>NC_077232.1:250575610-250948110 GCF_027887165.1 Monodelphis domestica
TAGAGAACTTGGACTCCTGCCCTCTTCCTCCTAAGCTCTTCCGTGTGAGTCCTAATGTAAAATACCAGGCTTGGCGCGGCTGGCATCTGGGGCTCCTTCCTCCTTTAACTAGGGGCCGTGTCCCCCCTCCCCCCTTCTCTCGCTGTCAGAGGCACGGAACGGGCCCTCTGTATGAATTCTAATGACCCGCCCCTTAGACGCCCCCCCCCCCAAGAGAAGCCCCTGTCAGCGGGGCGCATCTCAGGCGTCTCTGGGCATCCCTGAGGCCCCAGCCCCCCCGGCCTTGGTAAGCCCTTTGATGTTGAAGGAGTCAGCAATACCCAGCCCTCTGCCAGCCCCAGCCTCTCGGGGAGCTGTGGGACCTTGCCTAAGCCAGGCAATTCCCTCCAGCCTCAGCTTCCTCATCCGCAAAATGGGGATACTTCTAGCCCCTTCCTCAGAGGCATCCTGTGGGCACCATCCGTTATTAATAGTGTTGTTGTGCCCCAACAGGGGAGAAGCTCCCCTTCCCCCTGGAGTTGGGTGCTGCGGGAAGCAGGGTGCCTGCTCCTTCTCCCCCTCAGGAGTTACTGAGGGAGTAGGCAGGGATCCACATATGTATCCAGCCTTCAGACCCTTGGTGTCCGGGCTTGTCTGGAGACAATACCTGGCGGTTTGGACAGCTCTTGGCCTTTGTTCAGTAACCACATTCATTTCGTCATTCTTCAGAATCATTGGCTGCCATGGCTGCTCCCTGATTCACTGGGTAGGGCCTGGAGTCAGGAAGACAACTCTTCCCGAGGTCAAATCAGGCCCCAGACACTCCTGTGTCACCGTGCCTCAGTTTCCTCATCTGTAAAATGAGCCGGAGAAGGACATGGTCATCCACTCTGGTGTCTCTGCCAGAAAAACCCCAAATGGAGCCCCAGAGTCAGATCAAGGGTTGTGGCCTCTGGGTGCCCCCTGGCCAGTTACTGAACTCAGAGCCATCCAGTGCGGAGCCCTCCCTCAGACCAGCGATGCTTCACAGACTACAAGTGGTCTGGCCCAGAGCCCTCCATTCTGGGGTAAAGGATGCCCAGAGGCCAGTTAACTGGCTCTGGGGCCTCCAATACTCCCCCCCCCCCCCCAGTAGTAACAAGAGGCAGTGCCCATGCCCCCATCGGGCAGCACCCTGAGCTCCAGGAGGGCCGAAAGGGCCTGGGCCAGATGAGGATGAGGCCAGAAGGCTGGCCAGCAGGAAGATCTGGCCCTGGTGGGATGGAGAAGCCCAGGCTTGGAAGGAGGGAGGGAAGGAAGGACCAGTTGCCCCAGGAGGGCAGGGATCTAACTTTATCTTTGGGCCCTCTCCAGTGCTATAGGCAGTGGGCACTATAAATATGTGCTAAATAAAGGAGACCCTTCCTCACATTAGGGAAGGAGGGCCTGCCCCCTAATGATCAGCCGTTCATTTACAGCACTGATCCAGGGGGCAAGGGGTAGCAGGCATTGATCCAGGGGGCAAGGGGTAGCAGAATCTAAAGTGAAACTCCGTCAAGCACAGAGGTTCCAGGCAGATTAGATAGTGGGGCCAAGGAACCCAGAGAGAGGAAGGGCACAGGCCAGACACCCATACTGGGGACTCTGGCTTGCTGGAGTGTACGACCCGGAGACAGGAAGTCCCGGGTTCCGATCAGGCCTGACACTTCCTGCTGTGTGACCCTGGGCAGGTCACTTAACCCCATCGCCCTGCCCTTACCACTCTAATGCGGTAATGGAACCAGTATTAATTCTAAGACAGAAAGTAAGGATTTAATTTTAAAAATGGGAAAAGGAACTACCAATTACCTACAAAAGAGGATTTCTTACTCCAGCAACAAAATTCATTCTATCTGTGTTAGTCAAGCCATGCGAGATGGAGTCCAAAGCCAGGACAGGCCCGTTTCTCTAGCATGGGGCATTCGTGTGGTGGCGTCTGCTGAAATGGAATTGTAAATATATAGTAAAAAATAGAGTCAGTGCTTACGTACTATCTATAAAGGCAGCCATCGCTTTATGATTATTATGTGCCTCCACTTCAAGTAGGCCCTGTAAGGATATAGTTAGGGACCACCAAGGGGGATTGGGAAAGCTTCAGGTGATTGAAAGGAGGCGATTAGGATCCACTCTGGAGAGATTGATTTGGTACCTGAGTGAAAGATGGACTAGAGCAGGAAGAGACTTGGAGCAAGATCCACCAGCAGGCCGTGGCAGTCATCCAAGGGCACCGACAACTGCTGTTTGGTAGGCACGAAAAGGAAGGGAATATGCATTTGTTTATTGTCTTGCCGCCGACACCAGGCCCCAACCGCCCCTCCCGTAACAACTGGCGTCCCAGGCCCCGTGTGCCACAGACTGTGCGCCTCAGCCTTTGGACTCCAAAGTCACGTGAGGGGACACCGCAGATGAAACTGCACACAGACAATCGTCATCCTCGGTCACCACTCGGACTGCCACTAACTATTTACTTATTTTGGATTATGCATTTATCGAGTACCTGCTGTGTGCCGGGCCCTTTGCTGAGAAGCTCTTTATAGATATCTGTTGATCCTTCCAATGTTTCGAGGAAAGCGCTGTTGTTGTCCCTATGTTACAGGTGAGGTAATGGAAACAGGCACGGGTCAGATGACTTGCCCAGGCAGTGCCCGAGTCTGACTCCAGGCCTAGCACTATATCTACTTTATCACTGCCTGCCTCTGACGGTGACAATCTAGAATAATGGGGAGTTGCTGGGTGGGGGGGAGGGATTTGCCCGTTGTCACCCCTCCTCCCCTATGGAAACAAACGTGGATTTCATTTTTTTTAAACTCTTACTTTCTGTTCTAATAACAACCCTAAGACAGAAGGGCCAGGGCAAGGCAGATGGGGCTATACATCTCGTCTGGGGTTACCCCGTTAGGAAGTATCGGGGGCCAGATTGGAGCTCAGGACTCCAGGCCTGGCACTGTGTCCACTCTCCCATAGGGGCCTGGATTTGAAAACTAACCCTCTTCTAAGCCACATTGGGTCTTCTGAAGAGAACATCCACTTCTGGAAATGTTTAAAAAGACTTAATTTTTATCCATCTAATTAAAACACAGATCAGAGCCATGAGCCTGCAATGCCGTTTTACTTCATGGCCTTTCCAAAGCTGGGAAGTACACATGGCGCAACAAGCCAGCAGACTTGGGCGTTTTGACGTGGCAGGTTGCATTTCCTGATGTGTTTCCATCTCAAAAGCTTTGGTTTGTTTTTTGTTTTTGAAGGAGATGCTGAGCAGAATGCAACAGAAATAGACGCCTTCTTTAAAAGGTAATGGGCCTCTTCTCGGTCAGGACTCTTGGCGGGTGCGAATGGCAGCATGGGAGCAGGGGCTTAAACGAGCCTCAGGAGGGCAGAGCCATAAAGGGACTTGGAGACGATGAAGTGGGACCGAGCTGTATTAAACAGGCGAATTGTGTAATGGGGGCAGAGAATGCTGCTGACTTTGGAGGGGAGGGAGGGCCCTTTGTAAACTGAAAGTATCCCTGGTGCTGTGGTTAAAGTCCCAGGGCAGAAACAGTCCAGCTCCATGACCTTGGGCCAATGGGTTAACCCTTGCCTGCCTCACTTTTCCCCTCTGGACTCGATGGCCTTGGGGGTCCCTTCCAGTTCTTTGATCTATGTTCCAACAACGACGATGATGTAGTCTGAGCCAGCTGTACTACTAGGGACAAAACTCCCCTGCCCCAGGCTTCTGGGGTCTCAGACTTGGCATCGGGCAGTCCCAGGGTGCTTGATCCTGGCCATGCCTGGGACATGGTGCTTAGCGTCAGGCCGCCATGTGTAGGAAGGAGATGGACAAACAGCAGTAGGGCCAGAGAAGACTCCGCATGGTGTGATGGGGAAGGGACCAAGGAGGACGATACAGACCTAAAGAGGCTGTCGAGGTGCAGAGGAGGAAACTGAGGCACAGCAGATTAAGGGAGTCATGTGGGAAACGGATTAGACTTCATTCTTTTTTTTTTTAATCCTTACCTTCTGTCTTGGAATCAATACTGTGTATCGGTTCCAAGGCAGAAAAGGGGTAAGGGCTAGGCCATGGGGGGTTAAGTGACTTGCCCAGGGTCACACAGCTAGAAACTGTCTGAGGCCAAATTTGAACCCAGAACCTCCCATCTCTGGGCCTGGCTCTCAATCCACTGAGCCACCTGGCTGCCCCCTAGACTTCATTCTGGTTATCCTCAAACAGGGGAACTAGGACCAATGGATAATGGACATAATGATAATAACAGTAAATAGTTATAAAGGACCTTAAGCTTTTCAAAGCACTTTACAAATATTAACAGTAATAGTACTACAAATAGTAATGCAGATATTAAAAATATTTCATTTATCATCATCCCCTTTTTACAGATGAGAAACCCAAGGCATACAAAGGTTAAGTGACTTGTCTGGGGTTAGGTTAACTAGGAAGTATCCGAGGCCCCATTTGAACCCAAGACCTGCCTGCAGGCCTGGCTCTCCATTCACTGTGCCACCTGGCTGTCCCTTGATTCATTCTATTTCTTGGTTCCTCCAGCCCCTAGCACAGTCCTAGGCACACAGAGTGCTTGATCAGGCTCATCAGGGGCAGGCATTGATTTTGCTTAGGGCAGGCCCCTGGTGAATTCGTGTCCAATTCCTTCTTGGCTTTTCATGAACAGCAAACCCCTGGACCCAGCAGAACAGTACAAGATGGACCACAAGAGGAGAGGCGTGGCTTTGATCTTCAACCACGAGCGCTTCTTCTGGCACCTGACCTTGCCTGAGAGACGGGGCACACGGGCCGACAGGGACAACCTGCGGCAGAGGTAGGCACCGCCGGTGCCCGCAGTGGGCACTGTCCTGTCAGCAGGCGTGGCTGCTCAGGGGAGGGGTGAGAGGTCCCAAGAGAAGGATGCCCCTCGGGCTGCTAGTCTAACCCCCTCTGCATTACAGGTAAGGCTAACGAGGCATGAGAGCTCATTGATGGGCCCAAGACTGCCCCGGAGGGGGGGGGGGGAGAGAGAACATGAATCATGTAACCATGGGGAAATATTCTAAAAAATTAAATAAAACAATGTGGAAATTTAAAATAAAGACTGCCCAGGACTTGGACCTGGGACGCCAGAGCCCTTTCCACAGAAAATGGACCCCTCTGCAGAAGTAAGCTGGGAAGGTTTTCTTTCATAAAACATCCCTGCCTTTAATTTCATTCTTACAAGAGATCATTATTAGGAGCAATGAGGCGGGACAGTGGATGGAGTGCAAGCCTTTGCCTAGCTGTATGACTGTGGGCAAGTCACTTAACCCCCATTGCCCAACCACCCTGCTCTTTGCCTTGGAACCAATAAACAGTATTGATTCAAAGAACCTGGAATGGGACAGAGAGAGAGAAAGCGGTCGTCTGTTTTTAAAATCTGAATCTTCTCTTCTGGGTTATACATGCATTATTCTACAAAACATGTTTCCATAGTGATCTACAAACCCCAAGCCCCCAAATAAAACTGTAAACTGACTAATGTGAAAGACAGTCTGCTTTGATCTGCCTTGCAACCCAACAGTTCTTTTTCTGGAGGTACATAGAACTCCCCGTCATCAGTCCTTCAGAATTGTCCTGGATCTTTGGACTGCGGAAAGTAGCGAAGTCTTTCAGGGTTGATCATTGTATAGTATTGCTGTTACTGTGTATAGTGTAGAAAGAGGCTTTTTAAGAACCAGGTAATGAGTAGCCTCAGTTCAGAGAGAGGGAGAGGGAGGAGAGAGAACTTAATAAAAAACATCATTTTTAGGGTCAGTTCAGGAAAAAGGGAAAGAAGGAGAAAAAGGAAGAAAAGTTTTTCTTAAAAAAACAAGTCATGATTTGCTTCAATTCAGGAAAACTTCCTTCAGCACTTCTGTCTCTCAGGGCCCCTGGTCAGCATTGGCTTCCGGGTGATGAATTTTCCTGCCAAAGCTCTTTAAGACCATGTAGATACACAGAGGAGAGGAGGAGTGCTAGCCAAAGGAGAATAACTGCACCATCCAGATGACAAATCCTGGGAATACTGTTTATCCCTTATTTTTACAATGTTGAGAGTTTCGTATGAATTGCTTTCCTGGTTCTCCCTACCTCATTCTTTATCAGTTTGTACGAGTCTTCCCAGGTGTCTGAAGCTCCTTTTTGTCATTTCTTACAGCACAATGGTATCTTTTTTTTTTAGTCCCAGCAGTTCTCTATTGCATTTATCTACCATAATTATTCTGCCATTCCCAACTAGAAGAGCACTCCCTTAACTTCTAGATCTTTGCCCTCACAAAAAGAGTTGCTATAGATATGTTTGTATATATAGGGGCATTCCTTTGAACTGGGGAACTGTGGGAAGGTTTCCTAGAGAAGGTGACACTGAGCTGTTGGTTTTTTTTAAGCCTCTACCTTCTGTTTTATGAACAATACTGTGTGTTGGTTCCACGGCAAAAGAGCCGTAAGGACTAGGCAGTAGGGGTTAAGAGGCTTACCCAGGGTCACCTCGGTAGGAAGTGTTTGAGGCCACATTTGAACCCAGGACCTCCTGTCTCTAGGCCTGGCTCTCTCTACTGAGCCACCCAGCTTCCCCCCTGAGTTGTTTCTTGAACAAGATGGGCTGAGGGGACCCCAGATTAGTCCTGGAAGCCATAAAGGCACCCTGGAGGCCCAAGCAAGTCCTGGATGAGTGGGGTGCCCGGCGGCTGCTTGGATTGGTTGGACCCGCCCCGACACGTGCTTTATTCTGTCCCCAGGCTCTCGGATCTGGGCTTCGAAGTGAATTGCTTTGATGACCTCAAAGCCGAAGACCTGCTGATGACCATTCATATGGGTAGGTGGTTTCTCCATCCTTGCCGTCTGGCTATGGCGCTGCGGTAGAACATGCAGACCATGGATCTCTGTGGGGACACAGATACCGGAGCACTTCTGAGTTTATTCCAACCATGACCAGCTCCCCTTCCCTTTCTGAAGTCTGCAGCCCTCGTTTTTAGCATTTGCCTCTTTGCAGGGTGTAAATGCTCACCCCGAAAATTCCCCGTGGGCTCTGGAGAGCACATCCCTGCTTGAACCCTCTCTGGAAAGGGCTGGTGCACAGGCAGGATTCAGCGTGTGAGGTGATGGCTCTTAGGAGGGCCGAGGGAAGGGGAAAGGCAAATTGACTGCCTTCTAGACTTCCAAAGGAGTGTCCCGCCGTGGATGCCTCTTGTAGCCCATCCACAGCTTGGTAGAGGCTCGGCTCCTAGGCCAGAAAGCTCCCGAGCCGGGCCCTCAATGATGGCTGATGACTTTCTCTAGACCCACATTCAGAATTCCCAGCTGAGCCTGGCCACCTTCCTAGTGCGCTCTCTGGACTGATGCTGCCCAGATGGGAGGGTCGGGGCCTTAGAGGCAGCCAGATGGGACCTGGGCCTGAGCCTCCCACGCTCACTGTCTGGGTGACCCTGGCCGAGTCCCTTAGCCTCTGTCCACTCAGGCTCCTCAGCTACACGTGGAGTTAGTATGGAGCCGGGGGTGGGGGGTGGAATGAGAGGGTGAAAGATCAGCTGAGAGATGGGTAACGTTCTCTGCAGTGCCAGGCACCACAGACGGGCACATTGTAAAGACGGGATCGTGCCTTCCTTTCTCTCTCCCTTCCATCCAGCAAGGCCAACCCCTTTGTTTTCCAGGTGACACATGAAGGCCCAGAGTCACACAGCTAGGAAGCGTCTGAGGCCAGACTTGAACTCGGGGCCTGTGTCTCCAGGCCTGCTGTTCTCTCTGCTGGGCTCCCTAGCTGCCCTTGTCTTGCAGGGTTTTGAGGCCACTTTTATAGCAGAAATTCAACTACAAAGTAGAGGCCATTGTAAAAGGCATTCTTTTTCCCACTCCTTGCTCCCTTAAATAGCTTCCTGCTGCTCTAGAGAGACTTGTTGCCCAAATGGCTGAGATTGTGGTGGCGGCCCCCGCTCTCCAGACCCTTTCACATCTGCAGAATGTCTCAGCATCATGGGTACCTTCTTCGAGAAAAGTCAGTGAGGCTAGGTCGGCATCCTGGAGAGATCAATGAAAAAGGAAAGGACCGTTTACACAAAAATATCTCTAGCTGCGCTCTTTGTGGCAGCCAAAAATGCCAACTGAGGGGGCACCCCTCAATTGGGGAATGGCTGAACAAGTTGGGGCATATGATGGTGACAGAATACCACTGTGCTGTGAGGCACGATGAACTGGAAGATTTCAGAAAGAGCTGGAAAGGCCTGCATGAACTGATGCAGAGCGAGAGGAGCAGAGCCAGGAGGACACTGTACGCAGAGACTGACACACTGTGGTACAACTGAATGTAATGGACTTCTCCTTTAGTGGCAATGCAGTGATCCAGGACAATCGGGAAGGACTTAGGAGAAAGAACACTCCACATCCAGAGAAAGAGCCATGAGAGCAGAAACGCAGAAGAAAAGCATAGGATCAGTCACTTGTTTATATGGGTACAGGATTCGGGGTTTTGGCTTCATAAGATTGTTCACTTACAAAAAGGAATCATATGGAAATGTCACACATAATACACATGTAACCCAAATCGAATTGCCTGCCAACATGGGAAGGAGGAAGGGAAGAGAAAGATAAGTTCAGTTATATAACTTAGGGAAATTGTGGAGAAAGGCAGTGAAGGGCAGCCAGATGGGATTTGGAGGTCCTGAGTTCAAATGTGGCCTCTGACACTCCCCAACTTTGCGCCCCCTGGCAGGTCACTTACCCTTAGCCCTTATTGCTCTTCTGTCTTGGAACCATATACAGTACCGATTCTAAAACAAAGTAAGGGTGAAAAAAACAAGAAGAAAGTCGGTGAACCCTCATTCAATTCATGTTTGTTTTCAGGCAAAGGTTTAAATGATTCATAGATGATGGAGTGTCAGTTCCTACTTCTGAAACTTTGAGCCAGGTTACATTTGCTTTTTCAATGTTAGTGTGGATGAATTATTCTGCTCACTTCCCTCTGGATCATCAGTTCCTATTTCTCAGGTTGTCCATTTCATCATTTCTCAGGGGACCCTGGTATTGCAGTAGGCCTGGAGTCAGAAAGACTCCTCTTCACAAGTTCAAATCTGCCCTCAGTTACTGGCAGGGTGACCCTGGGCAAGTTCACGTAACTGTTGGCCTCCTTTTCCTCATCTGTAAAATGAGCTCAACCGCCCCAGGGTTCCTGCTAAGAAAACCCCAAATGGGGCCACAAAGAGATGGGACACAACCAAAGCCACAGTATTCTGATGCGTTTCTGCTCCTCTTTGTTCAGCCATTCCTTAATTGATAGGCATCCAACATGCTGCCCATTCTGGTACCCTCTTACATACCTTCCCCCAGTGATGCCTCACTCTTCCATGAAGGTAACCCTAGGGCCTTGAAGGCTGTGCCAGAAAAGGAGAAACAAGGCCCATTCTATGCAAAAAGGTTTCAAGAAGAGGCTAGTGATAAATTGTATATAGGCCATCCAAGGACCAACTTTGCCAAGTTCATGAGGGGCCAGGTAGCTGGCATAATCGATACGGTGTTGAGATTGGAGTCAGGAAGACCTCAGTTTGTCCTGCCTCGGACACTTACCAGCAATGTGACCCTGCACAAGCCACTTAGCGTCAGTCTGCCTCCGTTTTCTCATTTGTAAGATGGAGGGTAATCAAAGCACCTATCTCAGTAGTGAAGATCAAATGAAATAAGATATAGAAAATGTTTTGCCAACCGTAAAGCATGGTAGAAGTGCTAGCTGTTATCCCCATATTGGCCCTGGCTAGGAGTATCTACAAGGTGAGGTGGGTCAGTGGCTTATGCCAGGGGAGAAGGACCCGGAGCAATGAAATCGGAGACTGGGGAGGCGTCAGCTGGAACAGCTGTTTTCACAAGGGAATACCTAGGTTGGGGCCTCAGAAGCCCCCTACTGCAGTCCAATGAAAGGACCCCATTTTATTTACATCCAACATGCACAGTATTTGAAAGCAGATTTCAAGATTACCCCCTTTTTTTAACCCTTGCCTTCTGCCTTAGAGTCTCTGCTTAGCAGAAGAGCGGTAAGAGCTAGGTAGTTGGGGTTGAGTGGCTTGCCCAGAGTCACACAGGAAGTATCTGAGGCCCAATTTGAACCCAGATCCTCCCGACTCCAGGTCAGGCACTGAGCTACCTACCCGCCCCCCATCACTGGTTTTTGCATCTCACTGAGCTGGATGGTTTTTGTACTTCTCTTTCACCTTATTCCCCATTATTGGTCATTGCTATTCTCGCCTGTGACCCTTTGTGTTCCCTCTGTCTGAGTTCTCCCTGATCTTGCCTTGCAGTGTCCACTTCTAGCCACATAGATGCCGATTGCTTCCTGTGTGTGTTCCTGACACACGGGGAAGGAAACCACATCTACGCCTACGACGCCAAAATCGATATCCAGAAGCTGACCGCCATGTTTAAAGGAGACAAATGCCAGACCTTGGTTGGGAAACCCAAGATATTTGTCATCCAGGTAAGAACAGTGTCTGTGGATTGGAAAAGATCAGGGTTGTGAAGGCTTCATGACTCCTTTTTAGGGCCGGTGCTTCTCTACAGATTAGGAAGGTTCCTGCCTACGTCTTATTCTGTCTGAAATCTGTGCCACCATCCCCAACTGCCCCCAACCCTGCCTGAGTTTGGTTACAGCTTAGTTTTTTCCCTAGTAGTGAAGCCCCCAACTTCCCTTTATATTTTCTGTTCTCTTTTGTCTTTATGTCACTGTCATTTCCTCTCATCAATACATTCTTCCTACCCCAAAATCATCTATCAAAGAATTATTTAAAAAGGAGGAAACATGTAGTTTAGCAAAACTAATTGATATATCAGCCAGTCCAACAGTATATGCAATATTCAGTACTCGTAGACCCACACCTCTGTAAATAAGGGATGAAAGCTTATTCTTTACTCTCTTTGGGTTAAAAATTTAGTTAGTTTTCTTTCTTTTTAAAATTAATTTTGGTTATTCTGCAAACACAAACATGTACATTTCCATAAGCAAGAGGCAAGCAGAAATTACGTGAAATTATGAATCTCTGCTCTGAAATGGCTTGTTTCCTTTTCAAAATATAGAATCCAAAACCTGAATTTCAAAGCTTTCCTACTCCTCTGTCTCCCTCCAAACCATCCTCTGTTCTTTTCGATGTTTCTTCATTGCCCATGATTACATAGTACATCTCAGTCAGGCATCATCCCTTATGGCACAGAAGTGTTTCATCCCCATCATCCCACAGCCTCATCAGTCATCCCTTCTCCACACCCACCCATATGTTAGACCATCTCCCGGTGGGCCAGTCTGGAAGGAGTAAAGAGGGAATGAGGCATTTCTCATGGTGGAAATCACCTTTTGCCAGGGGGGTTTTATCAAAGTGCACGTAGCAGTACTGTTCCTGTGGTAGTGTCCCTTTGAACACTTTGGAAAGTAAAGATTTAATTAAATTTCAACTGATTAATTAATCAGTGATGATTTAATCAGTTATCACTAGAACAGGCTATTAGAGGAAATTAAAGAGGTTGCTGTGATTCAGTGGTTAAGAGTGCTGGGCCTGGAGCCAGGAGGACCTAAATTCAATCCAGCCTCACACTTCATGGCTGTGTGATCTTAGGCAAGTCACCTAGCCCCTGTAAGGCCTAGGAGGCAGCTTAGGTGGTACAGTGGAGAGCCAGGCCCAGAGTTAGGAGGGCCTGAGTTCAAACCTGGCCTCAGACACTTTGTACTGTGTGACCTGGGGCAAGTCTTACAAGGGAAGAGAGGAAGGGAAAGGCTGGCCTGGGCTGAGCAGCCCAAGCGCCAGCCTTCCTGCCCAGCGTGGGGGGCTTCACGTTTGTGGCCCCCACATGGAACTTGCTCCCTGGGGTTTGCTTTGGGCGGTGGCAGGCCCAGTCTATCTGAGGGAGCACGATTTCCTAGTCTGTAGTCACAGATGGCGAAGGGCAGCCGGGGGGCTCAGTGGATAGAGCACCAGGCCTGGAGTTCACACCTGGCCTCAGACGCTAACCAGCGGTGTGACCCTGGGCAAGTCCCTTAACCTTAGTTGCCTAGCCCTTGGCCTTCTGTTTTGGAACCGATATTAAGAGGGGGGTAAGGGTTTAACAGCACAAATTGGAGAAGGCGCTTCTCCTGACATACTGGCTGGGAACATTCAATTCTACAAGGAATAAAAGCTTGCAGTACCCCGTGGGCGTCGGGGGTGGAGCTTAGGGGTGGCGCCATGCCTGAGTGGGGGAGGGACGCCAGCTTGCTGGGCTGACCCACTTGGGCCGCATTCCCTCTCTAGGCCTGTCGAGGAGACCAGCACGATATTCCGGTCATTCCTCTGGACGTGGTCGACCATCTGTCGGACAAGGTGGACGTCAATGAAACAGAAGTGGACGCTGCCTCCGTTTATACCCTCCCGGCTGGAGCTGACTTCCTCATGTGCTATTCAGTGGCAGAAGGTTTGTTTGCGCCCTCTAGAGGCCGGGCGGGGCTCAGCGCTCAGGGTGGCTCCCGAGCTCCCTCTAGCATTTCTAACCCTAGCTCTCCTGCCCGGGAGCTCTGACCTGGAAGGGAGGGGCAAGGGGGGGCGAGGCACGCCTGTCTAGGGTCACCTGACAGGAAGCCAGGACCTCTATCCTGCCCCAGAGCTTCCACTGTAACCAGGGTAACAGCACAGAGCCTACCCCAAACCCTTCTGCCCTAGAGACAGCAAGAGCCGTTGGGGGAGGGGCGTGTTTTTGGTTTGTTTCTAAAAAAGCTCTATATCCATTTACAAGACAAGAGTTTAGGGAAGGATGATGTATATTTGGACCTTTATGGGTCTGCAGCTCTACTTGGTCCATCTTTAGCATGAGAGCTGGCTAGATGGCCCAGGAGCTGGAGCCAGGTGGACTCCTCTTCCCAAGTACAAATCTGGCCTCAGACACTGCCCAGCTGTGTGTGACCCTGGGCAAGTCACTTAGCCCCATCGCCTCACATTTACCACTCTTCTGCCCTAGAACCAATACTCGGTATTGATTCTAAGAGGGGATCTCTTGGCGTCTTTGATTCTGCCCCGATGAACTCTTTAGCAGTCATGGAGAAGCCAGAGCCTGTTCTTTATTGCATGCCCTGCACCTGAGGCCGACTAAAGCTTGGCATTTCTGTCTCTTCCCAGGTTATTACTCTCACCGGGAGACAGTGCATGGTTCCTGGTACATTCAGGATTTGTGTGAGATGCTGGAAAAATACGGCTCCTCCTTAGAGTTTACGGAACTCCTTACCCTGGTGAATAGGAAAGTTTCCCAGCGCAGAGTGGACTTCTGCAAGGACCCCAACGCCATTGGGAAAAAGCAGGTCCCTTGTTTTGCCTCCATGCTGACCAAAAAGCTCTATCTCTTTCCAAAGCCTAAGTAACCTGCAGGCAGCCCCTTGGCCTTTGCTGTACAGACTTTGGGAGTACTGTCTCCTTTCCTCGTTCTTTTGTGGTATGATTAGCCTCTTGAGACGGGGTCTAGTGCCTTTTAAATTTTTTAATCAGATGCCCATTTTGGGACAGAATCTCTCAGCTCAGCACAATTTTCAAGGGCGACTCTTAACAGTTTCACCCCTAAATAGATACTTTTGTCTGTCTTCATTTTGAGAGCTTTGGTCTTGTCTTTGCAAATTAGTATGTTGACAACATTCTCAGGGAATTGTCTTCCCCCAAACCCTACTCTAACAAGCATTTATCAATAATAGATCTTGTGAATCAGGAGCCTATCCAGATCAACAGGTGGTTCTAGCTTGTACTTGTAGCATCTTTGCTTCTTCACCAAAACCCATTTTCTAACATTCATGTAAAGGTTATTTAGATTCTTGAGTGAAAAATAAAAACCAGCAGCTCATTTTCCATTAACATTTCAATTTAAAGGGAATAGTTCTCTCTTCTCTGGGACTTTTACATATTTTGTAAAATATTTTTAAAAATCTTCCTTAAATATCCATGGTGTCTCCTGATAAAGTGTATAGTAACCACCAACACCCCTTTATTCCCCTCCCAATGTTATCCAATAACTGGATATCTGCCCTCCACACACTTAAATTCCATACCCACTGCTCACCACCTGAGACTGGACCCAGGCTAAGGCCACTCCAACTACCTAGTGTTACTGCCCTAGCTAAGACCATTTATGACATCATTCCTATGGTACCCACCTCCTTCTTTGATGGCATTTCATCTGGGTCAAATTTGAGGGTAATGAATTCAAGATTATGTAGATAAGGGGCACCTCTAAATATCTTTTATGCTCAACTTCTAAATTATCAATAAATCATTGACAAATTAAGTAGGACATTTTGCAAAGGATTTTTCATCAGTTTGATGCGCACATAGACACACACACACACAGAGGATTTCTGTAGTTGATATGCCATGGATTTGAGATGAATCTTTTTAAATTTAGTGTTACAAATTTGAAACTGAAGATTCCTTTTTTCCCTAGAATTTTCCATATATTAGACCTTTTTTTTAAGTTTTTATCTTCAGATTAATCACTATTAGGTGTTGATTACATTCCTAAATTATCAAGTTAATTAACATATATTTCTATGTGTTGAAATTAACTGAATTTATTTCTAGATATCTCAGGCTCTCCATCCCCTCCCCACATCATAGGCTAACAGTTGTGTACATAGAGATTCTGTCTCGTGTGTTTCCATTTTCTAGTTCATTCTCTGGAGGTGAATACTTACACATTATTCTAAAAATATATATATTCTTAAATGTGGGGCTCTGATCTTTCACGTGCTATACAAAACCAGCAATCTTGTTGCCAGAAGCCAAAGAGGATTCATTTAGGTTTCTTACAACGTAGTTGAATATGTAAGGAGTAGTTTTCATGTCTTGGTTCAGTTGGTTTTGTCCTGAGAGAGGCTCTCCCAGATGACATCTAGGCACATGCCCAATGGTCTATAGGATTCTTGTGCTCATTCCAGAGAGGTGCTAGGATGGTACTGGCAGCTAAACTCTTCTCCCCCAACCCCCATAATCCTAACTCCCCACTGGCTGGTGCTTCTCCTTCCTAGTTAGGACACAGTAAGAGTCACCAGTCTCCACTGATCCTCTGTCAAAGAGGTAACACTTGAGAACGTCTATTTCATGTATAGACTGTGAAAAATTTCATGGGCTTTTGGGCAGACCCTACACAATGGCTCATAGAAATGAAATGATTTAGCCACCATACTGTCAATTTCATCTTAAGTGTGATTGTTTTAATAGTTTTTAGAGTGATGTACCCTAAACTCAGTTGCTATAATGAGGACTGAGCTTCAGGAGCAATACAAACAGACTTCAATTTTGTTTACACTTACTACATTGTTTTGATAATAACTTGATGCTTTTGTAATTAAAGAAATTATGTAATTATTTGTAGATTCTTTTTATTCCAATATGTTTGGCTATAGATCCCAACTGGGTAGAAAGAAACCCTTGCTTTCTCATTATCCTTTTTCATGGAGTCTCACACTTGGGGCAAAATACTGTCTTATCACATATGGGCAAGTCACAAGTTCTCAATGCCGTGGGCTAGGCAGCTCTCTGACGCTTTAAACTGCAGAGGATGCAGGATATGAATTGCTTCATACCAATAAAAACCACAAGACTAGTTCAAAAAAAATTGTCCAGCTACTACTTGGTAGCTAATTTCATCAATGGGTTGGGATTTCATATACCTTTAACATATATAGAATCTCCAATGTCTTCCCTCTTTTTATTATCTCCAATTTATTATACAGATATCTTTTCCATACATAATTATATATGTTAGACCATGAGCACCTTTAGAGATGTTTGAAAAGTTAAAACTTCTCTGCCTTTGTATCCACAGCACTTAAACATATATAGTGGGTGCTATAATAATAGATGCTTTTTAATATGAATTAGAAGTATCAAAATCTCATGATTTGGGTCACTGAAGTCCAGAGAGTAATCGACATCTTTTGTAATTGACATCATGTTGGGAGGCTGTAAATGCATTTTGATGCACACTGGTCCCGTTGCCCTAGGAAAGGTGGAAATAGTAAATTGGACAGTTGGTTCCAGTGGGTAGGTCTTGTGGCATAAACTGCGATGGGCAGTGCCAGATGTGGACACGGACTCAGAGAGAGGGGAGCTTACCTAACGTCTAATAATTAGTTTATATGCAGAGACACTGCAGGAATTTACATCCCTTTACATGACAGCTTTTCAGCTTTGATATTTTGATCTCATCTATGTGAGTCTTTCCTTTGATTATAATATTATATAATATATATAATAATATATATATGAATATTATATTCATAATCTATGAATCTATATTCTATAATTATGATATAATACATAAGTATCATATTATATGTTGTACATACATATAGACTCACCAGAATGGCTCTGTCCTTGTCTTCCCATAAATTCCTCTCTGGAAATCCATCTGGTGTACTCACAGTCTTTTCCTACAGCTTTGGCTATCACATGGGTCTCCCTGGCCTGGCCCTGTGACCTGCCCATCATCTCTTTCTCTTGTACATCTTGATTGTGATCATATGATCAATAGCTGATATTAAACACCTGTTGTATACAAGGGGCTGGGAATACGGAGACAAAAATGAAAAAAAATATTCCCTACTGCCTTCAAGCTTACCTTCTATAAAGAGAAATAAAAAAGGATTATAAACATAAATAAGGATTATAAAAAAACAGACTCATAAAGATTTAGAATTTAGAATAGATTTTCTGAGAAAAATTTCATTAAAAAATTTATTTCTTCCTTTTTGAAACATTCAAATCTATAAGAGTTATTAAACATCCAGTTTCTAAGCACAGTGCAGAAGAGACAAACCAATAAACATTTATAAAATAATAAAAGCAGTTTTAATTCTTCTCTTTGATTTCCTGGATCGGTAACCGTAAATGGAGAGGTGGGCGCAGACGTCTCAGAGACTCTTCAGCCTACCAAAATGAAAGACAGAAAGGGATGTAAGGAAAGAGTAAGGATTCCATCAGTTGTCTGGTGTGTGGGTGGGACATACCCTGGGCAAAGTCAAGATGGTTTTTTCCCCTATACTGGGACAAAGGCAAGTCATCAAATATACTTTTCCTTGGCTGAGTTTCATAGGTGCCCCAGTTTATCTTGAATTCATTATTTATATAACCAGCATTAAGAGATTTTGCTGTCAAAAAGAAGTCAAGGGACCTATGGACCTGGGGACCATTAAAGACCGCCATTTTCCCTCCTTCCTTTGTCCCTGTTTTTTGTTGTCCAGTCATGTCCAACTCTTTGTCACCCTATTTGGGGTTTTCTTGGTTAAAGATACCAGACTGGTTTGCCATTTTCCTTCTCCAACTCATTTTACAGATGAGGAAACTGAGACAAAACAGGGTGAAGTGGCTTGCCCAGGATTACACAGCTAGTAAATGTCTGATGTCAATTTAGCTACTGGGCCACCTAGCTGCTCTGTCCTTGTTTTACTATCCTGAAAACATACACCGGGTCACACATGGAAAGTGCTTAATAAATGTTTATTTTACTTGAAAACTACCATCTACAGAGGGTCACACTTTGAGGATTACTATTAGTCCTGACAGGCCACATGGTGTAACGCCTCTGAGTGAGGAAGACCCGAGTTCAGGCCCTACCTCTGACACGTTCTGGCTGTGTGACTGGACCAGTCCCTTAAGAGTGTAATAGAGAACTTGCTCACTGAGACTTCCCTACACCAAGAGAAACCACAGCTCTGGTTTTAAAAATAATCACATAGCTCCAAGAGCAATCTCTACCTTTCAAAAAGGACTAGGGTGCATCTGTTCTGAAAAATACCCAAACCTACACATATGTTGTCTTTTTCCGATAAGGTATGCATTTACTTAAAAAAAAAATATATATATATATATATATACACACACACATATATACATACATTCATTTATAAAGTATACATTTGCTTAAATACATACATATATATTATATACACACATTCTTTTTCCTATAAGGTATACATTTGCTTTAAATATAACACAATTTTGGCTGTGTGACCCTGGGCCAGTCCTTTAAGAGTGAAATCTTGTACTTTAATATAGAGCTTCCTCACTGCAAGTTCCCTATACCAAGGGAAACCACAGCTCTGGTTTAAAAAAATACACACTGTTATCTTTTTCCTGTAAGATATGCATTTGTATTTATATATATATATATATACACACACATTGTTATCTTTTTCCTATAAGATATGCATTTGTATTTATATATATATACACACATATTGTTATCTTTTTCCTGTAAGATATGCATTTGTATTTATATATATATATGCACACACATATTGTTATCTTTTTCCTATAAGACATGCATTTGTATTTATATATATATATGCACACACATATTGTTATCTTTTTCCTATAAGATATGCATTTGTATTTATATATATATATACATATATATATACACACACATTGTTATCTTTTTCCTATAAGATATGCATTTGTATTTATATATATATATACACACACACATTGTTATCTTTTTCCTGTAAGATATGCATTTGTATTTATATATATATATGCACACACATATTGTTATCTTTTTCCTATAAGATATGCATTTGTATTTATATATATATATATATGCACACACATATTGTTATCTTTTTCCTATAAGATATGCATTTGTATTTATATATATATATATACACACACATATTGTTATCTTTTTCCTATAAGATATGCATTTGTATTTATATATATATATACACACACACATTGTTATCTTTTTCCTGTAAGATATGCATTTGTATTTATATATATATATGCACACACATATTGTTATCTTTTTCCTATAAGATATGCATTTGTATTTATATATATACACACACATATTGTTATCTTTTTCCTATAAGATATGCATTTGTATTTATATATATATATACACACACACATATTGTTATCTTTTTCCTATAAGATATGCATTTGTATTTATATATATATATACACACACATATTGTTATCTTTTTCCTATAAGATATGCATTTGTATTTATATATATATATACATATATATATACACACACATATTGTTATCTTTTTCCTATAAGATATGCATTTGTATTTATATATATATATACATATATATATACACACACATATTGTTATCTTTTTCCTATAAGATATGCATTTGTATTTATATATATATACACACATATTGTTATCTTTTTCCTATAAGATATGCATTTGTATTTATATATATATATACACACACATATTGTTATCTTTTTCCTATAAGATATGCATTTGTATTTATATATATACACACATATTGTTATCTTTTTCCTATAAGATATGCATTTGTATTTATATATATACACACACATATTGTTATCTTTTTCCTATAAGATATGCATTTGTATTTATATATATACACACACATATTGTTATCTTTTTCCTATAAGATATGCATTTGTATTTATATATATACACACACATATTGTTATCTTTTTCCTATAAGATATGCATTTGTATTTATATATATATATATATGCACACACATATTGTTATCTTTTTCCTATAAGATATGCATTTGTATTTATATATATATATATACACACACATATTGTTATCTTTTTCCTATAAGATATGCATTTGTATTTATATATATATATATACACACACATATTGTTATCTTTTTCCTATAAGATATGCATTTGTATTTATATATATACACACACATATTGTTATCTTTTTCCTATAAGATATGCATTTGTATTTATATATATATATATACACACACATATTGTTATCTTTTTCCTATAAGATATGCATTTGTATTTATATATATATATATATGCACACACATATTATCTTTTTCCTATAAGATATGCATTTGTATTTATATATATATATATACACACACATATTGTTATCTTTTTCCTATAAGATATGCATTTGTATTTATATATATACACACACATATTGTTATCTTTTTCCTATAAGATATGCATTTGTATTTATATATATATATATATATGCACACACATATTGTTATCTTTTTCCTATAAGATATGCATTTGTATTTATATATATATATATATATATGCACACACATATTGTTATCTTTTTCCTATAAGATATGCATTTGTATTTATATATATATACACACACATATTGTTATCTTTTTCCTATAAGACATGCATTTGTATTTATATATATATACACACACATATTGTTATCTTTTTCCTATAAGATATGCATTTGTATTTATATATATATACACACACATATTGTTATCTTTTTCCTATAAGACATGCATTTGTATTTATATATATATATACACACACATATTGTTATCTTTTTCCTATAAGACATGCATTTGTATTTATATATATATACACACACATATTGTTATCTTTTTCCTATAAGATATGCATTTGTATTTATATATATATACACACATATTGTTATCTTTTTCCTATAAGATATGCATTTGTATTTATATATATATATACACACACATATTGTTATCTTTTTCCTATAAGATATGCATTTGTATTTATATATATATACACACATATTGTTATCTTTTTCCTATAAGATATGCATTTGTATTTATATATATATATACACACACATATTGTTATCTTTTTCCTATAAGATATGCATTTGTATTTATATATATATATATACACACACATATTGTTATCTTTTTCCTATAAGATATGCATTTGTATTTATATATATATACACACATATTGTTATCTTTTTCCTATAAGATATGCATTTGTATTTATATATATATATACACACACATATTGTTATCTTTTTCCTATAAGATATGCATTTGTATTTATATATATATATATACACACACATATTGTTATCTTTTTCCTATAAGACATGCATTTGTATTTATATATATATATACACACACATATTGTTATCTTTTTCCTATAAGATATGCATTTGTATTTATATATATATATACACACACATATTGTTATCTTTTTCCTATAAGACATGCATTTGTATTTATATATATATATACACACACATATTGTTATCTTTTTCCTATAAGATATGCATTTGTATTTATATATATATATACACACACATATTGTTATCTTTTTCCTATAAGATATGCATTTGTATTTATATATATATACACACACATATTGTTATCTTTTTCCTATAAGACATGCATTTGTATTTATATATATATATACACACACATATTGTTATCTTTTTCCTATAAGATATGCATTTGTATTTATATATATATACACACACATATTGTTATCTTTTTCCTATAAGACATGCATTTGTATTTATATATATATATACACACACATATTGTTATCTTTTTCCTATAAGACATGCATTTGTATTTATATATATATACACACACATATTGTTATCTTTTTCCTATAAGACATGCATTTGTATTTATATATATATATACACACACATATTGTTATCTTTTTCCTATAAGACATGCATTTGTATTTATATATATATACACACACATATTGTTATCTTTTTCCTATAAGATATGCATTTGTATTTATATATATATACACACATATTGTTATCTTTTTCCTATAAGATATGCATTTGTATTTATATATATATATACACACACATATTGTTATCTTTTTCCTATAAGATATGCATTTGTATTTATATATATACACACATATTGTTATCTTTTTCCTATAAGATATGCATTTGTATTTATATATATACACACACATATTGTTATCTTTTTCCTATAAGATATGCATTTGTATTTATATATATACACACACATATTGTTATCTTTTTCCTATAAGATATGCATTTGTATTTATATATATATATATACACACACATATTGTTATCTTTTTCCTATAAGATATGCATTTGTATTTATATATATATATATACACACACATATTGTTATCTTTTTCCTATAAGATATGCATTTGTATTTATATATATACACACACATATTGTTATCTTTTTCCTATAAGATATGCATTTGTATTTATATATATATATATACACACACATATTGTTATCTTTTTCCTATAAGATATGCATTTGTATTTATATATATACACACACATATTGTTATCTTTTTCCTATAAGATATGCATTTGTATTTATATATATATATATATATGCACACACATATTGTTATCTTTTTCCTATAAGATATGCATTTGTATTTATATATATATATATATATATGCACACACATATTGTTATCTTTTTCCTATAAGATATGCATTTGTATTTATATATATATATATACACACACATATTGTTATCTTTTTCCTATAAGATATGCATTTGTATTTATATATATATACACACACATATTGTTATCTTTTTCCTATAAGACATGCATTTGTATTTATATATATATACACACACATATTGTTATCTTTTTCCTATAAGATATGCATTTGTATTTATATATATATACACACACATATTGTTATCTTTTTCCTATAAGACATGCATTTGTATTTATATATATATATACACACACATATTGTTATCTTTTTCCTATAAGACATGCATTTGTATTTATATATATATACACACACATATTGTTATCTTTTTCCTATAAGATATGCATTTGTATTTATATATATATACACACATATTGTTATCTTTTTCCTATAAGATATGCATTTGTATTTATATATATATATACACACACATATTGTTATCTTTTTCCTATAAGATATGCATTTGTATTTATATATATATATATACACACACATATTGTTATCTTTTTCCTATAAGATATGCATTTGTATTTATATATATATACACACACATATTGTTATCTTTTTCCTATAAGACATGCATTTGTATTTATATATATATACACACACATATTGTTATCTTTTTCCTATAAGATATGCATTTGTATTTATATATATATACACACACATATTGTTATCTTTTTCCTATAAGACATGCATTTGTATTTATATATATATATACACACACATATTGTTATCTTTTTCCTATAAGACATGCATTTGTATTTATATATATACACACATATTGTTATCTTTTTCCTATAAGATATGCATTTGTATTTATATATATACACACACATATTGTTATCTTTTTCCTATAAGATATGCATTTGTATTTATATATATACACACACATATTGTTATCTTTTTCCTATAAGATATGCATTTGTATTTATATATATACACACACATATTGTTATCTTTTTCCTATAAGATATGCATTTGTATTTATATATATATATATGCACACACATATTGTTATCTTTTTCCTATAAGATATGCATTTGTATTTATATATATATATATACACACACATATTGTTATCTTTTTCCTATAAGATATGCATTTGTATTTATATATATATATATATGCACACACATATTATCTTTTTCCTATAAGATATGCATTTGTATTTATATATATATATATACACACACATATTGTTATCTTTTTCCTATAAGATATGCATTTGTATTTATATATATACACACACATATTGTTATCTTTTTCCTATAAGATATGCATTTGTATTTATATATATATATATATACACACACACATATTGTTATCTTTTTCCTATAAGATATGCATTTGTATTTATATATATATATATGCACACACATATTGTTATCTTTTTCCTATAAGATATGCATTTGTATTTATATATATATATATATACACACACATATTGTTATCTTTTTCCTATAAGATATGCATTTGTATTTATATATATATATATATGCACACACATATTATCTTTTTCCTATAAGATATGCATTTGTATTTATATATATATATATATACACACACATATTGTTATCTTTTTCCTATAAGATATGCATTTGTATTTATATATATACACACACATATTGTTATCTTTTTCCTATAAGATATGCATTTGTATTTATATATATATATATATATGCACACACATATTGTTATCTTTTTCCTATAAGATGCATTTGTATTTATATATATATATATATATACACACACATATTGTTATCTTTTTCCTATAAGATATGCATTTGTATTTATATATATACACACACATATTGTTATCTTTTTCCTATAAGATATGCATTTGTATTTTTATATATATATATACACACACACACATTGTTATCTTTTTCCTATAAGATATGCATTTGTATTTATATATATATATATATATATATATGCACATATTGTGATCTTTTTCCTATAAAGGATGCATTTGCCTTACCTAGTTTTTTTTCCAACTCTTACCTTTTTTCTTAGAACCCATACTATCAGTTCTAAGACAGAAGAGCCCTGCCTTAATTTTTTATTTCAACTTTTAAATTTTAGAGAGAAGCTCCATGAGTTTTGCTAGCCCACACAATAGCATAACACTTCCCCAACGCCCTTTAAAGGGTGACTGTGAGTTAAAAGAGCTTCGTGATTCTGAGATAAGAGGATATACCCAGCAGAAGAAATGTAGGAGCAGTGTGAAAAGAGTTAGCAGAGAAGACCTTTCTATATTGCCTGAAAAGTCCAGATGCGAGTTAGCCTGAGCATATGGGTTTCCCCACTCTTCCCTCATTCGTTGCATGAGCTGGTTATTGATTACTGCTAAATTTGCTTAGAGCGAGTATCTTGGATAGCATTATTGCTTTTACTTTGGTGCAAAATAGATGGGTGTGTTTCAGATCTAGCGGTATCCTCCCTGTGAGGGGCTGGTTCTGTGTGAATGGAGCACACCGGAGAGGACTCCATGGCTGTGGCAGTGAGTAGGGGGACCAGATTCTTGCGCAGTTACCTCTAGGACCCTGAGAAAGGGTGACTAAAGCCACACGGTGGTGGTCCTTCTGGGAGCTCAGTCCCATCAGAGCAAGGACGGAATGGGATAAGCAAGCCAGCCCAGAGAGTAACAGGCAGCAGCGATCCTTGTGAGGGGGTTACACTGTAGGGGGTTCACACCAACAGAACTCAAATGCACACATTATGTAAGGAAACACTGCAAAGCATAAAGCATTATGCACAGGTGTGCTACTCCTTTCTCTAAGACTATAAAACACACAGAAAATAAATTATAAGACAAAAACCTGGAAGGAGGATGAACTGTTCATATTTCAACATTTTTCTTTTACGAATGGAAGGGAAGGGGGCAGCTAGATATCTCAGTGGCTTGAGACCCAGGCCTGGGTTCAAGTCTGGCTTCAGACACTTCCTAGTTGTTGGATCTTGGGCAAGCCAACCCCAGTTGTCTAGTCTTTACTGCCTTGAAACCAATACACAGTGTTGATTCTAAGATGGAAGGTGAGGATTTTTATAAAATAATTTTTAAAAATTTTAATGGAAGGGGGAAAAAAATTACTTTATCCAAGAGTAAGTTTGCAACTAGAAAGCCAGTGACTGGACAATCCTGAACCAAGCCATCACAAATACAAATGGGCATAGAGATGTAGCTTTTGAGATACCTCTTCCAGATCCTCTTTTAATTTGTTATACTGTTCCACGTCAAAATCCTTCTTCTTCAGTCTCTTGTGGAAGAAGTGGAGAAACTGTCTGTCCTTAATGAGTGAGTAAGAATAATCCTAATAAAGAAAAAAAAATCCCCCCCAATATTTTAATGCATTTCTTATGCCAGCCTTTGGCTTAACAAATATGACAACCAAGGTAGAAAGAACAAGCAACGGTTTGTATTGGACGTGGCTTTTTTAAATCAACATGAAACAGCATGGATTACTGGATAAAATGCAGAGATTGGGAGCCGGGAAGACCTGGGTTCAAATTCTGCCGCTGAAACTTATTAGCCACCTATCCAGGGGCAAGTCATTTAACCTTTCCGTGCCTGGGGCAACTGCTATCAGATGTCTAAATCAAAGAGGCAGAAGTTGCCTCCGTGAGTGAAATCACAGAGATCTCTTAGGATATGTGAGGATATAACATTTGACATCATTTAAGATCTGCTGCTGCTTTGTATGCTATTTTCCAAAACATACATGAGAAAAGAAACTGACATATTTTGGGAAAAGATTCAGGTCAAACATCTTAGTTATTCTTTTTTTGTTTGTTTCACCCTTACCTTCTACCTTAGAATCAATACTGTATATCGGTGGCACGGGTTTGACATTTGGGGTTAAGTGACTTGCCCAGTAATCACACAGCTAATACGTATCTGAGGCCAGATTTGAACCCAGGTCCTCTCAGTGCCATGCTTGATGCTCTATCTCTCCACTGAGCCACCTTGCTGTCCCTCTTATTGTGGTATTTTGAACTAGAAGAAACCTTAGAGGTCATCTAGTCTGAGTCCCTCTTTTTACAAAAGAGGAGACTAAGGTCCAAAGGGATTCATTGAAATCTCCAAGATCACTCATAGAACTGAGATCTGAACCAATGTTGAAACACTAGATCTTGTCCTCTTGACCTTACTCAGTTGCCCCTATTCAATGGAGGGATAGAGAAAAGAATTGGAATTAAGCCCAACCTCCATGACAGTGATGGGTACTCTCATCCCACATGGGCATGGTTCCTTGGCTAAGGAATATTTATAGTTGTTTTTTACATTAGATTTTGTATTATTGTTATTATTTATTAAATGATGACTTCTACTGCCATTACTATTATCTTTACTACTAGCTAGGATTTATATCATACTTTAAGTTTTACAAAGTGCTTTATGGATATCCTATTTGATCCTTGTAACAATCTTGGGCAAAGTAAAAAAAAAATGCTATTCTTATCCCCATTTTATAGATGAGGAAACTGAGGCATATGGCTTTATTAGCTATTTTACACTGGAGGAAACTGAGGCAGGCAGAGATTACGTGGTTTGCCCAAGATCACACAGCTAGTAAATGTCAAAGGCCAGATTTAAACTCAGGTCTTCCTAACTCTAGTCCCTCTCTTTTCACTCACTTTGCCACCTCAATGCCTCTTAAAATATGAAGAGACAAAAAATTCACAAGCCTACCAAATATTTAATCAAGTAGTCGCTGATTTTTCAGAGAATTTCCACGAATAGTCTTTGTTGGGCAACTAGAAAAAGCTGCCATAAATGAATTTTCTTACACAGAGACTCACCTGGCGTGTGAGGAGGAAATAAGCAAAGAAGGTCATGGAGCTACCAAAGGTGATGAAGTAGGTCACAGGTTCCATGATGTCCCAGGAGTACACCCACCACGTGAACCATGCCAAGATTCCACCCTGAGTGGACATCAAGGCCAACCCAGTCCACAGGAGCCTATTGGTTTTGACCTCTGAGCGAGCTTCAATCTTGGCTTTCAGCTGAGGGGAAAAAAAACCCCACAAAACCACCAGATTAATTCACTCCCAATTTCAACACCTGCCCTTTTTGAGGGCCCAGATCCATGATTTCACTGGACAAAGTGGTTCCCACTTATTTGTTAGTGGCCCAAGGAGTTAACCCCAAGATGACCCCTTAAGAATAAGAGAATTATGACAAAACATAATAGTTAAGATAGTAAAATTTGCTTCAAACAGTTTTTAGTTGATTTTCTAGGATGCTCTAAGTATAGGTGTGTAATTAGAAATCTGTTACCCTAAAAATTACATTTCCCAGGAGCCCACTGACTTCCTGTCATTACGTACTTCCTGTAGACAGAGGGATAAATTCAGTGGGCGTTCCTGGTCTGGCCTCTTTGCTTCCTGTTGAGACCATGGTGGTGGTAAGCAGGGTTTTTGAACAGGGAGATTAGCCATGGGCATCTGGTTTTTTTTTTATTTTGTTACTTTTTTATTCCCTTACTTCGAATGATCATTTAATAAATCTCTTAAAATATAATAATTTTTCAATTATTGAGATTAATTTTAATTTTTACATAGGATCATATCCACAAAGAGTGATAGTTTTATTTCCTCTTTGCCTACTTTAACGCCTTCAATTTCTTTTTCTTCTCTAATGGCTAAAGCTGATATTTCTAGTACAATATTAAACAATAGTGATGATAATGGGCATCCTTGCTTTATTCCTGATCTTATTGGGAAGGCTTCTAAGTAAAGTTTGTTATACTTTTAAAGGCTTCCCATCTCCTACCTCGGTGGCTTTGCAGAGGCTCACCTCCCCACTATGATCCCTCCACGATCATTTTCTATTTATTTCAAATATAGTCTATTTTTCTCTATTACTATGTTGTATTACCTGACTTGTCTATAAGCTCCTTGGAAGTCAAGGGTTGTCCTACTTTGTCTCTCCAGTCAATCAAAAACCATTTAATATGAACAACAAAATTTATAATTTATAATAAGTTATGCTCATGGCTAGCATTTTATTATGTGCCAGGGAATTTACTATGCTAAGCATTTTACAAATATCTTATCTGATCCTCACTACCACTTTGGGTGATATGGTTTTATTATCTCTATTTTACACTGGAGGAAACTGAGGCAGGCAGAGGTTGAGTGTCTGCTCAGAGTCACACAACTAGCGAGCGTCTGAAGCTGACTCTGGGTCACCACCCTCTCCAGCTGCCCTTATCTGAATTCTGAAGCTCCCCTGGAATACTCCCTTCCCTTGATCCAGAGAACACAGTCACGGGCTGCCCGATCGGTTGACCAACCCGTCACCAACCTGCTCCATGGGCTGCAGCCGCTCCTTCAGTTCCTCAATTTTCTCTAGTAAACTGCGCTCTTTCTTGACCTGATGTTCCTCCAAGTACAAGGCAGTAAAGAGTCTCTGAACCACAGACTTAACGTCATCCATGTCAGTTGTGTGCTCGCTGCTTAGTTTTTCTGGGAAAAGACACAGTGGTGGTCGCCATCAGGGAGGGAGCTAGTCAGCCCAGGTGGCCACATCCCAGTCCTTGGCCAGCTCCCATAGGAAGAGCACTCATGGTTATTTTGCTTTGTTTAGTACTTCCATTTCCAAGTCATTTCTCCTTTTTTTCTCCCCTCTTTCTCCCTCTCTCTTTTTCAAAAACCCTTATCTTCTGTCTTAGAATCAATACTTAGTATTGTTCCAAGGCAGATGAGTGGGCAATTGAGATGAAGTGACTTGCACAGGGTCACACAACTAAGGAAGTATTTGAGGCCAGATTTGAACCTGGGGACGTCCCTTATGCACTAGACCACCTAGGTGTCTCCCCATCTCTTAAAGAAACATTTTAAATTACTTATTAGTTATACCCCTCACAAAATAATTTATTTCTGTTCAAATTTTACATACCAAAGAAATTCACCATTTTTTCCCATAAATAATAAACTTTTTATTACAATGAAGTCAAGGATCAATAACACCACGAGTGAAACAAAGTCTCCATTCCTCACAGGTATGGGTCTATTTTTAAGTTTTTTTTAATTAACAAGCATCTTTTTATTTAATTTTTTTCCAGTGAAAAAAATTTTCTCTTGCTCTACTGGGGTGAGAACAAATGAAGCATTTGCCTTTTGTCCCCAGCTGAACAAAAGAAAAAGCAAAGGAAGACCCCCTTGTGACGTGGAAGACTGGGCACCTAGGTGGCCCATCAGAGAATGAGCCAAGACCTGAAAGTTAGGAAGATTCTTCTTCCTAAGTTCAAATCCAGCCTCAGACACTTACTAGATGTGTCACCCTGGACAAGTCACTTCACCCCATTGGCCTCAGCTAGAGAAGGAAATGGCAACCTGCCCCAGCATCTCTGCCAAGAAAACCCCAAAGAGAACCATTCCCCATTTCACTTCTAGGAAGTAGTGAAACCCCTTCAGAGAGGCCATGATGCTCAAGCTGGCCCTTGAAGGCCAGGGAAGGATCTCAAGAGGCACGAGACGTAATAATAAATAATAAATAAATAATAATAAAAATAATAAAAAAATAAATAAAACAGAGAAATGCACTCCCAGTGCAAAGGGATGAGATCAGGAAATGGCCTGTGGTCCAATCTGGATAGAATCAGAGAGAGAGAAGCAGATTGTATGGACTGAGGCTGAAAGGAACAACTGGGTGCAAGCTGTGGAGGGCATTCAGTGCCCACATAATAGGTTTGCATTTATACAGTCGGAATGAGGAGCCAGTGATGGATTTGGAGGGGCGTCTCCATGATTAGACGGGGCATTAGGAAGATTGCTTTGGCAACAATAAGAAGCATGGACTAAAGAAAGGAAGCTCTGTAATCCAGATCATTATTAATGAGGAAGGGAAATGGGTTAGCAGCACTCAGGTTGGAAAAGGTGGCTCAGTGCAATGCTTGAACCCCTAAAACTACATTACCCAGAATTCCTTTCTGTATTACCTAGAATCCTTTTCCTCCCCTCCCCCCCACCAGTCTTTCCCTGATTGTATTTAAATTGGCTGTAACTCCTCCCATGCTCTCTTTTACTCACTACCAGGCTGAGTTCAGGTAGTTCTTTTACTTTAGTTATCATTAATAAAACTTTATAAGATATAATGCTTAGTTATTGAATATTAATTTCAAAAAATTTAAATTTTAAATTTAAAAATTAATTCTAAAATGAAAATATTAATTAAAAAATTAAAAATATATTTAAAATATATAAAAAATTTAAAAAGATATAAACATTTTTCTTAATTAAAAAAAAAGGACCTGGGTTCAAATCGGGTCTGACACTTCTTAGCTGTATGACCCGGGGCAAGTCACTTAATCCTGATTGCCTAGCCCATACCACTCTTCTTTCTTAGAATTGATACTAAGACAGAAGGTAAGGTTTAAAAAAAAAAAGAAGGCAGGGTGTAGAGGTAAGACTCATCAGCACTTTGCAGCTTATGAGATGTGGGCAATGAGGCTTGGGGCAGCTGAGTGGCACATTGGATAGACAGAATGTTGGGCTTGGAGTCAAGAAATCTCATCTTCCTGAGTTCAAATATGGCCTCAGACACTTCCTAGCTGTGTGACCCTGGGCAAGTCATTTAACCCCATTTCACCCCAAGTGCCTCAGGTTCCTCATCTGTAAAACAAGGCAAACAGCTCCAGTATCATTGCCAAGAAGAACATCAAAGAGAAGGACATGCCTGAAAAACAACTGAACAGCAACTCTGTTGAGAATGCCGCCATTTTCTTATTTATTCAGGGTCCATTCTAGAGAGTGTCAGGGCAGAGGCAACTTCAGAAAGAAAAATGCTGGGTTTGGTTATGGACCTTTTGAAAGGTTAACAGAGTATCTAGGAAACACATGAATGGATATGCCAGACAACTGCTCGGTGTGTCTGTCATGTGTAGATTTAGGCTTGGTCCATTGAGGGTTCATGGTACAAAACCAAGGAATGAGAGAAAACTTGGAACCAATACTTAGTATTGATTTGAAGATGAAAGGCAAGGGTATAAAAAAATTAATTTGGTGCTGTTCACTTCCCTGTGCCTCAGTTTATATGAGCCTTTCCATGTTTCTCTGAGACAGAAAGTGAATCATATAATGCATCACCTCAAAGACACATGTAAAACGCAGTGGAATTGCATGTGAGCTATGGGAATGGGGGTGGGGGAGGGGAGGGAAAGAACATGAATCTTGTAAGCATGGAAAAATATTCTAAATTAATTAATTAAATTAAACACCCCAAAATAAATAAATAACAAAAATAAAATAAAATAAAATGCATCACCCTCCACTCTTAGCAGAGGGGAAAAGCTATAGCTATAGAACATTGCATACACACTATGTTGGTTGGTTTACTGAGCTTCATTTTTTCTTCTTTTGTTGTTCTTTGAGACAAGAAATCTCCCTGGGTAAAGGATGGTGGTCGGGTGAGGGGGGGAATATATTAAAAAATGAAATCCATGTCTCATTTTTTTCTGTTATATTCTGGTTGTCTTCATTTATTCAAGAAAAAATAATTAGAATAATGAGTATGAGACCATTTGAAATAACACAAAGAAGCCAATGTTTGGAAATTATTTTATAGGCAACTGGTTGAGAGTACTAAAAATAAGGATTCTTCCAAGACCTCTTCATTGCCTGTTGAACCCCAAGCCCAAGCTCAAGACAAAAACGAAGGTTTCTGAACGCTCATGGCTTCTCACCTTTTCTAGGACACTGCACATCATATGTCTTGTCATTTATCATCAGTTTAAAATCATTCAGAAGCAAAATCTCCATTGGGGTTGAAGTTGGAATACTATTCCCATCTGTAGAAGAGAAAGACTTAAGAACCAGTTCCTTGTGTGAAAGCAAAATCAATTTTCCAGGCTACCGATTTATTTTTACGAGCTCTCCATAATAGGTATCCAGGGAGTAAAATAAATGAACCTGAAACTCTTAATTACCTTCTGTAATTCCTACTGAGAATGTTGTTTTCTCATCTAATCCAACACCACTGACCTTGCCCAAACCAGACTTCTCATTCTCAGCTGGATTTATGCTTGAGAATGACAGATGAAGACAACCACCCCAAAGTAGAGCCACTGGCCAGCTTGGGAGACTGGAAAGGTTTGAGTCTATGGAAGTTTCAAAACCTCAAGAGTGCCTTTTTAAAGAAATCGTGAGCTTGCTTGGGACTAGATCTCTGTGCTTTGCATATCTCCTCACATAGGAAGCATTGTGGTATGGTGGAGAGGATGGTGAACTGGGATCCAAGAAGACCTGGGTTCAAATCACTGCACAAACCACCTTCAACCTTTCTGAATCTCTATTTCCTCATCCATAAAATGAAGGGAGTGGAGTTGATGGCCCCTAAGGTCATTTTTGTCTGATTTTAGGATCATAGACAATATCAGAGCTCGATGGAACTTTAGATATCAGCTTGTCTAACCTCTTTATTTAAAGAGGCAAAACTGGGACTCATCGAGATGGAGTGACTTTCCTGAACCAAAGCTGAATGTACTCTACATGGCAAAAAATCCCTCTCCCTCCCTTTCTCTTTCTCTCTTGGTCTCTCTCTCCCGTCCTCCCTCCCTCCCCCTCTCTCCTTCTCCCCCCACCCTCTCTCTCTCCTTGTCTCTGTTTGTCTTTCTGTCTGTCTCTCTCCATACACACACACACATATATGTAGCTAGCAGATTTATTAAACAATGAACAAAGACATCCCCTGAAGTTTTCTTGATCCTCTTTTATCACCTACAAAAGTCTAAGCTGTTCAGAGGAAAATAATAAATGTTGGAGAGGATGTGGCAAAGTCGGGACATTAATGCATTGCTGGTGGAGTTGTGAATTGATCCAACCATTCTGGAGGGCAATTTGGAACTATGCCCAAAGGGCGCTAAAGGACTGTCTGCCCTTGGATCCAGCTATAGCACTGCTGGGTCTGTACCCCAAAGAGATAATAAGGAAAAAGACTTGTACAAGAATATTCATAGCTGCGCTCTTTGTGGTGGCCAAAAATTGGAAAATGAGGGGATTCCCTTCAAGTGGGGAAGGGCTGAACAAACTGTGGTATATGTTGGTGATGGAATACTATTGTGCTCAAAGGAATAATAAAGTGGAAGAATTCCATGGAGACTGGAACAACCTCCAGGAAGTGATGCAGAACGAAAGGAGCAGAACCAGGAAATCATTGTACACAGAGACTGATATACACTGTTGTACAATCGAACATAATGGACTTCTCTACTAGCAGCAATGCAATGACCCAGAACAGTTCTGGGGGACTTAAAGAGGAAGAACCCAATCCACATGCAGAGGAAGAACTGTGGGAATAGAAACACCAAAGAAAAACAACTGCTTGATCACATGGGTCGAGGGGATATGATTGAGCATGTAGACTCTAAACAATCACCCTAGTACAATTATTAATAATATGGAAATGGGTCTTGATCGATGATGCATGTGAAACCCAGTTGAATTGCTCATTGGCTACAGGGTTGGGGAGGGAAGAGAAAGGGGAATGAGTATGAATCATGTGACCATGGAAAAACAGTCTACATTAAATATATAATTTATTTGAACTTAAAAAAAAAAAAGAGTCTAAGCTATTCAATAAAGTAATCCTCAGAAAAAAAGGAACAGAATATCATCTACAAGTCCATTATCCACTTGACTGAATGAGAATAGGGAATGGAGAAAGTTGCTTCCAAGACACTGGTAATGGTGTGGGCGATGACAGAGGGCAGCTACTTTTACAATAAAACATTCTAGGCACCCGCCCCTTTACTGCCCATGTTTTGCTCTTTCAAAGAGGCAGAAAGTCAAGCCTGCACATGTCTCCTTTTGGACTGTTTGGTTTCCTGTGTGTCTGCTTTGGGTGAGATTGCTATACCCGTGAACCACCAACTTACTCAACTGCCAACCACACAATGGGTAAAAAAATGCAGTAAGCTCAAAACACCAACTTCAAGCACAAATGAAATGCAGAGGCAGATATCCTGCCAATGACATGGCCTTAAAAAACCCTGTGACACACCAATCTTTTCATCTGACTTTGCAAGTGTCATTTTGAAATATTTCCATTTAAATGAATTCTAACAGCCCTTTCAAAATGATCTCCCTACAAGAAAGGAATCCTTTGAATATGATTTATGGGGGATACGACTACCTCACCCCATCTGCTGAAATATTGGATGAGCAGTAAAAGCCCTCTGAAGGGGTCAACAATACATTTTTTCAATTATATTTCCACTATAGGAGAATGCAGATATAAGTCTCCATCAACAAGGAGTTTGCTCTCATTCCAAACCAGTATCAAATTAGAACATAACCTGGAAAAGTCCAATTTTCTCAATGATTGATTTTGCTGGATTTTCCCCTTTTTTCATTAAAAATATTTGTTAGAAGGGATGGCTATGGGGTAACTAGGTGGCTCAGTGGACAGAGAGCCAGGCCTAGAGATGGGAAGTCCTGGGTTCAAATATGACCTCAGATACTTCCTAGCTGGGTGACCCTGGGCAAGTCACTTAACCCCTATTGCCTATCTGCTATATATATATATATATATATATATATGTATATATATATATATATATATATATGGCTTATTGCACAAGAGTTAACCATTAGCTCTGCCCTTCTGCAACAGATTTCCTGACCAAGCACTCTTTTTGGTCAAAAATACATTTCACTGAAGTTTAAACATAGAAAAGATGAATAACCGAGTCTGCATTTTGACTCTGTGTCAAGTACTTTAATCCATAAAATCTTATTCCATTTTCTAATGATCCCAGCACTGCTGCCTAGTTTATAAACTACTGGACAGCTCTAATATAACACAGCATCACCAAATTTTTCACTGAAATACAGGCCAAATCTATTTAGTAATTAAAATTTGCATCATGGTCCTTTTAGGCAGTATTAGAAAATTGGTCCTACAGTCTGAGGACCTCCTTTCCAATTTTGCAAATTGTACTTGTTACCTATGTGAGCTTAAGCCAGTAACTTAATCTCCATGAGCCTCGGTTTCTTCATTTCTAAAATGAGGAGGTTGAACTACATAGTTCTGTGGTCCTTTCCAGCTGTGGACTTCAGATTTTTTTTAAATTCTTACCTTCTGCCTTGGTATCAGTTCTAAGACAGAAGACTAGCAAGGGCCAATCAGAGTTAAATGACTTGCCCAGGGTCATATAGCTAGGAAGTAGCTAAACCAGATTTAAATCCAGGTCTTCCTGACTCTGAGCCTAGAGCTCTATTCACTGTTACCCAGCTATCCCTAAACTAAGACCTTAAGTACTAGAACTACACTCCAGCTATTTTTTTGTTATGATCTCCATATGTAGAAATTATTTTGAATTTTTGCTATTGCTCAACCATTTTTCAGTTATATCTGACTCTTTGTGACCACATTTGGGTTTGGTTTTGTTTCTTGGCAAAAATACTGGAGTAGTTTGCCATTTCCTTCTCCAGCTCATTTTATAGATGAGGAAACTGAGGCCAATTGGGTTAAGTGACTTGCCCACAAACTAGTAAGTATCTAATGTCAACTCAGGAAGATGAATCTTCCCCTAGAAAAACAAAATATTTGAGGCATTATGATGATGCAAAAGGCTTAGGGAAAGCCTCCCTTTTTTCCCCCTCCGTGGAAAAGCAAAGAATCAAAATAATGTTTGGCAGGCAGGGAGAAAGGAGAGACGTAGGAGTAAGGCACAAATGAAGGTTAATTAATACCTGCGGTGAAGACAGCTGCAATTTTAATACCTTTGTCCTCATTCTGGATATCCTGGAGGAACGAACCAACCGTGGTTAACATTGGTTTGATTGTAAACCGACAGCGCTCCTGTCTCGATGGCAAAGTTAGCGTTAGCAAAGGAAGCCCATATCTGTAATTAATGACTACTTCTGTTAAAGAAAGAAAGAGAAAAGGACAGATTATAATGTGCGAAGGGGTAAAAGGATGTAAAACTATCTCTTCCTTTTTGGAGAAGCAAAAAGGCAAAAGATGCTAAAACTAAGAGAAAATGCTAGCTCCCATTTCTGAACTCCTTTTAGAATGGAAGCTTCCCTATCAGGATTGAAGCTCAGTCTTTTATTGTATGTAGCTATTTGCAGGAAAGTTGTCTCTCCTCTTCTCAACTGTTATCAAGTCATAAAAGCACTAACTATATGCCAGACACTGATGGAAGCATTTTTTTAAGATACAAAGAAAGGCAAACAAACTCAGCCCCTCAAGGAGCCCACATGAATGAAGGAGACATTTTAACAACTAGGCAGAGGCAGCTAAGTGGCTCAGTGGATGGAGAGCCAGACCCAGAGTCAGAAGTCAGAAGGTTTAAATTTGGCCTCGGACACTTAATAGCTGGGGGACACTAGACAAATCATTTAACTCCCATTGCCTGGCCTCTACAGCTCTTCTGCCTTGGGACTGATCCTCAGTATGGATTCTAAGATGGAAGGAAAAGGTTTAAAAACAACTAGGCAGAGAGTTGATAAATACAGAAGGCATTCTGAGAAGTTGAGGCATTAACAGCTGGGAAAAAACTCTCAGAATCAGTGGGATTTGAGAGGAGTCTTAAAAGAAGTCAAGGAACCTAAAAGATGGAGGAAGATAAGGAGGCAGAACCTCCCTGGCATGGGAAAGGGAGATGGAGTATTGTGTACTGGAAACTTTCAGTTCACTAATGTTGCTAGAACACATGTGTGTGGAAAAGAGTCAAATATAAAAAATCTGGAAAGATAAAAAGGGACCAGGTTAGGAAAAGATTGAACTGGGGCAGCTAGGGTGGCTCAGTGGATAGGGTAAGATTTAAATTAATATCCAATAACTCCAAGTATTATATTTTACAAAGTTTATTAATAATCACTTGAAATAGAAGAAATAAAAAGAACAAAAGTAAAAGCCTGAGTTAAAAACACCTGAGTAAAATTCTCCTGCCTCTCACTTCACCCCACCTCCACAGCCCTGTTTTCTAGGAAGAGAGTGAGAGGGCGGAGCTACACAAACATATCTTTCCTATGTTAGTACGTAACATAAGAAGGAACATGGGAAGCTGGTAAAAAGGAACCATGGAAGCTCATTGAGCAGGGCATTGACATAATCAGACCTAACCTATTTTACTCAGAACCTTAAATCCATAACTGGGACTTAACCTGGAAGGACTACAATTTATTAAAGAAGATAGTTAATGGACTTACCATCAGATGGCACCAGTACACTATAAAGGCGTGATGGATGGTGTTTCCTATTTGCAGTTGGACTCACACACAGTATCTGGAAGAAAAGGGACAGACTTTGAGCCAGGTGCCTCTCTATCAGGAGACTCTGTTAATACTGAATCTGGAGGGGCACAGACACCAGCCAAGCACCTGCTTGCTGTGTTGTGCTGCTGTCCGAGGTGCTGAAGGTAGCCAAATCAAAAAGTCCCTCCCTGCCTTCAGAAAGCAGCTATTCTACTGGGGGATGTCTTTTTTTTTTTTTAAAGGTGTAAGAGAGGGGGCAGCTGGATGGTTCAGTGGATTGAGAGCCAAGCCTAGAGATGGGAGTTCCTGGGTTCAAATATGATCTCAGACACCTCCCAGCTGTGTGACCCTGGGCAAGTCACTTGACCCCCATTGCCTAGCCCTTACCACTCTTCTGCCTTGGAACCAATACACAGTTTTGATTCCAAGACGAAAGGTAAGGGTTTAAAAAATAAAATAAAATAAAATAAAATAAAATAAAATAAAATAAAATGAAGGTTGAAGAGAAAATTGCTTCAGCATTTTCCAAAACTGGTTCTCCTAACCCCACATCTCTTCCCTTCTAATCCAGCGAGAAATCTAAAATGATTTGTCTTCCTCGTTCTTCACCATCCTCATCCCAGCTACTATTTACATAGGATTTACTATGAGCCAGGCACTGTGCTAAGAGCTTTACAAATACTATCCCATCTGATCCTCACAATGGAGGTAGGGGCTATTATTATCATCCTTATTCTAGAGATGAGGAAACTGAGACAAGCAGAATGAGTGATTTAATGATTTTATAAGGCAGCTGTGTGGTGTAGTGGATGGAGTCCTCAGCCTGGAGTTAAGAAGACTTGGATTCAAATCCAGTCTCAGAAATGTATAAGCTCTGTGACCCTGGGTGAGTCATTTAACTCCTGTTTGATTCAATTTCCTCATCTGTAAAATGGAAGTAAAAGTACTTGTCTTCCAAAGTTGTTGTGAAGTTCAAAAGACATGTTATGCTATGCATAGCCCAGTGCTAAGTGCTACATAACCTTTAGTTATTGTTGTTGTTGTTGTTATTAACTTCTGAGTTGTTGTATGAGGATGAAATGAGATAAAATTTGCAAAGCACTTCAGAGCACGTAGCAGGCACTCAATAAAATGCACGCTCCCTTTCTCCATCTCCATATACTGCGCATTGTAGATGATCAAAGAATGATCTCCCAGTGGAGGGAACTCCTGGTTTGTGAACTGTCCTCACCTTACAGATTGCAGCCACTCTATGACTTCGTAGAATCACTGATTTAGAGCCGGAGGGGGCTCAGAGTCCACAGAGTCCAAACCCCTCATTTTAAACATGAGGAAACTGAAGTCCAGGAAGCAAATAAGTCTTGGGGAATCATCCAGGACAGAGAGCACCTGTGGCAAGTGGAAGAGGGGGAATTTGGACCAAGGTCTCCCTCACTCAAAGCTCAGCTTCCTATCCACTGAGGCAGGCTACTTCTACATACAGAAGCACAGGGGTTTCTCCATAAATAGAGGCTACAGGGCAGTTGGTTGACTTAGTGGACAGAGCCTGGAGACCAGAGGTCCTGGGTTCAAATCTGTTCTCAGACTCCATGTGTGATTCTGGGCAAGTCACTTAGCCCCTTTTGCCTAGACCTTACCCTTCTGCTTTAGAGTTTTTATTAAGACAGAAAGCAAGGATTTAAAAATAGATAAATGAATGAATGAATGAATGAGTGGAGGATGAGCAAATGTGTGTATAAATGGAAAGGCTCTAATCAACAAGGAAATAATTTTCTCATACAATACGGTAACTATTTTCTCCCAAGTGTCTCTGCCACATATTTGCTGGAAGTATGAGAAACATCTGTTCCTTCCCTCATGTGGCATGGGTTCTTAAGAAAAGTTAGACGGGTACCTTAAAGACAACATGGTGGATTGGGGAAGACACTGGACCTGGAGCCAGGAAACAGATTTCAAATCTTTTCTCAGGTACTAGCTATGATACTTAAGTCACTTAAATGCTATTTGCCTCAGTTTCCTCATCTGTAAACTGAAGGGACTGCATGGATGGCTTCCCAGAGCCCTTTCATCTCTAAATATATGATTCCAACTCCTTGGGCCTCAATTTCCTCATCTGTAAAATGAGAAAGCTCAAATCATAGACTTCAAGCTGGAAAGCAGCAATGATTTCTTTAAAAATGAGACCATCGAGAGCAACTGGGGGTGTGGGGGTGGGGAGCTCAGTGGATTGAGAGCCAGGCCAAGAAATAGGAGTTCTGGGTTCAAATCTGGCCTCAGACACTTCCTGGCTGTGTGACTCTGGGCAAGTCATTTAACCCCCATTATCTAGCCCTTACCAATCTTCTGCCTTGGAACCAATACATAGCATTGATTCTAAGCGAAGGTAAGGGTTTTTAAAAAAATGAGACCATCCCTCCTACTGGACAAATGTCAGATGTAATAATTGTGGCAGAGGTTTTCCGAGTGTCAACAACAATCTTAGGAAACCCGCCTGGGAGGACTTATATAATTACAGGAAATAAAATGAGAATGAAAGAGAAAATGGGCTGTTATGCCAAAACATCAGAATTGATTCTTCATCCTAATCCTAGCCTAAGAACTTTGTTTCTTAAATGCAGCTGAAAATAGCCCCCTATTTTCTGAATTTCAGATATTTACTGGCAGTGTGACCCTGGGCAAGTCACTTAACCCCACTTGCCTCAGTTTCCTCATTTTTAAATGATCTGGAAAAAGGAAAGGACACACCACTCCAGCATATTTACCAAGAAAATCCCAAATAGGATCAGGAAAAATCAGACATGACTGAAAAACAATTGAACAACAAGAATTCCATTTACCTCCTCAAAGGACAACTTCATCCTAGAACCAAATTGGGTGCTGTTAACACCCATGATTTAGAGATCTTTCTTTATATCTAACCTAAGTTGCACCTACTCAAATTTGGACCAATTTAATTCTCTCATGTCCTTGGAGAATGCAGTATGGTAGAGCATTTGGAGTCAGAAAATTGGAGGTTCGAATCTTGCTCCAGAGAGTATGGCTGCAGAAATTATTTAACCTCCAGGGACCTCAGTTTCCTCATCTTTAAAATGAGGGGACCAGATTCAATAACCTCTAAGGAGCCTTTCTAGCTCGTTGCCTACAATCCTATGAAGATACTTTGCAAACTTTAAAACACTATGTAAAAACAAAACAATGTATAGAAAAGAGCCATGGATTAGAAGACAGGAAGCCTGGGTTCAAATTCTAACTTTGCCATTTACTACTTATATGCTCTTGGTCAAGTCAAATGATATAATTTCTCTAGACCTAACTTTTCTCATCTGTAAAACAGACTGGGGAAGGGGAGGGGTGGCCTACATAATCTTTAAAGTCTTTTTTACCTCTGGATCCATATTCTCACAATTATACTCTAAGTTATACCAATCAATACTTTTTGAGTTACCATTTTATATATAATATGTAACATCATAATATAACACATATAATTTGTTGTAAACAGATAAATTATAATATGCTTATCCAAGAGAAACAAATTCTCACTTTAGTTATGTCCAAAAATCTATCTCATTCTTTTTTTTCCTATTTCTTTTTACATGCAAAGTGGCACAGTGGATAGAATGTTGAACCTAGTATCAGGAAGCCTAGAATTCAAATCTGGCCTCAGACACTGTGTGATCCTGGGCAAGTCATTCAACCTCTGTTTGTCTCAGCTCCCTCACCTGTAAAATGGGGATAAAAACAGCACCTTCCTTCCATGTTTGCCATGAAGATCAAATGAGATAATATTTATAAAAAAACTAGTGCCTGGCACATAGTAGGTAGTTAATTAACACTTATTCCCTTCTCTTCCTCTCTGCTAGATTTAAAAATTACACTTCTTTCTTATGCTTGAAAATAGCAGACCAAGTTCTCCCAGATCCTAATATATCCTTTGGTTGTAAAGTAGCCACTCTCTCATACCACAGAGAAATAACTGAGATATGGAAAGAATGTCTGATCTACACCCTAAAAGAAAGTGGTTCCTGCTGGGTTTATACCCCAAAGAGGTAATAAGGAAAAAGACATGTACAAGAATATTCATAGCTGCGCTCTTTGTGGTGGCCAAAAATTGGAAAACGAGGGGATGCCCTTCAATTGGGGAATGGCTGAACAAATTGTGGTATATGTTGGTGATGGAATACTATTGTGCTCAAAGGAATAATAAAGTGGAGGAATTCCATGGAGACTGCAACAACCTCCAGGAAGTGATGCAGAGTGAGAGGAGCAGAACCAGGAGAACATTGTACACAGAGACTGATACACTGTGGTACAATCGAATGTAATTGGCTTCTCTACTAGCAGCAACGCAGTGATCCAGGACAATTCTGAGGGATTCGTGATAAAGAACACTATCCACATTCAGAGGAAGAACTGTGGGAGTAGAAATGTACTTGATCACATGGGTTGATGGGGATATGATTGGGGATGCAGACTCTAAATGATCATCCTAGAGCAAAAATGAATAATATGGAAATAGGTCTTGATCATTGACATGTGAAACCCAGTGGAATTGCGCATGGGCTGGGGTGGGTGACGGGAGGGAAAGAGCATGGATCATGCAATCGTGGAAAAATATTCTGAATTAATTAAATACAAATTTTCAATTAAAAAAAATTAAAGAAAGTGGTTCATTCGCCGACTAACCATCTGCAGAAAGGTTTAGCCCACTCCCGTGTCCAGATTCAGTTGGAACTATGGTGGATCAAATCGGGCTTTGCACAACAGCACAGACATCTGAGAGAAGAGGCATGCTTCTTTTCTGAGGCAATCTGGAGACCACTGTCTGCTGCGATCTCTTCACCTGTGCCATGCTACACAACCTCAATCCCTCCCTTGGTCTGGGCTCATGGTTGCTATGGTACCCCTCCTCCAGAGCCTGCTCTCCTCCCTTCCATCCCCCTAAACCTTCCCCAGCAAGGGAGTGCGCTAGACTTTCTCAGGGATAAGCCACACTCTTTTCCAGATGTAAATGTCCGCCCACTAGGACTTTTCCTTTGTGTATCCCTCTCCCCTAAGTATTTCTGCCCCCAGGCTTCGCTTGACGATACATCTACAGAGCCATCCAACTGGTCTGTTCCCTACAGGGGTACCATGTTTTCCTGGCCTCTGTTTCCCCTCCTTCATCTCTTCCTAATCAAATCCTTCTCGGTCTAGCTCAGGTGCCCGCTCCAAGAATCCTTCCTTCACCCTCTTTGGAGGCTGCCCAGAAGGACACAATCCAACTCTTAGCTTGTGTTTCTCTTTGGACACGCTGTAACATAACTTGAAAGATGAAGACAATGCAGATAGTGAGATGGAAAGAACCATAGATTCAAGAGTCGGAGGACCCAAGATTGATTCCCCTCAGTGCCACTTACAACCTGTGCTGACTTTTGGGGTAAATCACTTAACTTAAAAAAAAAAACAACTCTTATCCTACTAATAACTCCAAGACAGGAGGGGAAGGGCTAGGCAAATTGGTTTAGTCACTTGCCTGCGGTCAAGCAATTAGGAAGGGTCTGAGGTCAAATTTGAACCCAAAACCTCCCACTTTCAGGCTTCTGCTCTATCCATTGTACCATCTAACTGCCCCAAGCCACTTAACTTCTCTAGAATTCAGTTCCCTCATCTCTAGACTGATCAGGTTGAACTAAAGGGGCTCTAAGTCCCCCTTTAACTTTAAAGCTATGATCCAATGATTTCCCTCTGGAAGATAAATTCCTTAAGGGAAGGAACTACTGATTCATCTCTGTAACCTTCATAGGGCCTGAGGATTTTTACTAATTAATATTTATTTGTTGTTGGATGAGTGAACATTTCCCAGATTCAGCAATCAAAAAGTCTCTGGCATATTAAAATGTTTTTGCCCAGAGCTCCCTGAGGTCAATCTTCATCCTTCCATAGTCTAAGTAATCCCAATCCCTTTGCAATCCTTTTGCACAGAGAATTTTAATCATTTTTAATGCTTTCATTTGGGTCTTCTCCAAGAAGGCTTTTTAAAGTCTTTTCAAAGAATGCAAGAGGGAGATGTTTCTTTTATCCTCTAATTGTCTTATGTATTACAATAATAATGCTATCAGAACATCTGATATAAAGAGCATGAGGACTTATACACTGCATTTGTTATTTTAAACAAAAGCATACATAATTTAAGTAAAATGGGACCAAAATGGGGCAAAAGACTCCAAGTTGCATCCTTATTTCTACCACCAGTAAAGGGAAAGAGGCAGTATGTATGGATGTGTTTATATATGTATACAAGGGTGTATGGGGAGGTAGTACGGTACAGGGTAGAATGAATAAATGATTCTCATTTTGATTATTCACAATGTAGAGTCTCATTTTAAATAGTTGTCGTTCTGTAAGCCCATTCTAATCTCTCCCTAAGCTGTGAGTTTAATTCTATTCCGCACTGGGGAATTCAGCACATGGTGTCTGCTCTTAAGTTGGAATTAATAAATGATTCCAGAATTCAACTGAACTGAGGTGGGGGATAAAGAACCAAAGACAAATACTGATAATGAATAAAGGCAATGCAAAACTTTTAAGTAAATTTTAGTAAAAGGAAAAGAATATTTTTTAAATTATTCATTATGATTGGAAATTGAGGGGATGTTCACAATTAGGGAATGGCTGAACAAGTTGTGGTGTATGATTGTAACGGAATATTATTGTGCTCTATGAAATGATGAGCAAGAGGATTCCAGAAAAATCTGGAAAGACTTCGATGCAAATTGAAGTGAGCAGAACCAGGAGAACATGGCACACAGTAACACCAATATTGTACGATGATCAGCTGTGAATGACTTAGCTATTCTCAGTGTTACAATGATCCGAGACAAGCCCAAAGGTCTCATGATGAAAAATGCTATTCACCTCCAGAGAAAGAACTTTTGGTTTGAATACAGATAGAAAAATACTATTTTTCGCTGTAGTTTCTTCATGGTTTTCTTTATTTAATGTGCCATCTTCTACAACATGACCAATAGGTTTGATATGACAGGACATGTTATAACCAATAACAAATTGCTTACAGCTTCAGGAGGAAAGGGGAGAATTCGGAACTCAAAATGTTAGAAAATGAAAGCCAAAAAATGTTTTTATACATAACGGGGGGAAACAAAATACTATTTTTATGTTAAAGGAGGGAAAAAATTCTTCATTATGACTAGATTAGATTTATTCCAGGGATATATGGTTGGTTCAACATTTGGAAATTGAAAATAATTAATTAGATTAACAATAAAAACAACCATATATATGACTCCATTAATAGATTCAGATAAAATGAAGCATTCATTTAGATAAAAAATACTAAAGGTAAGAAGAACACAAATTCTTTAGCATAATTAAAAGTGATATCTAAAACAAATAGCTATGATTATTTAAAAACAAGAATTTTGGAAGTTTTCCCAGGAAGTTCAAAGATATCTCCTCTCCCCACTATTATTTGATATATGCCAGCTATAGCAGTAAAACAAGAGAAAGAAACTAAAGAAATAAACATCTTCAAAGAGAGTGGGAAAAGCTAAGCTTGTTTATACACAATTTGATAGTTTACTTAGAGAAACTCCTCAAATCAGCAGAGAAGCTAAATACAATTAACAGCTACAGCAAAGTAGCAAAATATAATGCAAAAAAACTACTCTGGATTTCTGCTCAGCACTTGTTAGTGCTTTTTGTTAAAAAAAAAAAAAGAACCCCCCCAAGAGAGTTCACTCAAAATATCTGCAAAATGCAGAAAACATCTACATGTTAATGTACTAAAATATGCTCAGGATTTATATTAACACAGCCACACAGTACTCTTTATTTACTTATTTAAAAAACCCTTACCTCCCATCTTATAATCAATAATGTGTATTATTTTTCCTTGCTTATTGAGCTATTTACCTGTTTGAGTAAGTATGCGACCCATTATATTTTTTTTTAAAGGATAAAATAGAGTGAAGGAAATAAGACACCCAACCTTAAGTCTGATCTAGCAATTTACATAATTTGCCTGGGCAATCTGACCACTGACAGTCAATAATATTTTTGCTTTTAATTGTCTCTGATTTGAACTTTCAGGCTATAATATTTTAACTTCTGAATGCATAAATTGTACAGTAGCATTTAACTTTAAGATAAGGTTAGTAATTAGTTAGTAATGTGATTATGTGGTACCTTGGCTTTAGATTTAATTAGTACAAAACACCTTTCAGCAAGCTTAGCTTTCAAGCAACTCCACCTTCGTTAGAACAATATTTTTGTAGATGTCCAGAACATGAGGATCCTTTTTTGATGAACCTCAGAAAGCTGACATTTTCTTTTAAATTTTTTTTCCTAAAGAAAGCATGTATTTAAAATGGATGCTGATACCCTTTGATGCAGCAACAAAGGCTGCATCAGCATAATGGGTTGCATACTTACTCAAACAGGTAAATAGCTCAATAAGCAAGGAAAAATAATACACATTATTGATTATAAGATAGGAGGTAAGGGTTTTTTTTAATAAGGGTTTTATACCCCAAAGAGATAAGGAAAAAGACTTGTACAAGAATATTCATAGCTGTGCTCTTTGTGGTGGAAAAAAATTGGAAAATGAGGGGATGCCCTTCAATTGGGGAATGGCTGAACAAACTGTGGTATATGTTGGTGATGGAATACTATTGTGCTAAAAGGAATAATAAAGTGGAGGAATTCCATGGAGACTGGAACAACCTCTAGGAAGTGATGCAGAGTGAGAGGAGCAGAACCAGGAAATCATTATACACAGAGACTGATACACTGTGGTACAATCAAAGGTGATGGACTTCTCTACTAGCAGCAGCCAGGACACTCCTGAAGGACTTATGGGAAAGAATGTTGACCACATGGAAAGAAAGAACTATGGGAGCAGAAATGCAAAAGAAAAACATATGACATCACTTATCACATGTATATATGGAGATGTCATTTGGGGTTTAGGCTTTAAAAAAATCACTCTTTAGCAAAAATGAATAATATGGAAATAGATATCAAGTGATAACATTTGTACAACCCAATGGAATTGCTTGTTGCTCTGGGAGGGAGGAGGGAAGAAGGGAGGAAAAGAAAATGAATCATGGAAACATGGAAAAATATTTAAAAATAAAAAATAAATAAAATAAAATGGATGCTGATTGATGGAACAGTGTCAACTATATGGATGTTGGGTGCTTAAATGGTTTAGTACTGCCATGTGGGTACCATCTTCAATTGTAAAGATTATGTCACTAAAGAGTTTATCCTCCTGGACTTTTAGTATCAAAGTTCATACAATATTACTGTACAGACTTAATGCTTTGTAGTATACTATAGTCACAATAATTTCTTTCCACAATCAAGAGTTTATTGCTAAACTTCTTTTTCTATTCTTTTCACCCTTCCTTTTTTAAGGAGTCAACATTAGTAAATGGCAAGGTATAAAAAAAAGTCAATTAAAGTTCTTAGTAAGGTAAAAAATGAAAGACAGATTAGTAGTTCTTTACTGAATATAATTATTACAATTTTTATTGAACATTAACAAATTTGTAAGCTTGGAGAAAGATAACAATTTATAATACCATTCTGAATGTGCTATAGTAGGTGTAAAACTCTTTAATATCACCTTAAAAATGTTAAATTGAGGATTCTATTAATTTACATTTGAATTGGCATGTTATATAATGCAAGAGATAGTAATGGCTAAACAACAAGGTTAAGTGACTTGCCCAGGATCACACTGCTAGGAAGTGTCTGAAGCCAGATTTGAACCCAAAAATTCCCATCTCTAGACCTGGCTCTCAATCTACCAAGATACCTGGCTTCCCCTGAAAGTACTCTTGACAAAAATATAGAAAGATCAAACTAATTGGAGAGAGATTCATTGTTCATGGCTAGGTCATACCTATATAATAAAAATGACTATACTTGCCATACCAATCAATCTGGAAGGATTTTTTAAATAACAAAAATATATTTGTAGAAACAGAAGACCTAAGACTTTCAAGCAAGATTATGATCAAAAGTGGGAATGAAGAGGAGTTGGTATTTCCAGATGTTATTTTATAAAGCAGTAATCATTAAAATTATTTGCTAGTTGTTAAAAATCAGAAAAATTAGAGTAATAAAATAAACTAGATAAAGAAACCCAGAAACAATCCAGTATGTTATATCTAAGATCACAAACTATTTGGGTAAAGAGTCCTTATTTGCTAAAATGATCAGGAAAAATAGAAAGCAGTTTGTCAGAAAAATCATTTTAGAGCAAATAATTTGCTCCAGAAAACAGAGTAAACTGCAAATAAGTAACCAAATATAAAAGTTCACCTAATAGAAAAATTAGAAGATCTTTTGTTGGTGTTGTTTATCCTTCATTTTTGAAGAGAGCCAATATCACCTGTGATGTCTAGAGGTGACTGTAAACTGGATTTAAGTGAGGCAAAGTTGAAAAAAATCAGCAGCCTCCCTCTTTTTCCCAGCGTCATCCAAGTCCAGTGGCAAGACAAACAATCCAGGATACCAGCAGTGGCCCAGGATGCAGTGGATGACCTTAGCATCATCTCAAGCTCTAAGCACTCCACAGCAACTCCTTCAGCTGTCTTTATGGCCACTGAGACAAATTGTTCTCATTTACCCTTTCCTCTGGAGTCTTTGCATGCTTGAGGTAGACACCCCACCCCCAACTCACTGATGGGGTTGAGACCTCTTGGTTACCCTCATCCTGGTTTAGTCCATCTGTTGAGATAGTTTTCCTGGGCTGCTGTGCATGTAGGTGTAGACCTTCTTGGAGCCTCAGGTTAGAGTTGGATGAAAGGTGAACACAAAATGTGGATGAGCATCCCTGTAAAGGGCTCAGCATGTCCCTGAACACCCCACATACCCCAGAAAGTCCTCAACAGGTACGATTAAGGGAGAATTCATACTAAGGCAAGAGACAAAGAGGATCCCAGAAGACAGAATCAACAAAATGCAAAGTTTCAAAATGGGGGAAACTGTGTCAAGCAGTTTTGACATACAAAATCTATAGGGATTCAACCCAAATAAACCTAATGAAGAGTCATTTCCTAATATATAGGTTGTCAGAATGATATGAACAAATAGTTTTTTTTTATAAAAGACATGTAAAATATCAACAGACATGAGAAAAATTCTTCAAAGACATGTAAACTATCAACAAACAAAGTATAAATAACTAATGATATGAGAAAGGTCAGTTAAAATAATTCTAAAGAATCACAACACAAAACAATGGAAAAAAGAATAATTTTGGTGTTAGAAGATCTGTGTACAAATCCTATTTCTGGTGCTTTGTGACCTTAGCTCTCTTGGCCTCAGAATCCTTATTTGTAAGATGAGTGAATTGACTTCTAAGATCCCTTCCAGTTCTAAATTTATGGACATTTAATATATGTATAACCCAGATTGAACTGCTTGCCAGCTCAGGGAGTGGGGAGGGAAGGGAGACCATTTGAATCTCATAACTTCAGAAAACTTATGTAAAAATATATTACATGCAATTGATAAATAAATAAATAAAACCTCGTGATCATTGCCTCTGTCTGTTTCTCTCTCTCTGTTTTCAGATCAACCCTTTAATGACATCGTAGCATAAGAAAGTGTTGAACCCTGTAACTAAGACCAAATATGGTAAATATGGTGTCCATTGTCCATTGGACCCAAGACCTAGCTGTCATTTCAGCTTGGTCAAAGAATGGATAATGAGGAGCAGTTCCACCTGAAATGACCTTGTTCTGAACAAATTTAGAACAAGAATGAAGGTTTTGTCAGGCAAAAAATAAGCCATAATATGTTGTGATCTAGTCTCAGCAAGATCTGAGGGAGAACAAACATCAGGCCTCTTGGGTGGTTGTCTCTCCCTCACCTCACATATTCGATCACTTGCCAAGTCTGGTCAGTACTACTCCTAGGACATCTCTCTCATTCCTCCCTTTATCTCCTGTAGGAGGACCACCAGGCCCTTATCACCAGGATTACTTGTCTTCCTGCCTCAAATGCCCTCTCCAATCCATCCTCCACAAATCTGGCAAAAAGACAGTCCTAAAGTGTGTGACCTGACCACACCATTCCCTACTCACTAAACTCCAGGGACTCTTGCAGAAGGTGTGTACCCTGACACCTGGAATCCACTCCTTCCTTCTCCTCTGAGAATTCCCAGGATCCTTCAAACCTTGCCTCAAGCATACCTTTCCTTATTAAAAAAAATCTTATTTTTCCCCCATTACATGAAAAAACAATTTAATATTCTTTTCTGTAGCATACCAGGCATGTTAGCATCTTGAACGTATGATTGATGTATTGATATTGTATCCTATATATTCATTTACCAGACTAATGATCAGATCACTTAAAGTTCATTGTATGGAAAGGTACAGTTCAAAGGATTAGCGCAAAGGACTAGCAAATTCCTGGGCTGGGTGTTGACAGCCACAGTGTCCTGGCTGGGACTACATTCATTTACAAAGCGTGGGTTGGATTAATTTCCTCTTCTTTGATTCCATCATTGTCAAATCAACCTATGTTAAAACCTATATCATGTCACGTATTCATTTATCACCTCCCACTTCACATTCCTAAAATCTCCAATAAAAGCTGGGGAACATGTGCGAGCCTTCTCTTCTCTTACTTCTCTTGCTCTTACATCCCTTGCCTTGCTTCCCTCTCTCTTGCCTCTTACAATCTTGATTTTGGTCTTGCCTATAATGTTCCTCATGTCTGACTGATTTATGCAGCGCAGCTGCCCCACACATCTCCCATTAATCTCTTGGCTGTCTGGCCCATGGGAGATGTCCCGGAGTTCTCAGCTCCACACAGGTTCTCTTGCTTCTCATACTTGTAATTTCTCCACTTGCTTTCTCTTTCTAGAGAGGTAATTATGGAGCTCGCAACTCCCCACGTGTTTTAACTTGTGGTCTCTGAGTCTTTATTCCTACATCTCTTTCTCTGACTGTCTTATCTATCTTACATCCATATTCCTCTAGCCTCTAATTTCCTTCTCAGGTCATGTGGAAAGGAAACAAGACTAACAGTTGGTGGGGGAAGGGGCAACTGAGAGTGGCAGTTGGGTCTTGTGACTAGCACTTCTTTCCTGCCAGGGGTGGCAGTTGGGTCTTGTGACTAGCACTTCCTTCCTGCCTCTGGCTTCCTGGTGTTGGAGGAGGTAGGAGCTTGTTCAGCCCAGACTGGAGTGGCATGCTCTTCTTGGTTCAGCTGGAAGACACAGGCTTCTGAATGTTAGACCTGTTCTTGTTTGCTTTCTCTCTACTGCTAAGATTCTAAAAAGACAAAACTGGACTGATATAGAGTAGACGGGAGTGGGAGAACCCTCTGCCAGCCTCTGGCCTGGCCTCAACTCTGAAGCTGAAGAAAGAACTCCAATCCCAACTGGTTATTAAACTTTATATTATTTGAATTCGCAGTCAGATAAGTGGTTTTTCTGGTCATAGAGGGAGCTGAACTTCAGTTCAGTCATTCCAGGACAAACAGTCCTTATCGGACCCCTGCTGCTTCCTCTCAGCAGGGGGCATCTCCCTCCTTTGCCTCACCAAACAATATACCCTCTCTCCCCTCAACTACTCCATATTCCTCCAACCTCCCATTATTCCCATTTTCCAATCCTCTATTTCCTTTCCCAATAAATATTACAGTCATCATCCACAGGTTCATTATATAGGAGCTGCTGACAGATCCTATATTTTCTTTTATTTTAAAGTTTTGAGTTCCAAAATTTCTTTCTTCTGAACCTCCTTCCCTTGATGCCCTCCCCAACCCTGATAGGATAAGCAATCTGATAGAGACTTTACATGTGCAGTCAACATGAAGCCTTTCTTTCCCCCCCTAAATTATTCCCAATTTTTTAACTTTCTTGTTACTTTTTTAAATTCAAAGATATTTTATTTTCCCAATTATACATAATAATTTTAAACACACATTTTCTGAAATTTTAAGATCCAAACCATATCCCTCACTTCCTTCTCCCACTTGAAGACGGTAAGCAATTTGATCTGGGCCACATGTCTATTTTCATGCAAACCACTCTTCCATATTGGTCATTGTTGTAAGAGCACACTCATACAAAATCCTCCCCTCCCAAATAAAACTGTAAATACACTGATGTGAAAGATAGGCTGCTTTGATCTGCATCCATCCCACTCTAGCAATTCTTTCTCTGGAGGTGGACAACAATATTCCCCTGAAGGACACAAGTCCTTCAGAACTGTCCCAGATCATTGCATTGCTCAGAGCTGCCAAGTTTTCACCGCACAATATTGCTATATAATGTTCTCTCTGATTCTGCTTATTTTGCTCTGCATCCATTTCTGCAGGTCTTTCCAGTTCTTTCTGAAATTATCCTGTTGATCATACCTTATTGCACAAAAGTATTCCATCATGTAATAGATAATATTGGAGGGGGTATATTTGATAGATACTAGAATACTAATAGATCAAGTAGTTATCTTCCTTTTGCCCACCCTCCTCCCGTTCCTCCCTCTTCTCTCCCAACCTCCCTCTTCAGCCTTTGTCTTCTTCAGCTTACTAAATTACTCAGGGGGAGTTTGTGCTGTCTTAAATGAAAATACATTCTATCTTCCTTTATCTTAAGTAAGGGTTTATTTGGGGAAGACAGGAAAAGATGAAAGATGGAGGTAAAAGGGTTGGGGTTTCCCTATTACCTACAGTGAGTCTTAGGTTGGAGGATATTGAGAGAAATGGCAATTCAGTCACTACCATGAAACAGAGCAAGTCAGAGAGAGAGATATGGACTATTATCCTTCTTCTTCTGCCTTCAAATCAGCCAGGCCACTTCCAACTTGATTATCCCAAGTCCCAGAGATAAACCCAGTTTCTTCCTTCAAAGTCATCACCAAGAAGCCCAGAAAATCAGTACGCAGTTGGCTCTTGCCTTCAACTGTTTCCCAGTAACATTCCAAATGGAATCTTCCTATGATTGACAGCTGATTAACCTCCAGCCTGTCTTGCTACAATTTTTCTCTTTTTCCACAATCACCAACATATACCTCAACTTGTTCAGCCATTCCTCAATTGATGCACATCCCCTCCATTTCCAATTCTTTGCCATCACAATTAAGTCCTTTTCCATGAAGCCCTTCTTGATCCCCACTGTTACTGGTGGTTAACCTTGCCTCAAATTGTTCATTGTCCAGTTATTGTTCAGTCCTAACTCCCCATGACCCCACTGGGGTTTTCTTGGCAAAGAGACTGGTGCAGTTTGCCATTTCCTTTTCCAGTTCATTTTATAGATGAGGAAACAGAGGCATATGGGGTAAAATGATTTGTCCAGGGTCTCACAAGTATTTTGAGGCTGGATTTGAACTCAGAAAGAAGAGGCTCCCAGACTCCATCCACTACATCACCTAGAGCCCCTGCCCCAAACTATGTGGTACTCATTTTATATGTTTAGTATGCATCTTCCCCCCAGCTGAAATGGGAGGACAGGGACAAGATGTTTTCCTTTACAATTCCCAATTCTCAGATGGATTGATTTGTAAAAGAAAAGGCTTAGACCAGAGAGGTCGGAGGTCTCTATAGCCTCCAAATTCTTGGATTTTGTGATTCTGGGTTATAGACTGAAGGTCTAAGTTGGTAGGCTACTCACCCAGTGTCTGGTTATAGCCTGGGCACCATACAGCAAAGCAAGTGTATACATTCCTCTTTAATAGTTTACTTTTAGTGTTTCACCCAAACTTCTGTTCCTATCACACAAAGCACCCACAATACCTCCCCTTGGGCAATCATGTGTATTCTGATAGCCACTTTTCTTAGCCCTTCCAGGGAAAGAATGGAGAGCTGATTTTAATGATGATTAACCAGACTGGGAAACTCAGGGCTGTTCATTAGATGGCAGCCTATTGTTTGCTAGATAATGTAATTGATGCTGCTGGGACCAGAAAGAGGAACCTTTAGGCAACACAGGAAGACAATCATAGCCATCAAAGAAGGCAATTACATAGGAGTTTGATTGAGAAAACTTTCCTGGGCTGTGCATCATAATCATTAAAACCTAGAGCTCATCATGAGGCTATAAAGGAAGAGCAGGAGACACTGCAGGGAGCTGCTGAGTTTCAAATGAAAATGGAGGGATTTACAAAGCAATATATACCATTATGTTTGAGTCACTCATTTGAGAGGAAGGGGACCTCATGTCAGGGGAGAGGTAAAATGGGACCCATTTGGGAATGAGTTTAAAAGGCAGTCACCAAACTGGAGACCCATGGACAGATAGGGATACAATGAAAAACACTGCCTGGGTGGAAAACATCCAAAAGAAAAGGGTAGTAAAAATGACTGATTAAAAATTATGTGTTCTAATCTATGCATGTATGTATGTATGTGGGCATTAATGTGGCACCATGGAACTGGGCATTAAGTCAAGAAGAATGAATTCAAATCTGGCCTCAAATACTTATACTAGCTGTGTTACCCTGGTCAAGTCACTTAACACTGTTTGCCTCAGTTTCTCCATTTCTCAACTGAGCTAGAGAAGGAAATGGGAAATGGCTAACACATCAGTATCTTTGTCAAGAAAAATCCCAATGGAGTCACAATGAGTCAGGCATGCCTGAAATGGCTAAACAACAATGCCAGCCCTTACATTTTAAAAGATAGAGGATCCAAGAAATGCCCCTGAGGTGCCTGGTAAGGGAAACAATTCTCTCCTTACATAAATTACAGAAAGGCCATTTTTCTGGAAATGCTTGTTCATTTAAAGGTCATCTCTGAAAAGCATCTCTTGGAAAAACTCTTCTGAAGCCAGGGAGCTCAGAAAGGGCTGAGTCACTCACTGACCTCTTAGTTCCAAACGTCAAACACTAATTCACCTAAATACTTATCCTCTCCTTTATTCTTAAAAATACAACAACAAACAAAAAACACAACAACAACAACAACAAAACTCTTACCTTCCATCTAAGAGCAAGAAGGGCTAAGTAATGGGCGTCAACTGACTTGTCCAGTCACATAGCCAGGAAGTATCTGAGGCAGTTTTGAACCTGGGACCTCCCCTCTCTAGACATGGCTCTCAATCCACTAAGCCACCTAGCTGCTCCCTCTAAGCCTGTGACTGACTGACTGACGACTGTCTGACTCTCTCTCTCTCTCTCTCAAAGCTAAGTATTTTCCAAGTTTAAATTCTGGATTACATTCTAGAGAGTAGTAATAGTTCTAAAAAAAGTGTTTTAACTTTAAAAAAAAAATCCACTGGTAGAAAATGTAGATGACACAAAAGAGCATTTTCCAGGTGAGTCTAGTGACCAAATTATAACAAAATTCTGCAGTAGATAGCAAGGCAGCCCAAACACCTTATGTTAGGAAGTCCACCCCTGGAGACATTCTTCTTTCTGATCTTTTTCTAAGTATTCCTATTAGCCTGAGAGTGCTATTTTATAGGATGGCAAAGACCTGAAAGACCATGAATAGGATCAGTCCAGAAATATGAAATAAACTGAGGACCCCAATTAGAAGCAATGTGAGAAGGATGCCCATGAAGCCAGAAAATATACTTCAGGAATATGCAGTGTCCTGGACCAAGATGGAAACTCATCAAGGGGTTCAGTAAGTGAGCCATCTTGGTCACAGTATCTGCTACTCTCAAGAGCCCATTGTATCCTTGGGAAGTTGGTGGTTCTGTAATAAAATACAATATTATCTGTCACCTCCCAGAGGTGAGAGAAAGTGTGGCAGATATTACTGCCACCTTGTTGGCAAGTCAACTGGGTCCTTCATCCAAGAACATGCTTCACACAACTAGAGGTTTGACCAATGTCATTTCACAGTTGTGGTCAACAAAAGTGACGGATGTAGAAGCCCAGATGAGACCAGTTCTCTCTACCCCAAGGAGATCATAATGAAAAAGACCTGTACAAGAATACTTATAGTTGTGCTCTTTATGGTGGCAAAAAATTGGAAATGAGGGGATGCCCTTCAATTGGAGAATGGCTGAACAAATTGTGGTATTTGTTGATGATGGAATACTATTGTGCTCAAAGGAATAATGAACTGGAGGAATTCCATAGAGACTGGAACAACCTCCAGGAAGTGATGCAGAGTGAGAGGAGCAGAACCAGGAAAACATTGTACACAGAGACTGATACACTGTGGTAGAATCGAACGTAATGGACTTCTCTACTAGCAGCGATGCAATGATCCTGAACAATTCTGAGGGACTTAGGAGAAAGAACATTATTCACATCCAGAGAAAGAACTGTGGGAGCAGAAACACAGAAGAAAAACAACTGCTTGATCACATGGGTTGAGGGGGATATGGCTGGGGATGTAGGCTCTAAATGATCACCCTGATGCAAACAATAATATGGAAATAGGTCTGGATCAATGACACATATAAAGCCCAATGTAATCGTGCATAAGTTACAGAAGGAGGGTGGGAGGAGGGGAGGGAAAGAACATGAATCTTGCAACCATGGAAAAATACTTCTAATTAATTAAATAAAATTTTCCAAATTAAAAAATTAAAATAAAAGACAAACAAACAAACAAAAAAGACGAATCCTCTCTCTTATAAAGGTGTTGCATGCCCTCAGAGCTCAGCATCTGGGCCCAATCATACATGTCCTTTGCAAACATAACTGCTGAGGGACAATCTTGACTTCCAGCTGGAATTTAATGGCCACCAAGTTTATAATTTAATAAAGAATCCTTTAAGGGTCAGTGATTTGTTGTATGTCTAGATTTAGTTGTTTTTTTTTTCATCTGGGAATGGATCCACCAATTGCAATGTCAAGGAATGTATCAAGGAATTCTAGAAACTCAGCATTGGCATGGTTCCAGAGATGACCCAGTTTGCACATAAACAAACCCGTACACTTCATTATCTGTGAAATGATGGACTTTGGCTCAGTGAGCTTCTTTTTCATTAAGCCCTTACTTTCCATCTTAGAATCAATATTGGGTTCCAAGGCAGAATAGTGGTGAGGGCTAAGCAATGGGGGCTAAGTGACTTGTCTAGGAAGAGTCTGAGGCTAGATTTGAACCCCAGACCTCTTTTCTCCAGGTCTGGCTCTCTATACACTAAGTCACCCAGCTGCCTTCTAAGGCTCTCCTTTCTGGATCTCAATCTACTGTATGATCCTGACAAGCCCTTATTCAGACTCCAGTTAAACCTAACCAATAATGAAGTTGAGAAAGTTAAAAAAGAATTCTCATATATGGTAGCCAGGAGAAGTTATGGATAGTGTTGGGACAGGAATTAGGATGATGTAGATCCAAATCCTGCTTCTAATGCATCTAAGCTGTGTGATCTTGGCCAAGTTACTTAAGCATTCAGTCTCAGTAAATCTGTAAAATGGGGGTAAGAAGAGCATCTATGACACAGGCAAAAGATAGTTTCCTGCTCCCAAAGAGTTCACAATCTACCAGGAGAGATGACATGCCAACAACAGCATTCAAACAAGATATATATAGGATAAATTTGAAATAATCAACAAAGAGAAGACACTAGAATTAAGAGCAACTGGGGAAAGCTGCCTGCAGGAGGTAAGATTTTAGCTGATTCCCTGCTTAACAAATGCTTATTGATTTCAGGGTAGCACCATGGAGAGAGGAAAGATTCATCTTCCTGAGTTCAAATCTGGCCTCAGACACTTATTAACTATGTTATCCTGGACAAGTCACTTAGCCCAAATTGCCTTGATTTCCCCACCTATAAAATGAGCTGGAGGAGGAAATGGCAAACCATCCAGGATCTTTGCCAAGAAAATCCCAAATGGGGTCATGAAGAATTGGAAATGCCTGAAAATGGCTGGAACAGCAACATTGATTTTAGGATCTTTGATCTGGTGCTGGAAAGGAATATAAATACAAACACAAAGAAAGACAGTTCCTGCCCTCAAGGAGTTTATGGTCTACTGGGAAAGAGAACATATAAAAGAAAGCTGGAAAGGGGTAGTTAGGTGGCTCAATAGATGGAGCCCCAGACCTGGAGTCAAGAGGATCTGAGTTCAAATCAGGATCAGATACTTTCTAGCTACATAACCCTGAGAAAGTCACTTAACTCCATTTGCCCAGACCTTGCTCTTCTGTATTAGAGTTGTTACAAGAACAGAAAATAAAAGCTTTTTTTTTTTTAGAGATTTCTTACTCTCTCTCAACTGCTAATTTTCTCCCTCCCAAACTGTCCTGTATTTAACTCCTCGTATTTATTGTCTTTATGCAATGTATATATTAATATGTACTTGTTTTCCCCCATTAGAATGTTTCTGGATAGTAGGAATTGTTGATGGATTATTAATCATCCATCATTATTATTAATTACAATAATCTGTTATTAATAATAATGATAGTGCAGGACCATCAATTTGTGTTTTAAATATTTTAATAAATGCATGTTCAATGATTTCCTTGCTGATCCTATTCATTTGATTTTATGCATTTAAAAGCATCATTCCAAAATAGATTCTGAGTGATAGATAATACATGTTGCTTATCAGCTCTGGGAGGGGGGAGAAAAGAGGGGAGGAAAAGAACATGAATCACATAAGCACATAAAAATATTTTAAAAAATAAAATTATATGAATGTTAATAAACAAAAATAAAAACATTATTCTGAGATGGGCTGTATATATTCTGAGATGGGGTCTAGGACATGCAAAAGGCTAAGAACCATACAGTGCCTAGTAAAGTCGATTTTCAGATTTGCTGCCACATATTGACATTAGTCAAAGGAAGCGATGGGATTTGCATGGCAATGCCAAGTCGGAAGCAGCATCACCTGCCCCTTTAGTATCTGCTTTGAAGGGCACCAGCTATGTCTGGGAAGAACTTTGCATACTTTCAACTGCGATGTAAAAACTAACTATTATTATTATAACCATGATATATGGGGATAGGGAAGAAGGAAAATAAAGACACTTGTTTTAGGAGTTTAATTGCGGCGCTGCAAAGACTTCCATCTGAAACTGGTCTCCAGACATGGCTTCAATAGCACACAATGTTAAGGTTCACCCTTTCCACATGGGTGACAATTCAATTATTGCTGCTATTTTTCAGGGAGCTCACAATTGTAGACCAGAGATCTCATTAGATGGTGTAATTTACTTTAAGTGGCTTGAAGCAACAAGCTGTAAAAATAAAATGAAATTAAAAACCCAGGAGAAGAAAGGAGAAGTACCACACATGGCCCCCAGAAAATCAGTGCCTCAAGTCTTGTGATATTTCTCTCTCGAGTTTCAGATGTAGCAGATGATTTCTCAAGTGGAAACTTCCTCTGTGTGGAACGCTTCACCAAAGGCCACGTTAGGAAATATGCATGCGGAGTGCATGGCCAGAAAGGGGCAAGACTGATTTCCACATGTGGTTTTGGGGAGCAGGTAAACGCTGTGGCATTTCGGAGGGCACAATTTCCAATTTAGCCAGCCAGTTTCTACCAAATAGAATCGGGGAGTGTTTTCACATTGCAGTTAAAAATGAGTGACCGTCACAGCAAATAAACGTATATTTTGGTGTGAAATTAAACTGGGATCTCCCTGAAATATTCAAAGATGCTCCTGGGAATAAAATAAGTTTTTTTATGTTTATTATTATTATTTTTTATTTTATTTAGTCAATTTAGAACATTATTCCTTGGTTACAAGAATCATGTTCTTTCCCTCCCCCCAACCTTTTCTGTAGTCAAAATGCAATTCCACTGGGTTTTACATGTGTCATTGATCAAGACCTATTTCCATGTTGTTATGTTTACACCAGGATGCTCATCTAGAGTCTACATCCCCAATCATATGGGAATAAAGTAAGAAGTGACATTGATAAGAGTACTTTAAGGCTAGCAAATTGCTTTATAAACATTGTACTTGAGACTCACCATAAAAATATGTTAGCATTTATATTGTACTTTTGTTTCATTTTACATTTCTTCAATTAACATGTAAATAAAAAATTTTAACATTCATTTTTTCAAACGTGTATATATAGATATATATGTATATATATGTGTATATGTATATATGTATATGTATGTATATTTTATATATATGTGTGTGTATATATATATATATAAAATCAATACTGGGTATATAGGTTCTAAGGCAGAAGAGCTAAAGGCTAGGCAATGGGGGTTAAGTGACTTGCCCAGGGTCACCCATCTAGGAAGTGTATGAGGTCAGATTTGAACCCAGGACCTCCAGGACCTCCGGTCTCTGGGTCTGGCTCTCAATCCACTGAGCTACCTAGCTGTCTCCCATTATATAGTACTTTTAAGGTTCTACAAAATATCTTATACATTTACACTGGAAAGTAGGAGCTATTATCCCCATTTTACAGAAGAGGACACTGAAGGTCTAAGGTCACAGAGCTGGTAAGTTTCTGGGGCAGGATTTGAAACCAAGTCTATACTGACTCCACGTCCAGTACTCTGTACCACCTCACTTCTGGGCAACAACCCAGTGAAGACCCTATTTGGGGTTTTCTTGGCAAAATTATGAGAGTAGTTTGCCATTTCTTTCTCCAGCTCATTTTACAGATGAGGAAACTGTAGCAAACTGGGTGAAGTGACTTGCCTAAGGTCACACAGCCAGTAGTATCTGAGGTCAAATTTGAACTCAGGAAGATGAGTCTTCCCTCTATTCGCTGCTCCACCTTTAGCCGGCCTCAAATCATTAAGCCAAATATCTCCTGAATCAAGGTTCAATACTCAAATAATATCAAGAGTAAGAGTAATCAGTAAGACTAATGCAAAAGGTTTAAAGTAGGCAGGGAAGATATTGTATAATTGAAAATCTGTTACCCTAAAAAAAAAAAACTACATATCCCGAGAGCCCACTGACTTCCTGTCATTACATACTTCCTGTAGACAGAGGATAAAGGGAGTGGGGGTTGAGGCTCCTCCTCTTTCTTTGGGCTCCTCCTCTCTCTTTGATACAGCAATCAGCAGTGATGGTGGTGAGTGGGGATTTTGAAAATGGCTAACCAGCCATGGACATGTGGTTTTTATTTTGTATCCTCGTTATTCCTTGATTTCTAATGATCATTTAATAAACCTCCTAAACTATAATATTTTTATTATTTGAGATATAAACTTAATTTTTATTATATCCAGGGTGATGTGTGAAATAATAGCTGAATCAATCAGCCACAGGGCTAAGAAAATCTTCCAGTAGTGTGGAAAGAACATGGGACTTGGGTCTGTGTTGTTCAGTCTTTTCAGTCATATCCAACTCACTCTGACCCCATTTGGAGTTTTCCTGGCAAAGATCCCAGAGAAGTTTGCCAAATGCTTTCTGCATCTCATTTTACAGATGAGGAAACTGAGGCAAACAGGGTAAAGTAACTTGCCCAGATTTGAATTCAGGAAGGTGAGTCTTCCTGATTCTAGGCTCAAACCACCTAGCTACTTCCTTAGAAGTCTAGGTCCCAAGTTCAAAGCCCAGTTCTTTCACTTAATATTTGTGGGACCTTAGACAATCACAACCTCTCTGGAATTCAGTTTCCTCATCTGTCAGATGATTTAAATCTTCCCAGCTCAAAGATGAGAGAGAATTGTGGAAGCAGAGCAGAAAAGACTCCTTTCCTGAAACAGGCACACGTATCTCATTCGAGGTTTATCATCACTTATTTCATTTGGATCTCTCCCCAAATATTTTGGACTCAGTGGGGGGGGTCTACCCCTGCCTTCCTCCTACTCTTCCTCCTCCATTTTTTTTGATCATTCATTTTGATCACATGGCTTGTATTTGGAACACTTGTTTCAGGAATGGGTATTGAAGCAAGAAGTGACTAGATCCTAGGCAACGTGAGTCAAGGTAGCAGCTGCTGCTGAGACAGGCAAATGGAAACATGAAAGAATCATTGCATTTTTTCTCTCCCTGGAGAGAAAACTCCCCTCACTCCTGGAGAGCAACATCTGCTTTCTCTCCTAATTCACCAGGGGGCAGAATAAGAAGTTTCCACAGAAAGGAAAGATGTTATTTTCTTAAAGGCAGCATGATTTATTTGGGAAAAGAGCAGAAAAAGCCAACATCAAAGGAATACACAAAACGACCACCTGAAGGACTTATATTAAATAATGTACAGAAAGGAAATATTTGAGAAAGAGCATTTGTGGAAGGAGACCTGGAAAGGTCTTCATAGGTTTTCTAGATCAGCTCTATCATCTTCTAGGTTAGAAAACTGAGGGCCAAAGAGGTGAGTGGCATGCCATGGTCACACAGATATAAAGCATCAGAGGCAGGATTTAAATCCAAATCCTCTGGTACCAGAGTCAGTGCTCTTTCCACTATAACAAGGCAAGTCACTTAACATGGCTCCCCATCTGTAAAATGGGGATGATAAATAATAATACCTACCTAAGGTTGTTATAAGGATCAATTGAGTGAATATTGAGAATGTAATTTGCAAACTTTAAAACACTATAGAAATGCTATTATTATTATTATTATTAGATATATGCAGGCATATAAGAATTGTTGTATAAAATTAACCAACAAATACTCATCAAGTCAGAAGGGGGTGAGCTTGCCTCAGAGCTAGAGAGATATGGCTGTGACTTAACTTTCTCAGTAAATACCTTTTGACATTTTCCTTTGAAAAGCTAATTAATATCATCTGGTTAACAATGAGAAACTCACTGGATGGGGGCTCCTAGGCAACAGAGTTGGAAACCTTCAATCCTCTCAGGGTTTCTCCCTAGAATACTCTACAGAAAAAATAGGTTCGTTTTTCTCTGAACCTAACCTGTGAGTTGAGAGTGAACTTAGAAGACAAACTACAATAACAATCCATACAGAAAAAACTAAATGGATGAAAAATAGTTTTGTCCTAACTATGAAATACAATTGGGCACAGAATTAAAGAGAAGCAAGGGAATAGGCTGGATGGCATTTCTGTATAACAGTCTGTGATTATTGTAGTAGGATATTTGTTAATTAAATGTTAATTAAGTAAGAGTATATTAGGAAATAGTTACATAGCATAATTTATGGATAAATGCATAGGTGAAGTGTAAGTTAAGGCTTCTTTAAATGGAATCTCAGATATGAATTGTGGGTAAGAGAATTTTTTCCCAGAATGCCTTAAGTTACAGTTACCCAACTGTCTTTGCACTTGTGGGAAATTTCTCAACTACTTTCTACATAAAATTTCATCTAGTAGTAGTAGTAGTAGTAGTAGTAGTCTCTCGGTAACTGAGGATGACTATTGTCTTTGTGTGTTTTTGTGCACAAAGACACTTGTGCATGAAGATTTAAGTGGAAAAGTCGATGCACAGAGACAGTCCCACTCTCTCAGCTTTGGAAGCCTGGGTCCAGTGGCATGAAAAGTCGTTACACCTGGAGACTTCCTCAGCTGCATTGGATGGACGTGTTGTCTTTTGTGCTCCAACACGCCCTGAGCACTCCACAGTGCTTTGCTGCGTCGCCCTCTCAGCCGTTGAACCTTCTTGTTGGTTTCTTCCGCCTGTTTAGCCGAAGCAGTCTTCACATGCTGTGTGAGCAAAGCCCTAGTTCACCAGGGGTCAACGACCCGATGGCTACCCTCACAAGGTTTAGCTGGCCTGTCGAAAATTTCATCTAGCAGACCAAAATCAGTGAAGATTACTGAGTGAATTATCATTTCAAGCCCAGCTGGTTTGCTGTGAGTGTGAAGGAAGACTTTAGAGATTCTGAGCTGTTTTTTCCAACTATACAGCTAAGAAGAAAAACCCAACTTACTCTTTTTGTGTATAAGATAAGAATTTAGGTAGGATAGAGAGATTAAGGTTTTGGGGAGATTTCGATAGACTAGGAAGAGAGTGTAGCCCCAATTTTGCTGGGGACTGAAGAAACTCTTGTGAGTCAGATTTATTTAAGTGTTTAGATAATATTTATTAGCTTAGGATAAATATGAGAATTCTTATCCACTTATTTTCTTTTTCTATCCCTTTTCTTTAGTCCTTTTTTTTTCTAATCATAATAAATATATTTTTTTACTCCTGGCTAAGCCAGAATTCTTGAGACTGTTCTGAGAGCCATCTTGTCTCAACAGTCATAACTTAACAGCCTATCCATATAAGATAAATTATTAGTAGACGCATGCTATACCAATCATCTAGTAAGGGTTAGTAAAACCCTTATAACATTATAACAGCAAAAGTAAATATTAAAAAAATTTTTTTTACAAAAAGTAAAAAACTTTGAAGTTTGAAAAAAATTGAAAAAAATTCAAACTCTTTGATCCAGTCATTTCTCTGCAGGGAATATAACATTTTCAACAATCCCAAACCCTTTTCTGTCAGGAAAATTCAACTTTTTTAACATAAATGTTCTCCCACTAATGCTATGTGGCTGTGATTACTGGAATAGATTCATCTCTGAAGAATCAATTGTAGGTGATCAAAATGGGTTACAGAGAAATGCATGGTCATAGCATTATAGATTTGGAATTTGAAGGAATCCCATAGATTATCTATTCCACCCCACTCACTTTACAAAGAGAAAACCAGAGCTTGGAATGAGACACTGTCTTACAAAGGTAGTAGGGGAAAGAGCCAGGATTTAAATCGAGGTCCATGCCTGACAAACAATACCACAGAGCCTCTGGTGTGAACATAAGGAGGCTTCAGCATATTTATGAAACTTTATTTTTTTACAGGTTAGAAATTATCTTGTTTTGACATTAATTATTAATTATTATAACTTTAATTGATTTATACAGCTTTTGAAAAAGTTTTCACATCCCATAGATTTACAAATTATTCCCAGTTCATGAGAGCTGTCTTCTAACAAAACAGTTAAGTACTACAGTGGCTTCACTGGCTTTTTTATTTTTTAATTTTTTAAAATTTCATTATTATTTTTTAAAATTTTTTTTTAATTTTTTTTTAACCCTTACCTTCTAATACTGTGTATTGTCAGTCAGTATTGGAGTCAATACACAGTATTGACTCCAAGGCAGAAGAGTGGTAAGGGCTAAGTAATGGGGGTTAAGTGACCTGCCCAGGGTCACACAGCTGGGAAGTGTCTGAGGCCAGATTTGAACCCACAACTTTCCATCTCTAGGCCTGGCTCTCAATCCACTGAGCTACCCAGCTGCTCCCTTCATTGGCTTTTTTTTAATTCATTTTTATTTTTCCCCCATTTAATTTTATTTTAGTTATTTTTTTACCAATTATGTGTAATAACACATTTCCATATACATTTTCTGAAGTTATATGATCTTCATCATCTTTTCAGTTAGTCAGAGTTTGGCTTCCCTTTATTAATATTTTCATGTATATGACAGTCAATTATGTACACTATTCTCACTGCTTATTTCATGCTCTTCCCAAGTTTCTCTAAATCCACCACTTTCATCGCTTTCTTACTGCATAATAGTATTCTGTTTTGTGCATGTAACACAGTTTATCCAGTCATTCCCCCAAGTGCTGAGGGTTTTGCTGCCACATAAAGGGCTGCTATAAATATCCTGTTATATAACAAAACCCTGCTTCTGTCTCTGACATCCACGAGGGTCTGTTCCCTGCAGAGAAAATAACTGGGTCAAAAAGTCTGAATAGTTTATTCACTTTCATTGCATAATCACAAACTGCTACCCAGAATCATGAGATCAATTCACGGCTCCCCAAGGAGAGTGAACTGGTATGTCCAACTTCCCACAGTCCCTTCAACATAGATTGCTCCCATTTTTTTGTCATCTTGTCATATGTCAACAGCACATTTCCAATAATGCGCCATATGCAAAAAATGGTATGAGATCTCGTCAATGACATGACCATATCAAATATAAGCATAAAACAAGGTAGGTCGATCACAAAGAGACAATCAATAAAGGACAGCCCATGGAAATGATCATTTCAATTTTTTAAGCTCATAATAAAACAATTTTAAATATAGAAGGGGGGAGGGGTGCAGTTGGGAGTCTTGGTAGATTAAGAGCCAGGCCCAGAGATGGGAGGTCCTAGGTTCAAATCTGCCCTCAGACACTTCCCAGATGTGTGACCCTGGGCAAGTCACCCTTACAAATCTTCTGCCTGGGAACTGATACTTAATATTGATTTTAGGACCAAAGTTAAAGAAAGAAAGAAACAATGAGGGTACGGATAGCATATGGATAGCTTCAGTGGCACATTATTGAATGAAATGTGCAAGAAAGTACCTACAGAAAGGTCTCTACCACATTGGATACATTCTCTCAGGAAGATTATGGATAAATGTGGACAAAAACCACAAAGTGGGATGGGTTGCAATCTGTACAAGTGAAGGAAATAACCACCAACGTGGGATCAGAGATCCATTAAATACTGAAATGTTAAATGAGAATTTATTATATACAACAGAGATATCCAATAGGCAGCCTACTGGGCCACCAGATGCAGGTGTAATTGGGAAATATTTTACAAAATCAATAAAAATACAACAGAGCCACAGGAATTCTTATGTAAGATTTAGTGGCCCTGATGCCATTTGAGTTTGATATCACTGAAGTATAAAATACAACAGGAGAAAAAAGTCCTAGAAAATAGGAGGTGATCCTTGATTTAGAGGAACTCCCAGTTTTATTAGAAAGGTAAGATAATACAAACCAATATATATGACAGTATGGAATTAAGCACTATAAGTTGGGTGTGACACAGGAAATAAATGCAAGAGGAACCTGAAGAATATAGATATTTTAGTGATTCCTTTAAGTTCTCTTCTCTCTCCTCTCCTCCAGTTCTACTTCCTTCTTTTTTCTCTCTTACCATGCATGCTTATTTTCTCACAGGGATTCTTTTTCTATACATGCTAATAATTTGCACATGCTTCCTGTTTGTGTAGTTTATGGTGTTTCCTACTATATATGAGTACCTGGGAAATTTACTTTTTAATCTTCTTCTCATTATGCTTTGTATATATTAGGCACTTGTTAGATAACTAGTTGTTGAATGAATGAATGGACCAAATTAATATTCTCTGAATGAAGGGCAAAATCTCAAAAGATTAAAGTTGGAAATATTACAATGTGGGGGTAGCTGGTGGTTCAGTGCATTGAGAGCCAGGCCTAGAGATGGAAGACCCTGGTTTCAAATTAAACTTTAGACACTTCCTGACTGTGTGACCTCATTGCTTAGGCCTTTTCCCTCTTCTAAGAACCAATACACAGAATTAATTCTAATTGGGGGAGGAGAGAAAAGAAATACTTCAATTTGGCCAGTCAATAAGAAAGAATGATAAAAGTCTTTGTCTATGATGAATACAGCCATAGGATAGTCACTCATCTATTAATCCAGTGTGTGCTATGAACAATCTTAGTCTTATCACATATCCATTTATCAACCATTCTTAAATTCGTTATTTCTCATTTCTACTGCATAATGAATATTAGAAATTTGAATTTGTTTGTGGAAAAAAGAAGAGAAAATAAAGAGAGGAAAGAAAAGGGGAAAAGGAGGGAGGAATAAAGAAAAGGCAGAAAGGAGGGACAAAGAAAGAGCTGGAGGAAAGGAAAGAGGAAGAGAGAAAGAGGAAGAATAAGAAATGAGATAAGGCAAAGGAAAGGAAGGAGAAAGAGAGGGAGGAGGGGAAAGAGAGAGGAAAGGAAGGAGGGAAAAAATCAATATTTTAATTGGGATTTAACCACTAATTCACAGCCACTTATATCTCAGCTTAGCCAACAGAAATTTTGCAAACTCCAAATGCTACTCCAGTCTCCTCAAAATAGATTTCTTCTTGGCAACCCAAATAATTAACAGCAGTTCTCTTAACATGGACGCCAGCTCCCATTTAACATAACATCAAACCCAGGTTTACTGTTCAACAGCTGTGGGCACGAGCTGCCACCCCTGCCTTGCTTCAGCTGTTTGTTTGAAAGCTAGAGCTGAGCTTACCAAATGAAGATGAGCTGCGCTGAGCAAACAGGGCATCAGCGAGCTTCCTGCACCCTCGCCAGTGTAATTAAGTCTGACTGGCTGAAATTACAAGTAGGCATCTCCACGGTAATTAATGCATCACCTACGTACCACAAACATGATTTCTTAATAGTAATTCATATTGAACTTCCCTTCCTTTCCCATGACATAAAAAAAATATGCTATAAAAAGGCTTCCAGCTCTTTAAAAATTTACTTTAGGATTAAATTGTAGTTTTCAAAAATTTGTCCAAAGAAAAGGCATTACCTTTCAAAGAGAAAACACACATACATATGCATATATGTGTGTAAATATATATATATATATCTATAAATAGGTTTATATATGTTTATATATATATATATATATATTTATAAATTTCTCCACAGAGAAATCTGACTCATACCATAGCCCACGGTCTTCCAATTTCTGTTTTTCTTACCACCAAATCAAGGCATCCAATTCTGTTTGTGTGCAAAAAGTAGACCCAAAAGTAGATCCAAAAAGTGGATGTAAAACTGGGCAATGGAATAAAGCCATCAGAATTCTACTCTCAGCTCAGCCACTAATCTATTTTATGCATTTGTAAACATTATTCTGAGAAAGAGTTGACAGGCTTCACCAGACTGCCAAGAAGGCCCATAAGTTATAAACCTCTGATTCATATGAAAAAACCCTCTACTCCAGGCCTGCTCACACCTCCCCATGACACAGAGGTGACCCTTGGTTCTCAAAGGCTATGCCAACACAATACTCCCTCTGAAAGGTTCTTCCAAGCTGGAAAGGCCCAGCAATGGACCAAGAACTGGCCGCCATTAAATTTGGAGAGCTCATTGATTTTCTAGCTCTATGTAAGGCGATAAAAAATTTTTTTCAACCAACATGACTCATGAAGACCTAGAGGGGATATGGGATTTGTACCCCACATGGATGAAATCACTGATCCTTGAAGTGCTGTAATAAAAGAACAGAGATGGCCTTTACCAAGGCTTACAAACAAACTACTTGTTGGAAAAGAGAGTCCAACGAGAGAGGTTAAATTCTTGGATACTCCTCTTAGTACTTGGCCTATTTCCCATTTTCTAGGCCCCATTCTTTTCTCCTCCCTAGTAAACACTGTCCTAACACCTGCCTAAAATATAATAACTGACATTAAAACATTATTTTGAGGTTTGCAGAACCCTAGACATACATTAACTCATTGAGTCTGAAACAGCCCTGACATGTAATACTCAGTGAAATTGCGCATCGGCTATGGGAGGGGTGAGGGAAGGGGAGGGAGGAATAGAATATGATTTTTGTAACCAAGGAATAATGTTTGAAATTGAACAAATAAAATTAAAAAGAAAAAAAAAGAAAAAAATAGCCCTGAAATGCTGTGAAGTCGGTACATGCTATTCTTTTTTTTTCACATGTAAAGAAATAAATTCAGAAAAGGGGGACATCACCTCTGAGGAAGAGGAAATTAAGGCAATCATTAGAAATTACTTTGCCCAATTATATGGCAATAAATATACCAATTTAAGTGATATGGATGAATATATACAAAAATACAAACTGCCTAGACTAACAGAAGAGGAAATAGAATTCTTAAATAATCCCATATCAGAAATTGAAATCCATCAAGCCATCAAGGAACTCCCTAAGAAAAAATCCCCAGGGCCTGATGGATTCACCAGTGAATTCTATCAAACATTCAGAGAACAGTTAATCCCAATACTATACAAACTATTTGACATAATAAGCAAAGAGGGAGTTCTACCAAACTCCTTTTATGACACAAACATGGTACTGATTCCAAAACCAGGCAGGTCAAAAACAGAGAAAGAAAACTATAGGCCAATCTCCCTAATGAATATAGATGCAAAAATTTTAAATAGGATACTAGCAAAAAGACTCCAGCAAGTGATCAGAAGGATCATTCACCATGATCAAGTAGGATTTATACCAGGGATGCAGGGCTGGTTCAACATTAGGAAAACCGTCCACATAATTGACCACATCAACAAGCAAACTAGCAAGAACCACATGATTATCTCAATAGATGCAGAAAAAGCCTTTGATAAAATACAACACCCATTCCTATTAAAAACACCAGAAAGCATAGGAATAGAAGGGTCATTCCTAAAAATAATAAACAGTATATATCTAAAACCATCAGCTAATATCATCTGCAATGGGGATAAACTAGATGCATTCCCAATAAGATCAGGAGTGAAACAAGGATGCCCATTATCACCTCTACTATTTGACATTGTACTAGAAACACTAGCAGTAGCAATTAGAGAAGAAAAAGAAATTGAAGGCATCAAAATAGGCAAGGAGGAGACCAAGTTATCACTCTTTGCGGATGACATGATGGTCTACTTAAAGAATCCTAGAGATTCAACCAAAAAGCTAATTGAAATAATCAACAACTTTAGCAAAGTTGCAGGATACAAAATAAACCCACATAAGTCATCAGCATTTCTATATATCTCCAACACAGCTCAGCAGCAAGAACTAGAAAGAGAAATCCCATTCAAAATCACCTTAGACAAAATAAAATACCTAGGAATCTACCTCCCAAGACAAACACAGGAACTATATGAACACAACTACAAAACACTCTCCACACAACTAAAACTAGACTTGAGCAATTGGAAAAACATTAACTGCTCATGGGTAGGACGAGCCAACATAATAAAAATGACTATCCTGCCCAAACTTATTTATCTATTTAGTGCCATACCCATGGAACTCCCAAAAAATTTCTTTACTGATTTGGAAAAAACCATAACAAAGTTCATTTGGAATAACAAAAGATCAAGGATATCCAGGGAAATAATGAAAAAAAAAACACTAATGAGGGGGGCCTAGCAGTCCCAGACCTCAAACTATATTACAAAGCAGCAGTCATCAAAACAATTTGGTACTGGCTAAGAGACAGAAAGGAGGATCAGTGGAATAGACTGGGGGAAAGCGACCTCAGCCAGATAGTATACGATAAACCCAAAGATCCCAGCTTTTGGGACAAAAATCCACTATTTGATAAGAACTGCTGGGAAAATTGGAAGACAGTGTGGGAGAGATTAGGAATTGATCAACACCTGACACCCTACACCAAGATAAATTCAAAATGGGTGAAAGACTTAAACATAAAGAAGGAAACCATAAGTAAATTGGGTAAACACAGAATAGTATACATGTCAGACCTTTGGGAAGGGAAAGACTTTAAAACCAAGCAAGACATAGAGAGAATCACAAAATGTAAAATAAATAATTTTGACTACATCAAATTAAAAGGCTTTTGTACAAACAAAAGCAATGTAACTAAAATCAGAAGGAAAACAACAAATTGGGAAAAAATCTTCATAGAAACCTCTGACAAAGGTTTAATTACTCATATTTATAATGAGCTAAATCAATTGTACAAAAAATCAAGCCATTCTCCAATTGATAAATGGGCAAGGGAAATGGATAGACAGTTTTCAGATAAAGAAATCAAAACTATTAATAAGCACATGAAAAAGTGCTCCACATCTCTTATAATCAGAGAGATGCAAATCAAAACAACTCTGAGGTATCACCTCACACCTAGCAGATTGGCTAATATGACAGTTATGGAAAGTAATGAATGCTGGAGGGGATGTGGCAAAGTAGGGACATTAATTCATTGCTGGTGGAGTTGTGAACTGATCCAACCATTCTGGAGGGCAATTTGGAACTATGCCCAAAGGGCGATAAAAGAATATCTACCCTTTGACCCAGCCATAGCACTGCTGGGTCTGTACCCCAAAGAGATAATGGACAAAAAGACTTGTACAAAAATATTCATAGCTGCGCTCTTTGTGGTGGCCAAAAATTGGAAAATGAGGGGATGCCCATCAATTGGGGAATGGCTGAACAAATTGTGGTATATGTTGGTGATGGAATACTATTGTGCTCAAAGGAACAATAAAGTGGAGGAATTCCATGTGAACTGGAACAACCTCCAGGAAGTGATGCAGAGCGAGAGGAGCAGAACCAGGAGAACATTGTACACAGAGACAAACACACTGTGGTATAATCGAACGTAATGGACTTCTCCATTAGTGGTGGTGTAATGACCCTGAACAATCTGCAGGGATCAAGGAGAAAAAAAACACTATCCAAAAGCAGAGGACAAACTGAGGGAGTAGAAACACCGAGGAAAAGCAACTGCCTGACTACAATGGCTGAGGGGACATGACAGAGGAAAGACTCTGAGCGAACACTCTGATGCAAATACTAACAACATGGCAATGGGTTCAAGTCAAGAACACATATGATACCAGTGGAATCACACGTCGGCCACGGGGGGTGGGAGGGAGGAAAAGAAAATGATCTTTGTCTTTAATGAAAAATGCATGGAAATGATCAAATAAAATACTATAAAATTAAAAAATAAATAAATTCAGTGATATTAAGTGGCTTGAGTGTTGGGGCAAGATTTGAACCTGGATCTTCCCAATTCCCAGCCCACCACTCAAGCCTTTATCTAGACTGGAAGTCTCTTTTGAAGACCAATCCTCACTGTTATCCCCTGGATGAGAAAGTCAAGGCTGACTCAAGACCCCTTGAGACTTCCAATGAGGTTGACAAAAGGTAATGATGTCCTTTCAGGGAGTTCTTTCACACAGGGGGAAACATTGGGGGAGCTATGAATTACCTTCCTCATGCCCACACTAAAACATGAAACTCAAGTCGGAGGTCCTAAAAGGGCAGCGAGGTGGCACCATGGACCTGGAGTCAGGAAGATGCATCTTGTTAGGTTCGAATATCAGCAGAGAACTCTTCTCACTTATGACATGGAGATCAACCCCATAGTGAGCCCACTTTCACATGCTAGATGATCTCGATTTGTTTAAAAAAAAAATAAATGGCATTAGATGAGAATTCTTTGAAATTACTACACTGGACAAGACTCTTAACCCTGTTGGCCTCAATTTTCTCATGGGCTAAATGAGTTGGAGAAGGAAATGGCAAACCACTCCAGTGCCTGTCAAGAAAACCAAATGGAACCACAAAGAGTGGAACACAACTGAGAAGACTGAACAAATGAGAGCCTGAAGGGGAACAAGAATCCTCAGGAACACCTGGATTTAAATCCCAATCCCAATACTTTTCTGTTGTGTGCAAATCACAATGTGTCTGAGCCTCAATTTTCACATTTGTAAAATGGGAGCATTATTTATTTACCTTCCTGAATTGCTATAAAGTTCAAAGGAAATATCTGGGAAATCAGTTTGAAGGAACTGTATCCAAAAACGTGAATTTGGGTAACAAGTTAAAATCTTCATATGAGTTTTCTAGGCTATACAGCGAAGAAATAGTCCGAGCTAAAATTGAGCACGTGTAAAACTCTTCTAGAATTATAGGTGCGCTAGATTTTAGGAGGTAGGCAAGAAGTCGATATGTGAGGGGGAAACTGAAATACTGTAATCAAGTACTATGAGTAAACAGTGCTGGCTGATCGATATTTTCCATTAGACTCAGTAGTCTCAATTTTAACTGAGGTCACAACTTGGGAGTCTGGGGCATGAGCTGACAACAGCTCTAATCTATGACACACATTTCTCAACAAAATCAACAGTGGATAAAAAGGTCAAGAATCAAGCTCCACGCTCTCTCCCTGCTTTAAGTGTATTATTATAAAGGACTGGACCGCACAGAAGAGGAGAAAGCCCAAAATAATATGAGCTGGACAGTGTCTAAATGATAACTGATGGAATAACATTCACATAATGATGTTTGTGTCTGACTCTCCAGGATCCCTTTTGGGATTTTCTTGGCAAAGATCCTGGAGTGGTTTGCCATTTCCTTCTCCAGCTCAAGTTGAATTGGGATATTACTGAAAAAGCATTTTCCCCCTTTGTGCCACTCCCATGGGGTCAGGATCAATTGGTTGGATTTTAAAGCTGAGACAAACAGTTTCTCCCCCCAGACTATGAAATCGGGTTTGGTCCTCCCTTCTTTTGTCTGTGGGTGGGAGCTCTCTTAGGTAACGAAGTTGGCTAAGTAGCCGCCATATTGGGACGTGTGCCCTGTGTGGCAGCTCCCTGGCAAGTTTCTTGGTGTCCTTGGGATACTCCCCTTCCTGTGATGGTGACCTCTTAGGATGCCTTGGGGAGGGACTGATGATGATTTCATAAGATCATGTGTGGGGAGAGGAAGTCAGCTTCTTCTGCCCCTATCTTTTGGCCATTTTCTCTGTTTCCCCACCCCCGTCTCTCCCCACCTCTCTCTCTCCTCTCTCTGACTGTCTCTTCCCCATTTCTCTCTCTCTCCCTCTCTCTCCTTCCCTTTCTTTTCCCTTCTCTCTCTCTCCCCCTTCTCTCTGTCTCTCCCTCTCCCTCTCTCTCTCTCCTCTTCCTCCCTTTCTTTCCCCTTCTCTTTGTCTCTCTCCCCCCTTCTTCTCTCTGTCTCCCCCCTCTCTCCTCTCTCTTTCTCTCTCTTCCTCTCTCTCCTTCTCTTCCCCTTTCTTTCCCTACCTCTCTCTCTCCCCCCATTTCTCTCTCTCTCCCTCTCCTTCTCTTCCCCCTTTCTTTCCCTACCTCTCTCTCTCTCCCCATTTCTCTCTCTCCCTCTCCTTCTCTTCCCCCTTTCTTTACCTACCTCTCTCTCTCTCCCCATTTCTCTCTCTCCCTCTCCTTCTCTTCCCCCTTTCTTTCCCTACCTCTCCCTCTCTGTCTCTCCCTGCCCTCTCTCTGTCTCTCTCCCTCTCCTTCTCTTCCCTCCTTTCTGTCTCTCCCTGCCCTCTCTCCTCTCTCTGTCTGTCTGTCTCTCTGCCCCCTCCCCTCTCTTTCTCTATCTCTCTCCTTTGCTCTCCCCCTCTTTCTCTTTCCCTCTCCCCCCCCTCCTGCCACCCCATCTTCCGCAGACTAGCTGCTTAGTTGCTCAGCTTAAGTCTCTACTCTCTCTGGCCTAGCCTAGCTGCCTGGCTCATGATTTTGGTGTCTATTTGGACTGTGAAGAGAGTCTTCTGGGTAATAAAAATCTTGAACTGTCATTAATAAATATTTTTAAATATAAAAATTCAGCTACAGAAATTTTCATTCATTACATTCATATTACAGATGAGAAAACAGGGGTGAACAAGGTTAAGTGACCTATATATCCCAGCAGCCCCAGCAATGTGGTTCATCCTTTTCATCCCTGAAAGTTTCCCCAAAGATTTGCTGGGAAATCTGTTAGGGTCGTGCAAAAAGAAACATGACTGCGATCACCACCAAACACCCCGGCTATTAAGAGCCAAACAGAAGTTTGTTTGTTTTGCCTGGAGAGACACATTATAAGAAGAGACTGAATAATGGACTCAACAGAAATTGGGATCTGTGACAGATCAATTTGGGGAGCACAATAAAAGCATTCTCTAAGCACCTTCTTGACACTCATGTTGATCATTTTCTTCAGCTGCATGCAATTAGATCACGAGAAGGAATGGCTCTCCTCTGAGAAGCATTGAAAAGGGGGGTGCACGTATTTGAAGGCTACTGCTGTTTACTGGAAATCTTCCTCTTACAAAGATCACCCAGCATTTCACCCATATTGCATTTCTGAGCTTCAGACAGGACTCTCCTAATTACCTACAGGGCATTTCAACCTGGATATCCCCCCCTGAACAACTCAAATTCAACCATAACTCAAACCAAGATTACTCCCCCCTCTAAATGTTCTCTTCCTTTTACATCACAAATCTGAAGGATGTCAATCATTTACCAAGCCCCCCACATTCAAAAGTGCCACCCTTGATTTTTTGAGCTTCCTTGCCTAGAGTGATTTTAGCATCTGCAATTCTCTTTGATTTTTTTACGTTAAATTCCATTTTTTTAATGAATAAAAATTAGGGTTTTTTTTCTCCCTCCCATCATTGAAAAAAGAAAGAAAAACAAAGCCCTTATAATAAATAGGTGTAATCAAACAAAACAAATCCCACATGGATCTAGTCCAAAAATGATATCTCTTCTAGGTCACATTTTCTGCCATTCTCTCATATCTCTCCCATTGGCTTCATTCCCACTTCCACCACCCTTGATAAAGCCCTCCTTAATATTTGCCTACAGACTGCTACAAAAACCCTTACTCTTCTCCTTCAAATCATGCACTCTTCAACTCAAAAACTCCAATGGCTCCCTACTGCCTTTCCAAAAAAGTTCAAACTTCCCTGCCAGACATCCTCCATGCATTTATTAGAATGTATTTTTGTTCATTATAGCTATCTGTGTATAAAGCTTATCCCCCTCCTAGACTGGTTCGTTGGTGGTTGTCCTTCATCCTCAAAGAGAATCAAAATGGATGAGAAAAGTAAGGGCTTAAGAGATCATAAAACTAATTTGCTCAAGGCCACATAGCCAGAGCTGGGATTTTAAAAGCAGGTCTCAGGATTCAGAGCCCAGTGCTCCTTCCACTCCTTTCATAAATACAACCTCCCATAAATCACTATTTGATACATACAACATAATCCAGAGTTACTGATTTATTTTCTTCTTGTTTGGTTAGTGGCAAAATATATATTGTCCCAGGGCTACCATTTTTCAGTGGAATGGAATATATTACATCAATAAAAAAAGAAAGACCTAACTTGAAACAACTCAAGTATTTTTTTCTTAATTCTGGGGAAATGGTCTTTTTCAGTTAATTGGGAATCAAAGTGGGATTCTACCTCCACATCAGTATAACTGATTGCAGCTTGTCATTTCAGCTGAGCAATTCAATATTTTCCATTGGTATCATCTTTCTGAAGTCACGACTTTTTATTTTATCTAGTAAGAGAGTGTCACAGTTGACAATGATGGTGCACTGTAAAAAGTGGAAGGAATTTGGTGAAGAAAGATGAAATAGGAAAAGGGTAGAAAGAGAACAGCTTCTGCCTGGGAGGCTAATGGGAATGGGGAGAATTACAGGAAACATTCTAAAGGTGATCAATACATTCAATCAATGCATTAAGTTAATCAATACATTAAAAGATATTTAATGTAAAATAAGAGGATGGAATTGTAATGCTACAAACAAATCAATGGCAGGGATGTAGAAAAACACATCAGAAGGCCTGGCAAAATTGCTGAGGAAGAAAGGCACTGTCCCTAGGGGATATAAACATCTAGTCAATCAATCAACAATAAGCATTTATTAAGCACCCTCCAGACAAAGACGACAGGTTCTGCCTTTGAGGGAGCTTGCATTCTATCCAAGGAGACTACCAGCACATATGTAAACACATACAGAATTAATGCAAAATAAATACAAGATAGTTTAGGAAAAAAGGACACCAGTAATTCAAGGATAGAGACAGTGTGGAGGCATTAAAGTGCATAGAGTGCTAGGCTTGGAGTCAGGAAGACTCATCTTCCCAAGTTCAAATCTGGCCTCTGACACTTACTGTGTGACCCTGGGTATGTCACTTTACCCTGTTTGCCTTGGTCCCTCATTGGTAAAATAAGCTGAAGAATTTTTTTTAATGGCAAATCACTCCAGTATTTTTGTCAAGAAAACCCCTAATAGGGCCACAAAGAGTCTGAAATGACAAATGACAAAAGTTAAAGGATGAGGAGTTTTCAGAAATGTTTATAATTATAAAAATATATAATATATAAATAATATATATGAATATATAACATAAAAATAAATGAATATAAGTATAAATAAATTAAAAATAAAAATAAAATATAATTATAAAATCTCTATAATCAAAGTTTTCCCAAAGCATCAGAGATATTCCCTAAGATTTCTCTGTAATTGTATGTTCCTCAAGAATAAATCTTCTGATTAGCTCCAGTGCTTAGAAAATAGAAAACCCATAATTAATAAATGTCTGCTGAATGAATAGATCCACTTTCTTAGATGTCTGAATAGTGGAAATATAAGTCTATCCTAGTGATGTAACACAGTGAATCCCTAGAAAGTCATATCTCTAATTATAGATTTTAAAAATCTGCATTCAAGGGCATAAATAGGTCTCTTGGGAGTTTGGTGAGTAAGAATCAATCCTCATCAGATCATATGATCTCCAGTGAATTAATAAAATTGATTCTAAGAGGAACAGTCACCACACTAATATCTGGCAATCCCCTTACAGAATGACAAGATATATATTTAAGAGAATGAAAAACTTCCGACCCATTACTTGGCTTTTTACGTTTGCCACTTTGGGTTTTAAGAGCTCCCAAGACGTCCTAAAATGTCAGCTACAACCAAAATGTACCACAACCTTCAAGAAGCTGGTGAATGCCCAGGCAGGCTTTTTAGGAATTAAGCAAGCACCAAACTGAAGTTCTAAGTGGATGCTACGTGAAACTAGTTTTACAATATTTTTGATTTTGGCACAAGACAAACCTCAACATTCACAAATTTCACATCAATTTGTCACATTCAATATTGTCTTTGGACTGGAAACATTATATTGCTGCTTTTGAGTTTCCTGCCAAAAATCTAGAACCTATTATTAAAGGGACAGTCATTTGAGATTTAGAAAAGGAAATGGTAGTCACTAAGAGCCAATGTGTGTCTTCATCATGGATAGGTCATGCTGTGACTAATCTTATTTCCTTTTTTTAAATTTTATTTAGTCAATCTAGAATTATTCCTTGGATACAAGAATCATATTCTTTCCCTCCCTCCCCTCCCTCCACCCCTTCCAGTCGCTGATGTGCAATTCCACTAGGTTATACATGTGTCCTTGATCAGAACCTATTTCCATGTTGTTGATGTTTGCACTAGGATGTTCATTTAGAGTCCACATCCCCAATCATATCCCCCGATCCATGTAGTCAAGCAGTTGTTTTTCTTCAGTTTTTCTACTCCCACATTTTTTTCCTCTGAATGTGGATAGTGGTTTTTCTCATAGATTCCTCTGGGTTGTTTAGGAGCACTGCATTGCCACTAACAGAGAAGTTCATTACATTTGATTGTACCACAATGTATCAGTCTCTGTGTACAATATTTTCCTGGTTCTGCTCCTCTCACTCTGCATCACTTCCTGGAGGTTGTTCCAGTCCCCGTGGAATTCCTCCACTTTATTATTCCTTTTAGCACAATAGTACTCCATCACCAACATATACCACAATTTGTTCAGCCATTCCCCAATTGAAGGGCATCCCTTCATTTTCCAATTTTTTTTTGCCACCACAAAGAGCCATTTCCTATCATTTTACAGATGAGAAAACTGAAGGCTACAAGGTTCAGTGACTTGCCCAGGGACACATAGCTAATATTCGAAGTCAGATTTGAACTTGTGAAAACGCATCTTCCTGACTAAAGTCTTGGCGCTCTATCCACTGCACCATGATCTTGGACTTGGTCCTGTGCTATTGACTTGGATATAGGTATAGATAGAAGGTTTATCCAATTTATAGATGACATGCAACACAGAAGGGGAGCTAACATTGGGGGTCACAGTCATGATCCAAAAAGATCTCGATAGGATTGAACATTAGACCAAAACTCCTAAGAGGAAGCCATGAAAGGAATAAATGTAAAATCTTATGGTTGGGTTCAAACAATTAATTTCATAAGGATAAGATGATGACATGCTGTTGGCAGTTGGCAGAAGATTCTGGGAAGTTTAGTGGATAAAGCAGCTCCCAAAGTTAATGGGTTCTCACGCTAAAGAAAGGCATAATGCCAGGAGAAGGTGGAGGAGGAAGGAGAAGAATGGTGGAGAGAAAATGCTTAAATCAGGAAAAACTTCCTTACAAAACAAAGAACAAGATTGCCTGAGGAGATAATAAGCTTTCCCTCATTCTAGTAAAGTCTGAATGATTCTTGTCATTCATGTGGTAGAAGTGATGCTTGTAAAAATGGAGATTTGAACCCCAGACTTCAATCCCCAGAAGTCCTTGGTACTTCCCAGAATTCCCTATAATCTCCCCTGAGATTCCCACCTGGGTGAGATCACAATTTGTATTTAAACTGGCTGTAACACCTACTTCGGGCTCTCTCTTCCCATACTGGGAGATGGCAAGATGTAGTGAATAAGATGTGAATGGGCTAATGTGCCCTAGGCATGTGTTTTATTATTTTGTATCCTTGATTTCTAATAATCTTAATAAACCTCATAAAAATATAATACTTTTAGTAGAGAAACTAATTTAACTTTTACATGCTTATATGGCAGGATCTCTGGGTCCAAGGATATGGAAATCTTATTTACTTTTTTAAAATTTAATTCCAAAATATTTTCTAAAATATTTTTAGACCAGGGAATGGTAAGACCTGTCAATAGTTTTTATAAAATGGTCTGGAGAACCTCTGAGTTCTCCTCGAAATGGGAGATTCTGGGATTCCATACTCAAGTTATGGCATATGATTTTGATGGAATACTATTCACCATAAGACAGGTTGATTTTTTTTTAAACATGGAAAGACTTACATGAAAGTAGAAAGAGTGAAACAAACTGAAACAAGAGAACATTAAATACAGAGCAGCAGAAACACTATTTGAAGACTGACTTGTGTATGTCCACCTCTAGAGAAAGAACTGATAAACAAAAATAAGTAAGGCATAGTTTTATATATACATAGATCTTTTTGTCAAATGGTCTTTTTTCTAATGAGAGGAGGGGAAGAAGGGAGAGAATTACCTGGGTATTTCAATGTAATAAATAAATCTATTATAATTTTTTAAATTGGGCTCAAAAGTTAAATGACTTATCCATAATCATACAGGTAATAAGTAGAAGAGTCTGGTTTCAAACCCAAACTTTTTGACTCCAAATTCACCATTTTTTTCTGCTCCATCATACTATTCCCCCCATCTAGATAAACAGATGATATGATATAGATATATAAGCATATATGTGTGTATGCCTGTATATGTAGTTTTTGATATCACTTTAATTTACCAACATATCCCTCCCACTTCCCCTACTCCCTCCTTCCCAGAAATGTCCCTTATAACAAAAAAAAAAGGTAGAAAAAGGCCAGGGTAGGAGGTGAGGACCAGTTCATCAAAACTAACCAACATATCAGCTAGATATGATAAATGTAATATTCTCCATCTATAGCCTCTCACCTCTGTAAAAAGCAAGATGATATACTCTCTTCTTTGGGGCCAAACTTCATCATTTTAATTTCATGGAACATAGTTTTGCTCATTTTACTATTATCTTTCCATGTATCCTGCTGTTGTCACTGTGTATGATTTTCCTTGTTCTGTTCACTTTATATTATTGCATATTATGAGGGAAACTGTGAAGAATATTGATGGAACTGAGATTAGGACAGCAAGTGGCTAATTTTGGGAACTGAGAAAACTACACTGACCTCATCCTGTGGCTCAGTCCTAGAGCTAGCTCTGTTCCCTTTCTGTTCTATTTCTCTGAGCCTAGTCCAAATTCTATCTTGTAAAGAAAGTTTATTCATTTGTGGGAAGTGGGAGAAAACCTTATTGCCATGTTTGAGTCTAGCCCTGTGTGGCTGAGAAAATATCTGTTCCTGCTGTATAGAGACCCTTAACTAAAAACATGGGTGATGATGACCAGAAACACAGTCAGATCCCAAGATGGATGTAAAGCATTTTCTCATAATTATTCATCTCAAGCAACCCATATGTCTTATCTGAAATTTGGCTCCATACCAACCCAGCTGTTATTGTTCCTTTGATTGCTTACAGAGTTTGGGGGTGGATGAATTTAGTGAATCAATCTCCCCCTCCCAGCTTAAAAAGTCCCTAATCTTTCATCCATTTAGAAACTGGACAACCTAATGTTGTCCTGTTTCCTTTTAATTAATTGATCTTTATTGGATTAATTGTTTTTAATGCATGAAAGTCTGCCTTCCCCTGTATCTAGGGTCCAGCCCTAAACTGATTTGGTCCTGATTTGTTAGGCAAATGGCATGCATTGTTTAATAAATTGATATGCTCAGAAGATCAAACCTTGTTTCCTAGGTCATTTCATCTTTTGCTGGTTATAGTATCACTCTTTCCAAGCTTTTCTGTATTCATTACTTTGGCATTGGGAATAGACTGCTGAACTTTAAGTCAGGACCTTGGACACTTCACAGCAGAGTGAACTTGATCCAGTAGTAATTCAACCTTTCTCAGCCTTAGTTTCCTCATCAGCAAAATAGAAATAAAATTTGAACTACCTCAAAGTGCAAATTAAATTAGATAATATAGACAAAGTACTTTGCAAACCTTAAAGCTAGATAAATGTCATTTGTCATCATCATCATCATTTCTTATAGTACATATTCCATTTATTTTCACTAATTACTAATACCTAAGTATTCCTCAACTGATTATTTCAAGTTCTTTTGATACCAAAAAAAAATGTTTCTATAAATATTTTGAGGTATATGGATTTTTTTTCTTTTTTGCCACTCACTCCCTGGTTTAGTGAGTGGCAGGATCTCCAGGTCTAGATGTATGGAAATTTGATTTACTTTCTTTGGTTAATTCCAAACTACTTTTTAGAATGTTTAGACCAGGGAATGGTAAGACCTGTCAACAGTTTTTACATTTTTGGTTTTTTCAACAATATTTTATTTTTCCCAATTCTATGTAAAAACTATTTTTTAATTTTAAGTTTAACATTCTCTCCCTCCCCGAGATGTAAGCAACTTGATATAGGTTATATATGTGTAATCATGCAAGACATATCTCCATATTAGTCATACTATGGAAGAAGACACATATCAAAAAAATAAAAATAAAAAACCCATGAAGAAAATAAAGTGAAAAATAACTACTTTGATCTACATTCAGACTTCATCAGTTCTTTCTCTGCAGGGGGATACCATTTTTGTTTTTGCATTTTGAAATAAAACTTTAATGTATTAAAAAATATAAAAATAACACTGTGGGTCAAAAAAACAAGCCAAGTTGGTTTTGACCCTCAGGCCATAGTTTCTTATCTTCTGGATTAAGCCAACTCAAAGCTCCACCAACAATACATTAGCATGAATGATGACTTTAAAAAAAAAATCCTTACCTTCCATCCTAGAATCAGTATTATATATTGATTCCATGGCAGAAGAGTGGTAAGGGCTAGGCAATGGAAGTTTAGTGACTTGCCCAAGGTCACACAGCGAGAAAGTATATGAGGGGAACATGATATTCAGAAAGGCAAGAGAGCTAGGTCTTCAAGAATCAGCTAGCCATCAAAACTGACTATATACTTCCAGAGGAAAGTGTGGGCATTCAACAAAATAGAAGATTTCCAAGTATTCGTAAAGAAAAGACCAGAACTAAGTGGAAAGTTTGATATCCAAACACAAAGAGCAAGAGAAACATGAAAAGGTAAATATGAAAGAAAGGGAAAAGGAGAAAAATGTTATCTTTTTCTTTTATTCAAACTCTCTTCTATAAGGACTACATTTATATCAAATTATATATATTAATATGTGGGGAAAAGGTAATGTGTAACTCTCAAAAATTGTATGCATCATTAGAGTAGTAAGAAGAATTATGCATAGGGAAAGTTTGGGGCATCAAGACAATATGGAGAAAGGAGGGGGAAAAGAAAGAAAAAGGGAGGGGGGAATCATTGATGGTACTAAGATATACTCCAAGAAATGGGAAAAAAAACTAAATAGAATAATCTTTCTCAAACAAAGATACACATGGGAAGGGGAGGGGAAGAATTCTCCTATAAAAAGGAGAGGAAGAGAGTTTTGACTTAAACCTTACTCTCAGTGAAATCAACTCTGAGAGGGAAGAGCATCTAGATCCATTGGGATCTTGAATTCTATCTTATCCAACAGGGTAAGGGAGAAGGGAAAACCAAGAGGGGTAGAGGGGGAGGGAACACAAAAAGGGAGGGAAGGAGAGGGGGGAGGGGAAGAGAATAAAAAGGGAGGGGATAGAAAGGGAAGCTTATCAAGGGAGGGGACAAGGGGGACTGATTTAAAGTAAATCACTGGGTTAAAAGGTTATAGCTAAAGAAGAAAGGTCAGAATTAGGGGAGGACATCAAAATGCCAGGGAATCCACAAGTGACAATCATAACTTTGAACGTGAATGGGATGAACTCACCCATCAAATGTAGACGAATAGCAGAATGGATTAGAATCCCAAATCCTACCATATGTTGTCTTCAAGAAACACACATGAGGTGGGTAGATACTCACAAGGTCAGAATTAAAGGATGGAATAAAACCTTTTGGGCCTCAACTGATAGAAAAAAGGAAGGTGTTGCAATCATGATATCTGACAAAGTCAAAACACAAATAGACCTGATTAAAAGGGATAGGGAAGGTAAATATATTCTGCTAAAAGAGAGTATAGACAATGAGGAAATATCACTAATCAACATGTATTCACCAAATGGTATAGCACCCAAATTTCTTTTTTTTTTTTTTAAACCCTTACCATCTGTCTTGGAGTCAATACTGTGTATTGGCTCCAAGGCAGAAGAGTGGTAAGGGCTAGGAAATGGGGGTCAAGTGACTTGCCCAGGGTCACACAGCTGGGAAGTTTCTGAGGCCAAATTTGAACCTAGGACCTCCTGTCTCTAGGCCTGACTCTCAATCCACTGAGCTACCCAGCTGCCCCCTTGCACCCAAATTTCTAATGGAGAAACTAGGAGAATTGGAGGAAATAGACAGTAAAACCATATTAGTGGGAGATCTGAACCAACCACTATCAAATTTAGATAAATCAAATAAAAAATAATAAGAAAGAGGTAAAAGAGGTGAGTGAAATCTTAGAAAAATTAGAGTTAATAGACATATGGAGAAAAATAAATAGGGACAAAAAGGAATACACCTTCTTCTCAGCACCACATGGCACATTCACAAAGATTGACCATGCACTAGGTCACAGAAACATGGCATACAAATGCAGAAAAGCAGAAATAATAAATGCAGCCTTTTCAGATTATAAGGCAATAAAAATAATGATCAGTAAGGGTACATGGGGAGCCAAATCAAAAATTAATTGGAAATTAAATAATATGATACTCCAAATTTGGTTAGTTAGAGAACAAATCATAGAAACAATAATTTCATTGAGGAAAATGACAATGGTGAGACATCCTTTCAAACCTTATAGGATGCAGCCAAAGCAGTACTCAGAGGAAAATTCATATCCCTGAGTGCATATATTAACAAATTAGGGAGGGCAGAGATCAATGAATTGGAAATGCAAATAAAAAAACTTGAAAGTGAACAAATTAAAACCCCCCAGAAGAAAACCAAACTAGATATCCTAAAAATTAAGGGAGAAATTAATAAAATCGAAAGTGATGGAACTATTGAATTAATAAATAAGACTAGAAGCTAGTACTTTGAGAAAACAAACAAAATAGACAAAGTACTGGTCAATCTAATTAAAAAAAGGAAAGAAGAAAATAAAATTAACAGCATCAAAGATGAAAAGGGGGACCTCACCTCCAATGAAGAGGAAATTAAGGCAATCATTAAAAACTACTTTGCCCAATTATATGGCAATAAATATACTAATCTAGGTGATATGGATGAATATTTACAAAAACATAAATTGCCTAGACTAACAAAAGAAATAGAATTCTTAAATAATCCCATATCAGAAAAAGAAATCCAACAGGCCATCAAAGAACTCCCTAAGACAAAATGCCCATGGCCTGATGGATTCACAAGTGAATTCTATGAAACATTCAAAGAACAGCTAATCCCAATACTATACAAACTATTTGACATAATAAGTAAAGAGGGAGTTCTACCAAATTCCTTTTATGACACAAACATGGTACTGATTCCAAAGCCAGGCAGGTCAAAAACAGAGAAAGAAAACTATAGACCAATCTCCCTAATGAATATAGATGCAAAAATCTTAATAGGATACTAGCAAAAAGACTCCAGCAAGTGATCAGGAGGGTCATGCACTATGATCAAGTAGGATTTATACCAGGAATGCAGGGCTGGTTCAATATTAGGAAAACCATCCACATAATTGACCATATCAACAAGCAAACCAACAAAAATCACATGATTATCTCAATAGATGCAGAAAAAGCCTTTGATAAAATATAACACTCATTCCTATTTATAAAAAAAACACTAGAAAGCATAGGAATAGAAGGGTTATTCCTAAAAATAATAAACAGTATATATCTAAAACCATCAGTAACATCATCTGCAATGGGGATAAACTAGATGCATTCCCAATAAGATCAGGAGTGAAACAAGGATGCCCATTATCACCTCTACTATTTAACATTGTACTAGAAACACTAGCAGTAGCAATTAGAGAAGAAAAAGAAATCGAAGGCATTAAAATAGGCAAGGAGGAGACCAAGTTATCGCTCTTTGTGGATGATATGATGGTCTACTTAAAGAATCCTAGAGATTCAACCAAAAAGCTAATTGAAATAATCAACAACTTTAGCAAAGTAGCAGGATACAAAATAAACCCACATAAGTCATCAGCATTTCTATATATCTCCAACACATCTCAGCAGCAGGAATTAGAAAGAGAAATCCCATTCAAAATCACCTTAGACAAAATAAAATACTTAGGAATCTATCTCCCGAGACAAACACAGGAACTATATGAACACAACTACAAAACACTCTCCACACAACTAAAACTAGACCTGAGCAATTGGAAAAACATTGATTGCTCATGGGTAAGATGAGCCAATATAATAAAAATGACAATCCTACCCAAACTTATTTATTTAGTGCTATACCCATCTACCTACCAAAAAACTTTTTTACTGAATTAGAAAAAACCATAACAAAGTTAATTTGGAAGAACAAAGGATCAAGGATATCCAGGGAAATAATGGGAAAAAAATACAAAGAAAGGTGGCCTTGCAGTCCCAGATCTCAAACTATATTATAAAGCAGCAGTCATCAAAACAATTTGGTACTGGCTAAGAGACAGAAAGGAGGATCAGTGGAATAGACTTGGGGTAAGTGACCTCAGCAAGATAATCTATGACAAACCCAAAGACCCCATCTTTTGGGACAAAAATCCATTATTTGTTAAAAACTGCTGGGAAAATTGGAAGACTGTGGGAGAGATTAGGTTTGGATCAATACCTCACATCCTACACCAAGATAAACTCAGAATGGATGAATGACTTGAACATAAAGAAGGAAACTATAAGTAAATTAGGTGAACACAGAATAGTATACATGTCAGACCTGTGGGAAGGGAATGACTTTGAAACCAAGCAAGACATAGAAAGAGTCACAAAATGTAAAATAAATCATTTTGATTACATCAAATTAAAAAGGTTTTGTACAAACAAAACCAATGTAACCAAAATTAGAAGGGAAGCAACAAATTGGGAAACAATCTTCATAACAAAAACCTCAGACAAAGGTCCAATTACTCAAATTTATAAAGAGCTAAACCAATTGTACAAAAAAATCAAGCCATTCTCCAATTGATAAATGGGCAAGGGACATGAACAGGTAGTTTTCAGCCAAAGAAATCAAAACCATTAATAAGCACATGAAAAAGTGTTCTAAATCTCTGATAATCAGAGAGATGCAAATAAAACAACTCTGAGGTATCATCTCACACCTAGCAGATTGGCTAACAAGACAGCTATGGAAAGTAATGAATGCTGGAGGGGATGTGGCAAAGTCGGGACATTAATTCATTGCTGGTGGAGTTGTGAATTGATCCAAACATTCTGGAGGGCAATTTGGAACTATGCCCAAAGGGTGATAAAAGACTGTCTGCCCTTTGATCCAGCTATAGCACTGCTGGGTTTGTACCCCAAAGAGATAATAAGGAAAAATACATGTACAAGAATATTCATAGCTGCGCTCTTTGTGGTGGCCAAAAATTGGAAAATGAGGGGATGCCCTTCAATTGGGGAATGGCTGAACAAACTGTGGTATATGTTGGTGATGGAATACTATTGTGCTAAAAGGAATAATAAAGTGGAGGAATTCCATGGAGACTGGAACGACCTTCAGGAAGTGATGCAGAGCGAGAGGAGCAGAACCAGGAGAACATTGTACACAGAGTACACTGTGGTACAATCGAACGTAATGGACTTCTCCATTAGTGTCAATGCAGTGATCCTGAACATTCTCCAGGGATCCAGGAGAAAAAAACACTATCCACAAGCAAAGGACAAATTGGGGGAGTAAAAACACCGATACCAACAACATGAAAATGGGTTCGAATCAAGGACACATGTGATACCCAGTGGAATCTCGAGTCGACTATGGGAGGGGTGATGGTGGGGGGGAGAGGAAAAGAAAATGATCTTTGTTTCCAATGAATAATGTGTGAAAATGACCAAATAAAATAATGTTTAAAAGAAAGATAAAACATCGTACATATACAAAAAAAAAAAAGTATATGAGGCCAGTTTGGAACCCAGGACCTCCTGTCTCCAAGCCTGGCTCTCTTTCCACTGAGTCACCTAATTGCCCTCTTAACTCTTTTTAAAAAGTTAAGCAGATCTCCAAATTCACATGCTCTGTCAAAAAACAATGGTATTTGTTCTTTCCTCCAGAGTTAAAATATATGCATCCTTCAGTCATGATTAATGCCTACTCTGTTTCTTTGGCACAATACTTGGCTGACTGTACTTTAAAAAAAAAATTAATTCCAGATAGCTTATTCTCTGACAACTTGAATAAAGCTGCCTGAATATATGGATATATCCAAAGTGGATTGGAACTCCATCTTCATTTTCACAATTATTCCTTTTGATGTTTTTATAAGCTTGCAAAATCTGGGGACAAGACTGCCTTCGACTATTAAAGGAATATGCCCACATTCATCTTAAGGGCACGGGGTTATCAGTGAGAATCGGGCTACGTTTCCCACACCAAACTAGGCTTTTCAGGAGACTTGGCCAGCATTTACCAAGACAAGGGTGGGATATCTCCACAACTCCGGGTGATTCTGCTCCCCATGTTAGCAATGGGTAGCTGAGAAACTGAAAGGCGCCTCTCTCTTCCTCATTTTAATGGACAATCAGAAGCAGATTTCACTGAACAGGGAACGGCAGGCATGGAGTCCCTTTTCTGTTCCCCATATGCCAGCCAAGGTTATGCAATACCCTCAAGTCCCTTCCGTGTCATGAAAAGTGACTTAGCATCAGAAACTCACGTCTTGGCATCACTCAAATCAACAAACATTTATGAACTATTTACTGTATGCCCAGGCTCTGGAAGAGACAAGAGGCAGGAATGTGTTCTCTGCCTTTATTGGGGACAGTCTGAGATGCACAGAACAGAGCACAGGGCTGGGGGGGTGGAGGGGGCACAGATTTGGAAATTAGCTACTGAGTAGGGGGTGTTGAAGCCACCAGAATGGATGAGATTGTCAAGAGAAAGAGTGTGGAAAGAAGGGAAGGGAGGAGAGGAAACCCCAACAATTTACTTGGACTCCACTTCTTCCTCTTCCAACCCATTCTAGAATTAACTGGGGAAAGGTTCATTGTCAGGGTGCCAATAGATAGGAGGGTGCTGCGCCTGGGACAAAGGGCATTGATGAAGGCCACACTAGTCCTGGATAGGAAACACAAAGGGAGGTGTGAGGGGTGCTGCTGAGTCCAGTTCTAGGCTTGACCAGAGAGAGAGGCCAAGCCCAGTGAAGCACCCTCCCTATGGAGACACCAAAGGGGAAGTTGGGCAGTGTGGTCTAATCAGGGGAACTGAAGTCTGGGAGGTTCTAGGTCTAAATCTGATCTCAGACTTCCTAGCTGGGTGACCCTGGACAAGTCACTTAACCCCCATTGCCTAGTCCTTATGGCTCTTCTGCCTTGGCTCCAATAGTCAGTACTGATTCTAAGACAGAGGTAAGTGTTTTAAAAAACAATGGTTTGGGGCAGCTGGGTAGCTCAGTGGATAGAGAGTCAGGCCTAGAGATGGGAGGTCCTAGGTTCAAATCTGGCCTCAGGCACTTCCCAGCTGTGTGTCCCTGGGCAAGTCACTTAACCCCCATTGCTTAGCCCTTTCCACTCTTCTGCCTTGGAGCCAATACACAGTATTGACTCCAAGATGGGAGGTAAGGGTTTAAAATAAATAAATAAATGAAAAAACAGTGGTTGAACCAATTCACAACTCCAGAAAGAGGAACTGTTCTGATTCTTCCAAAGTCCCCTTATTATTGACTCTTCTCATCTTTTGGAGGGGGGGGGGTAGCTAGCTGGTACAGTGGAAAGAAAGCTGGACCTAAGGTCAGGAAGACTCTTCTTTGAGAGTTCAAATCTGACCTTAAACTTTTCCTAGCTAGGTGACCCTGGGCAAGTCACTTCACCTCCATTGCCTAGCCCATATCATTCTTCTGCCTTGGAATCAATGCACAGTATCAATTCTATGGTGGGAGGTAAAGATTAAAAAAAAAAAGAGGTAACCTTCAAGGTAAAACTGAGGAGGTGAGGAAACCTAGAAACCTAGTCATCATAACTCTGACAATGTCAATTTACCCTGCAATTCCATGCACTGGCCAGGGTCTCTTCTGCCTGAACCCCAAGAGGCTTCTTAATCTTCTCCATCATCGTTTCTGACATGAGGAGACTGGCAATGAATGGGAGAAATATTTGTTTAATGTGTTCTATTAAGAGGACTGAGGAAAATGCAAATTTGCAAACATCCAAAGCTCACACGTTTGTTGACTCAAAGAGTCAGAAGGAGTCTTGGAAGTCACATAACTCAAACTCCTCATTGTATAAAGGAGGAAACTGAGGCCCAACAAGGTTAAATGATTTGTCCAAGGCTACTTGGATGAAAGCAGCAGGACTGGGAAGTGAATCTAGGTCCTCTGACTTCTAATTCAAAGAGGTTCCACTGCCCCAGGGTGCTGCCTAACATGGCATCCTATGACTGATTGCAAGAGCAGGAAAGAGACTGATAGCCCAAAGGCCCTTAGATTGCCATCGGTCCCTGGCTGCCATTCCTCGTGACTCTTGTCTAAATCTCCCCATTCCTCATATATTGGCTACTCAGTGTGCTGGACTTCTTCCCCATGTTTTCCAGCCCATCTTCTCTTCCTAACATGCATTTATTTCCTCTGGCTTCCTACAACTTCTCTTAACTAGGTGAGATAACTCACTTTCCCTCACGTGGACTATGCCAATATAATAATCCAACGGAGCAATACATATTTCCCACATTTCCCCTGGATCCTTGTTTACACTATTAGTTTTCATAGGAAGCTCCTTCTTACAGACAAAGCCAACGGAACTTTCCCTTAAATACTATTCACATACACAGAAGGATTGGCACAAATTCCAGAACTCATACTGATCTCCTAGACTTTATTTCGGCTTTAGTTAGGTATAAACCGTTCTGACAGTTCCTTCCAGTGGTTTGGAATCACCTGGTTCATTTTGCTTCAGATTTCTTTTAGCCACCCAGAGGTGAATTATCCAATGGTGTTCAGAAAGCAGATGTTAAAGAAGATTTACAGCATATTTGCTATGTGCCTAGAAGCATGCTCAAGAAATGGAAACTAAATCATTGTTCCCCATCACTTAAGTAGATTACAGTCATATTTTCAGTTAATATCAATCAATAAACATTTACTATATATTCTAAGATAATGCCAACTAAAAAGCATTGACTATATACTTTACGATGACATATGTAATAAAGTACTATATTGTATGGTTACAAATGTTGTATGCTAGAACCTCAAAGAAGAGAACTTTGTATAGAACTAAGGAATGTCTGAGCAGACTCTAGGCACCATTCAGACAGCCTTCTAATTTTACAGAAGAGGAAACTAAAACCTTGACAGACTGAGTGACTTGCCCAAAGTCATATAAGTGACAGAGTCCAAACTGGTATCCAGGTTCTCCTGACTCCTAAGTTTAAACTCTTTCTCTTGTATCCCACAAGCTCTTTGGGTAAACTGGGGGGAAGATTACAGAGAGCCTTCAAAGATTAAGTTAAAGAGTTTGTGTCTTATGAGTTGGTATGTCCTTATGTTATCTCCTCGGACTGGAGTTATGTAAGCTGTATCCAGTAAGATATCCTGGAGAATGTCATCTCCCTGAGAGGAGGGAGAAGGAGGAGTTTGGCTGGATAATAGATTCAGTAGGTAATGGTGGGAGACATAGTTAAGGTTTTAAATGGGCTATGGACAATGAGAAACCAGGGCATTATGAAGGGAAGAAAGATGGACAGACAGATACAGATGGATGGATATAGAATGATGATAGATGGATAGACAGAGACAGACAGATAGAAGGGTGATATATAGATAGATGGATGAGAGAGGTAGGTAGATAGATGGCCAGACAGATGGATGGTCAGACAGAAAAATATATTAGTGGAAAAACAGAGGAAGACAGCTATGGAAAGATAGATATGGAAAGATAGATGATAGAGGGAAATGGATAGATAGATTAATGATAGAGATGGAAAGATGGATATGGAGAGACAATAGATGTATAGACTGACAGATGAAACATAACAGAGAGATAAAAGATAGATATGGAGAATTAGATAGATGATAGCAGTAGATAGACAGACAGAAGATATCTAGATGGATAGGCAAATAGATGCAAAATAGACAGATATGGCTAGATAGGAATATATGGAGAAACAAGTGATAAATGTGGAGAGATGATAGAAAGATGAATATATAGAGGGAGAAGGAGGAGAGAAAGAAGAAGAAAGAAGAGGAAGGAGAGGGAGGGAAGGAGATGAGGGAGGGAAGAAAGAGCAAGAGAATAGGCTTATTATGGGCTTATTATGTATGAGATGTAATTTTAAGAGCTAGGATTTAAGAAAAATGATGGAAAATAACACAGATGGGAAGTGAGAAGAAGCAGTCCTCAGCTGCCCCTAGCTTTATGAGAATGGAAAATGAGAAGTCCTGAGAATGAGTGGAATCAGGAAGGAAAAGAGCAAGTCCTAAGCCCCTTATGAAATGGAAGGCTAGCCTGAAGATAGCAGAGAGTGGAAGTGAGGAGTCTAGAAGAGACAGAAGATGCCAGAAGCAAACAAGGGCTACTCAAAAACTAGAAATGACAAAATACTGAGCAATGGAGTGGAAAGACAATCAACTAATTCTTTAACTAGATTTTTTAAAACTCTAATTTAATTTTCCTCTTACAATGAAGAACGAACTAGTTGAATTAGGTCCATTTTCCATCTGCCATCCAGATCTCATGGATCTGGAGCCATGCTCTGGTAAACCACTTCAGAGCTGACAGTGAGTAAAGGGGTGTCTACCCAAGGCATGTAAATACTTCCCCAGGAAGAAGGGACAGATGAGAACAATTTATTCTGGCCACTGTGGAGCACCAAGAGCCCAGATAGACTTCAGAGAATCTAAGGTCATCCACCATCTCCTTGATCATTAGTCTTCCTGACTTTGTCTTGCTTCAATGGACTTCGATGACTCTAGAAGAGAGTGAGGTCCATGACTTTGTGCAACCCTAACTCACTAAAATTCAATTTATTTGAGAGTTAAAATACATCAGCAATGATGTCATTTTGGTTCTCTTCAAGTAGGATGGACAACAACTAATCAAGTTTTTTCATTACACAAAGCAAACAGGTAGAATGGGGTAAGAAGAGAGGGAACAACTAGCAGATAGTGCCATTTTGGTCCTTTAAATACAACCAATGCTTTTTTAGTCAAAACAAAGCAGGCATGTGTTGACATGCCTGAAACCCTTTATCTACTACATGTAAAGAAAGCTGAGGTCTAGAACTATTATATGTCCTCCTTTCTTCCCCACTGTCCAAGGTACCAAAACCTCCATCCAGATAACCGCTTACCCCTTCTCTCCTTTTGACTCCAGGCCATAACCCATCCCACCATCCCCCTCTCTCTCCCCCAACTCCTCCCCACCCGAAGAGGATTAGGCTAAGCTTACTCAATTGCTATAGTGTGCCAAAGGGTACTGGCCATGGGAATTCCTCAAAACATTCCCAAATCTATAAATCAAAATAGGTGAGACTGCATTTCTCTGCCATTCATTGAAATACATAGTTACAAACTAAAATATGGAGGCAATATGGCCCAGGAAAGAGTTTTAGCTGTAAAATCAGAGGACTTGGCTTAAAATTCAACTTTTTACATTTACTATCTGTATTACTTTGAGCAAGTCATTTAAGATCTGTTGGACTCATCTGTCAAATGAGGAGGTTGGTCTGTTCCAGGTCTAGAACTGTGATGCTCTGCAAAATATCAGCTAAAAATATATCCTTGCACAAGAAATAATTAATAATATTTGGCATCCAGCTAGTACAATAAGCATAGGACTCTGAGTCAAGAAGACTCGAGTTCAAATCCTGACTCAGCTACTTAACTAGCTGTGATTCTGACCTAGTCACTTTACTTCTATCTGCCTCAGTTTCTTCATCTATAAAGTGAGAATAATAAAAGCAACCACTGTCATAGGATTGTTTTGAAGACAAAATGAGATTTTTGTAAAGTACTTTCTTAAAAAGCATTGAATAAATACTAGTAACTGTAACAATATTCAAAGTATACTATAAAAGTGGCTGTTTCCCTTGAAAAGGATGGCTTCTGGGTTAAAATATCATAGTTACTGACCGTCATGGGAAGAGTGTTCATATTCTGTCAGAATACTTGCATCCCATACTACCTTTACCACTTCTAGTTCCCTCATCCATAAAACAAATAGATGACAAAAATCCACTTTTAAAGAACACTTTTCCTGACCCCAAAAATCCTCAAGTCCAAAACATTGTAAGTCTAAGTAGGGCAAGCATTATTAGCCCCATTTTACTGATGAAGAACCTGAGACTGAGATCTGAAGTGACTTTCTGGATTCAAGACCAGTATGGTTTCTGCTCCACCCACATCTTCTGCCTAGACTTCCCCCAACCCCAGCCAGCTCTAACATTTCACTACTTTCTACCCTAGATATCCAGTTTCTGATAGGGTGTTAAGAAACTCAAGCTAGGGCTTTTTATGTTCACACAGGAGAAAAGAGAAATTCAAAACTCTGTGAGTATTGCTCCAGAGAAAGTGCTTATAACACAAAGGAGGCTCAGAGGTTCATAGATCTAGTCAGTTGGTCAACAATCACCTTCTAAGAATTTACCATGGGCTGGACACTGCTACATTTAGAACTGAACTGGATGTCAGAAATCATGAGTCAACTCTCTCATTTTATAGATGATACGATACAATGCAATAAGCACTTATTAAGTGCCTCCTGTGTGAGGGGCACTACAGAGGATAAGATAAGCTAGTCTCTACCCTCAAAGAGAAGACAGCAAAGAGCTGAGACCCAACATAACACGTCTTTTGTTTGGCCGTTCCACGGATTGCATTATATGTGGATGAAGTTTAATTCTCGAGCTCCCTGGGGAATAGAATAGCAGTTATACGCTAAGTGACTAACTCTTATTTTAAGTCTTTTTGTCACTGAGTATTTCTGAGGGTTTTAGACTGAATTTTTCTTTTGTGGATAGGAAATAAATATCTGTCCCATCCCCAATACAGGCTGTACACTGAATGCCTTTCTCCTTCCCTTTTTGAGGAGGTGAGGATTGATTCTCTCTCAGGAGACAGGTTCTTCTTTTATAGCTGGCTCTCTTCTGAACTGCCAGAGCTCACATATCCTCAGAGCTCTCTCCTCCCTTGATCCACTTCCTTTAATGTCCACTAGAAGCATGGCCAGGTCTTTATAGCCCTCTAATTCCATCAGGTTTGACTGAGAAACTTCTTCCCACATTGTAAATACTCTAAACACTCACTTATACTTCCTTTAAGACCTCTTTTCCCAGTTACCTGGCCCTTACACTATTTCACCAAACGGGAATTGAAGGGAACCCAATCAGTCAATCGCCAAGATCCTTTCTTTTCCACCTTCCCATCACATCCTTAGCAGCAATTTATGCCAACAGAATCACAAGTCCAGAAAGGAAAAACAGAGTTGTTAATCAGATATTATATCTATATCTATCTATTTTAAGTTTCTCAATGCCAAGCTAATATGACCATAAGCCACATTACATCATTTTACTTCTATCACTTAAATGATCTTGTCACAAATTCTCATCCTACTGGGCTTGACTTGGGCAGACACAAGATAACAAAATCATCATTCATTGCTTTTAGCAATGAGGAAGTCAAGCCATTTTCAAAAAGCATGTGGATTTAGCTCATTTATGAGCTTCTAAGATCTGTCCAAATCCATTACACAAGAATCTTTGAGAAAGAATTCAAGATTGAGTTTTTAATGATTATACAAACACTTAAACTAGATCTTTACTGTGCTTAGTCACTTAACATCTGCTTCCTATTATAAGACAGCTTACGCTGTTTATTTTCCATAAATGTGACCAATTTGTATACACTTCTCTTTCAGAACTGTTGTAAGAAGTAATCAAAGGAAGCATCAATATTCATCTTCTGGGTTTTGGTATCCAAAAGTATTTTTATCTTGCTCAGTAAGTCAGATTTTTAAAGCATTCAGATAATGACAATCACTAAATTCAAGATAAGACTTAATGAAGTACAGTCCTAGAGGACGAGAAAGATCTGGGTTTTGTTTGTTTTGTTGTTCTATCTCTAGTAACTGCCAGGAATACGGTACCTTTTGGTAAGTCCTCCAATACACAGAAGACAGCAGAAAGACTTTAAAAGGGCAAATGGGACAATAAGATCAGGGTTGGTACCACCATGTTGAAAAAGCCTTATTCTTTTTTTTTTTAATCAACCATTATGTGGAAACAGATAATTTCAGAGGCAATTATCTTTTCTGTTTTTTTAATGGGAATGTTCAAGTTTATTGTCACTAAAAAAATTATTAATAAATGATGGCACCCTTTCCCCTAGATAGGAATTCCCACTGACAATACATTGTCTGGTTACTCCTATTATACAATTTCCCATCACTCTCTGGCAAAATTCAGATTCTTTATTCCATAATAAATGGCTGTAGAACATCCCTGGGCAATACTAAGGTTTGATGACAGATAGTAAAAGGGCCATACAATTTCCTTACATATCACATTTCCTCAGGCATTCCATATATAATATCCTGTTACAATCATTAGTTTATTTAAAAACTAAAGGAAATATAAAAGTGGGTTGATAATCCATGAAGTCCCACCCTTACAGATTTATCAAATAAAAACCAGCTATACCAGAAGGCAGGTAAAATAGGGACAATTTGGGAGGGGGTTACTCAGCACAACACCATCCAAGCTGGGGAAGCAACTAGAAAAAAACTACGGAAATAGGAATGAACAGAATGGATTCAGAGAGTTTATTATGGGCACAACTCAATCCCTTTTAAGGAGAAATGATAAGCAAGGCTGGACAGATTAGAAAGGATTTTGAAAAACCTGACCATCTCTCTTTGCAGACTAAGAGTGTAATATACTGGGTATACTTTTCAGACTGGCTGACAGTTGTGATTAGTTTTGCCAAAATGCTTTTTCCCTCCTGGGTTCAAATCTGGTCTCAGACACTCCCTAGCTGTGTGACCCTGAGCAAGTCATTTAACTCTCATTGCCTAGCCCTTACCACTCTTCTGCCTTGAAATACACAATATTGATCCAAGACAGAAGGTAAGGGTTTTATTAAAAAAAAAACATTAAAATAAAATGCAATGCTTTTTCTTCTCTCTCTCTCTCAGCAGGGAGAGGACTGAGGACTGGCCTCAGAGCTAGGAAGACCTAGGTCCAAATCCTTCCTCTGGCACATCATAGCTCTGAGACCTTGAGTAAATCATTTAACCATTTATAGTCAACTATCTAGGACTTTAGAAGAATTGCAGTTTCCCCACAGGAAAGGTGATCCTTACATAGATAAAATCATAAGGCTAAACTTGCCTTCTCCCCCCTCCCAAAAAAAGAAACCCTCCCCCCAAAAGTCAGTTGGATGGCCCTCCAAGACTAATCAGTAAAACTGTAAGAACCAAATTTCCCAGATCCAAAAGAAGGTAGGATAGCATGAATGACATCATGAGAAAACACAACAGAATGTAAACTCCTTGAGGGCAAGGAATGTTTCATTTTTGTCTCTCAATCTCCAGGACTGCACACAGATTCTGGCACATGCACTTTAAAATGCTCAGTAACTGACTGAAAACAAGGCAGAGTCATATTGAAAAAAAATCCTCTCCATAAATTCCTTTTGATGTGTCTCCTTTCCCATAAGAATTTTCCCAGGCAGGAATTGTGTCAGTAACAGGGCATGGAGGGAAGGGGTCCCTGCCAATCACTCCACTCTCACACCAAGATGCTCTATTTTTGACATGGAAAATATAAGCTTGTCTTTCAAATGAAGTCACTGCCCCCTTGGGTCATATGCATCATCACTTTGTCGGTCAATCATTTACCTCTTTCCATGTCAGAGAAATCAGACAACTTGACATTAAATCTCTTCCACTAAAACTCTTCCCTGGCTTCCATCAGTCAAGCCAGTCTCCTCCATTGGAATCCTCTCCATCACCCAGCAGCTGCCATTTGCATATACAAACTTGAATTCTGACCTCAAATTCTTATCAAATAACCATTCGAGTTCTATTTTCCTCCTTGCCCTGGCCTTTCCTGACACACGCAGTACAGCTGAGAGACTGTTCTCTTTTCTTATCAAGTTACAGCCTCCAGGGCAGCTTATAATGAACCCAAAGAGATGTCAAACAGAGATTGAGCTGAGTTACTGTTCTTTTTCTAACTATAGATTTGAAAAAAATATTGCTGAGGTCTCATTACCTCCTCAGGGAGAAGCAGACAAGTTCCCCCCCAATAAATAAGTATCTTGGGGTGCAGTACAGTTTGAGGCCCCTGGGTCAGCTGAACACCCTCTGAAAATTTTATTTCTAAAAAGAAAAACATGGAAGAGAAGAATGGGATGGAGTGGAGGAATGGGCCTGGGATGGAGGGAGGAAGCATTACCCTTGTCCCCTGTATCAGCTCAGAGGCTGAGGAGCTCAAAACATTTCCTTTACCTCCTTATCTACTGGGTCCCTTGTCCATGACACCCTCCCAGTCCTGGGGTTCCAATCCTGTCCCCTATCCTGCCCTGGCTCTTTTAAGCAGCCTACCTCATGGCCTTAATGGTACAAGAGTATTTCACCAGCAATTTAGACTCGAGCTACAACTCTGAGCCCCTGTGGCAGACTAGAGCCCAGGGAAAAAGTGAGGACCATGGGGAAGTGGGGACGGGAGGCAGTGGGGAAAGGTCTGTTTAGCTTGCTCATTTTTGTGACCATCTCCAATAAATGATACCTCAGTTCTCCTTGGAAAAAAAATTCACTCCAGCTTTGTCCTAGACTAGGAGTATGAAATACTGAAAATAAAGTCAAAATTTTTCTACATGTTGGTTAGTTTTGCTGACTTGTTTCTCACCTTTTTTTCTTTAAAAATTTCTTTTCTTTCCCCTCAATTACATGTAAAAACATTTTCCAGTATTTTAAAAAGAATTTTGAGTCTTCAATTCCTTCCCTCCCTCTCCTCAGTCCTCCCACCCCCTGCCACAATAGTAAGCAATCTGATATTGATTTCACATATGAAATCATGTAAAACATTTTCCCTTATTCATCCTTTTGTGGAAGGAAACTCGAACCAAAAAAAATATCGAAAAAAGTTTGCTTTGGTCTAAATTCAGAATCTATCTACTCCATCTCTGGATAGAAATGGAATTTTTTTAATCAGGAATCCTTTGGGATTGTTTTGGGTCATTGAATTTCTGTGTATAATGGTCTTCTGGTTCTGCTTATTTTGCTCTGCTTCAGTGTGTGTAAGTCTTTCCAGGTTTTTCTGGGTCCCTCCCCCTTCCACTTTTATTCTTTTTTCTATGGGCTGGCTCTCTGAGAGGGAGAAGACTGGACACATTGGGAAATGTAAGTGATGTAAGGGCAGATGGGATCTTTTATTTTATTTTTAAAGAAAGATTTTTTTTATATTATTTATAAAGTGAGCCAGTATTTCTGACATTCTTGACCAGAGAAGTCAAAACAATATCCACAACTTGACCCTGATGTCCCCAAGGAGAGTGAACTCACAATCAATTAAGTAATCAACAAGCCTTTTTGTATTATCTGCTCTTGCCCATCTTTTCCTCGTGTTCATCTGTCCACTATTTATGTCCCTTGTCCCACTAAGATGAGGGTCCCCCATCCAGGGAGGCAGCTGGCCCAGATATCTGTACCCCCATGCCAGCCTCCATCTCTTCCCCAGTGCCTTTCCTTATTCCCCTTACCACTCAGCTACAGCCTGGCCTCCTCCTCTTCCTTCCTTACTGCTCCTTAAGGGAGAGGTAGGTTGGCTGAACTTCGTTAAATTCACTTTGTCTGCCTCACAACTCCGACGGACCTCAGTATATCCAGTTTGTCAAAAATCCTCGTCTTTCACTAAGACATCTTCCACATCCAGTTCCTGCTTTCTCCCGCTACTGCTAAGACTTGAGACTACACTCAGGTCCTCTTTCTGCTTCACCACTCCCGCCTTCTCTTTGCTAAGGATTCATTCATTTGTTTATCTATACTCCTATTCATTCATTCATTTGTCATGTAATTATTCAAATGCTTATTTTGACTAGGTTTTGGTCAGTCACTTTTCAGTCATGTCCAACTCTTCATGACCCTGTTTGGGTTTTGTTTGTTTTCTAAACCCTTACTTTCTACCTTAGAATCAATACAACAAGTATTAGTTCCAAGGCAAAAGAACAGTAAGGGCTTGGTGATTAGGGTTCAGTGACTTGCCCAAGGTCACACAGACAGGAAGTGTCTGAGGATGGATCTGAACCCAGCATCTCCTAGCTCTCAATCCACTGAGCCACCTTGTTGCCCCTCAAAGGTTGTTTTCTGTTGACAATGAGTTCAGGAGGGCTAGCAGCGAGATGTGATGATGCTCAGAGAACTGACCCTGGAGCTGGGTCTCCTTCAGCCATCTAAGGAGCTCTGAGGCCTTTGGGACAGGAGAAAATGGCAGCTCTCCAGATGGCTAGTGAGAAAATGTAGCAGATGAAGTGGCAGCACTAAAGGTGGTTGGTCCTCCACTGACCCTCTGAGCAGTGCAGCTGGGTGGGGAATAGTACAACTCCCAGAGGTCTCTGGAGGGTTTCAGAACCAAAGACTGGGGACATTACTCTGAATGGGATGCCAAAAGAGAACTTCTAAATGGTATCCTAAGGAGCTCCATCTATCTTTGAAATGGCTTTTTCTATTTCCAGGGAAAAGAGGAGTCTTCCTTGGGACAGGACAACAGAACCTTTGGTTTTTGTTTTTTGTTTTTTAACCCTAACATCAGTGCCAAGAAAGAAGAATGTTAAGGGCTAGGAAGTGGACTTGCTTACAGTTTGCTTTTTTCCTTCCTTCCTAAAACCCTTATCTTTCCCTCTTAGAGTCAATACTGTGTATTGGCTCCACAGCAAAAGAGTGGTAAGGGCTAGGCAATGGGGGTCAAGTGACTTGCCCAGGGTCACACAGCTGGGAAGTGTCTGAGGCCAGATTAGAACCCAGCACTTCCCATTTTCCAGGCTTGGTTCTCTATCCATCAAATTACCCAACTGTCCCCAGGATACGTTTTTAATATCCTAGTGAAGGAAAAAATGGGAAAGAAGAAACCTGAGTGTCAATGGTGTATGTCATAAGCTTGGCCAGACTCAAATACAGACTGGTTTACTCATTACTTATATTGCTAAACTGATACACTAATATGACCAATCCATAATTTAGGCTGTTCAAGCTGGGTGGCAATTTGGGAAAACATTTGACCTCTCATCCTGAACTGAACTGCATACATGAAATGCCAATGAATATCCCCAACAGAGAGCTGCCCTCAAGATGATTCTGTAATCTTTTTTCAATACAAAACGTAGCCAATTGGGAGGTAAGATTAGTGAATCGTGTGCTACATTAGCATTTGGTCAGTGCAGTGAAATAACATAGTTGCCTCCCCATTATATTCTTCCTTGGGTCAAAGCCAAACAGCACACTCTCTTCTCATAATTCTACTATGGCAAGTAAGTTGAAGTCACTTTGGAAATCAGGTGAGCCACGATCCGGACTTGTAGCTTTAGAGACAAAAAATGATAATAAGTTACAACCTTCTTCTTTACTTCAGGAATGGCTCCTTTCCTTGGGCTTCCCATAAGAACGACCATATTCACTGTGGAAGGGTCAGTAAAGGATGAGCTTCTGCTTTTTTCATTTGCAATTTCTCCACGTACTCGTACATTGTCATTAATCTGCATTGCAGCAGCAGCCAAAAATTATCAGCATTTCAGACTGATGTTCAATAATTTCCCCCTATTTTCCTTTTTCTTAGGGCTCCAGACCTGCAATTTAATTAATTTGAGCAAGGATGTCAAACATCTCTGCTCAGGACCCTCTCAGATGTGGCCCCAACCAGATTAAAAAAGTAATCTGAAAAATCTAAAATTAAAAAAATATGATAAGACATAGATAACATTAATTTGTAGTTTTCTAAATCGATATGCAGTCTAAAGGGATCTTTATATATGATTTAGCAGCCCCTATTTCTATTTAACTCCAGAGGTATAGAGAATTTCCAGTGTGGGTATAGGAATTCAGTATAGGAGTTCACCAGTGCAGGTCAGGGATGCTGTCAGAATGTGACTTGCCCAGAGTCACAAGGTCAGGAAACATTAGCAATAGGAAGCTGAACTGAAATCTGGAGGCAGTATGATGCCAGATAAAGAACACAGCATTTAAAGTCTGAGGACCTGGCATCAAATCCAAGGTTACTTCAGTACTTTTGAGCTTCCCAGTTGGGAATTTCTTGCCAGAGATACTGGAGTGATTTGGCATTTCCTTCTCTAACTCATTTTATGAGTGAGGAAACTGAGGCGAAATGGGGCAAGTGACTTGCCCAGGGTCACACAACTATTAAGTGTCTGAGACCAGATTTGAACTCTGGTCTCCTCAGCTCCAAGCCTGACACTATCATCACTGAGTCAGCTAGCTGCTTCTCTGCCTCTCCAGTTTTCTTAAAGTTATGCTCATTGTCTCTTTAAAAAATGTTCTTCTATTTGAAAGCTCAATCTATCTAAATCATTTCGACAGATGATTATTTGTGTGCCTGCTGGTTACTTTTTATCAAAATTATACTACGTATCAGGATGCTTTCCAAGCCTCTGAAGCATTCCAAGGGTGCCATCTCTACATTTAAAATGCAAGTGAGCAGACACAAAGTTTTTGCCCATCAATTTAAGGGTTGGGAAAGCTATGAGGACTTTCAGAAAATATGTCTATGTAATAAATATACTTGCTACTGGTACAAAATTAATTCCACACCTGTATGCCGGGCCACTGCCATGAAACTGAGAAGTGAACTGATCTTAGAGGCAGAGCAGGAATAAGAAGAATGTTCATTCCTACAGCATTGCGAGCTTTCTAAAGTGCTTTCCCAGGCTGGGTAGACAGATAGATGGTGAGAGTTGTGGCAATCGCTCAGCACTAGAGCCTGGGTCAACAGTACCACACCAAAGACACTGAGGTCCGAAGCATCTCAGGATTTAGAGCTGTTTGAGGTCAAGTAGTGGCCATCTGGTCCAACTTCTTTCCTTTTTTTTTTTAACAGACAAGGCAACCAAAGCCCACAGAAGTTGTCATTAAAGTCCACTCTACTTCCCCACAGCCAATTGGTAACAGTTATTGGTTGAAAAAACAGTGGGGGGAAATAAATAAAATTGTAAAAGTTGGGAGGGGGGCACTAGACTCTCCATTTTAAGCAACATCTGTTACAATTTATCAATATCTAGGGATTTCTGATGTGACAGCTACAGACAGAAATAAAGAGACAGAAGACAGAGAGATGCCAACTGGCAGTTTCCTGGTTTATTAAAAAAATGTTTCTCAATAATAAGGAAAAAGACATGTACAGGGGGCAGCTGGGTAGCTCAGTGGATTGAGAGCCAGGCCTAGAGACGGGAGGTCCTAGGTTCAAATCTGGCCTCAGACACTTCCCAGCTGTGTGACCCTGGGCAAGTCACTTGACCCCCATTGCCTAGCCCTTACCACTCTTCTGCCTTGGAGCCAATGCACAGTATTGACTCCAAGACGGAAGGTAAGGGTTTAAAAAAAAAAAGATTTGTACAAGAATATTCATAGCTGCACTCTTTGTGGTGGTCAAAAATTGGAAAATGAGGGGATGCCCATCAATTGGGGAATGGCTGAACAAATTGTGGTATATGTTGGTGATGGAATACTATTGTGCTAAAAGGAATAATAAACTGGAGGAATTCCATGGGGACTGGAACGACCTCCATGAAGTGATGCAGAGCGAGAGGAGCAGAACCAGGAGAACATTGTACACAGAGACAAACACACTGTGGTATAATCGAATATAATGGACTTCTCCATTAGTGGCAATGCAGTGATCCTGGACAACTTGGAGGAATCTATGAGAAGGAACACTCTCCACATTCAGAGGAAGAACGGGGTGGGGGGGGGGTGTAGAAACACAGAAGAAAAACATGTGATTGGTCACATGGGTTGATGGGGATATGACTGGGGATATAGACTCTAAATGAACATCCTAGTGCAATCAACAACATGGAAATAGGTTCTGATCAAGGACACATGTAATACCAAGTGGAATTGTGCATTGGCTATGGGAAGGGTGGGTGGAGGGGAGGGAGGGAAAGAATATGATTCTTGTAACCAAGGAATAATGTTCTAAACTGACTAAATAACATTTTCTAAAATAAAATGAAAAAAAAATGTTTCTCAAGGGAGCTAGGTGACTCAGTGGATTGAGAGCCAGACCTAAAGATGAGAAGCCCTGGGTTCAAATTTGACCTCAGACACTTGGCTGTGTGACCCTGGGTGTGTCACTTAACCTCCATTGCCTAGCCCTTACTGTTCTTCCTTAGAACCAAAACACAGTAAAGATTGGTTCTAAGACAGAAGGTAAGAGTTTTAACAACAACAAAAAATGTCTCTCACTAAGTTCCATTCACTTACGTTTTTATAGCCATCCTGGAAACAAAAGGCAAAATTCCACAATAAGCTACAACAGGTACAATGTCCAATTCTATGACGCTTTTGATTTGCTTTAAAAAAAAATAAGAGCAATTTCAATGTTGATGCAGCCTATGAAACTACCAGGTGGCTTGCTTTTGCCCAGGGTGGCATCTTCAACCGGTCCCAGCCAATAGGAAGCCTCAGAAGGTCCTCCATCTCCCCTTCCCATGGAATATTTTATAGCATTTTCCATACAGAGGGAATGTTGATATTGGCAGCCCCAGGCACCACTTTGTGCAACTTGCCAGGTGCACATAAATTCTAGATATGACTCTGCCAGGTCCCCTCTCAAAGTCTTTCTAGAGTGGAAGGGCCTGCCAGACTTTATGCTTTGCTGGCATAACCTCCGAGCCCCCAGATCCACCTCCACACTCTGATGAATCATCCAAATGGGCCCTTAGTGGAAATGATGTGCTTACCTCCTAGGAAACAGCCTGGCTATTCTTTTGCTAAAAATTCTTCCCAGTGGACTGCCCCAACATCCACAGGCAATGAATTAAAGAAGCAACGTCATATACTTCCAACATGGTTTGGGGAAGATTGCTTTACCAGTTTAAAGCCTGCGGGTTAAGCATCCAATGAGGCTAAGTCCATTGTGTAATTGTCACAAAGAGATTTTTCAATAGTCTCCAGGTCCTGTGGGATATGGCAAGCATTATCCCCAAGGCTCAAACAGAACACTCACCAGAGCACCTACGTCCTCCCTGTCCCACTTTAATCCCAAGTGAAGTGATTTTTATCCATGATATTTTATAAATTAAATATAGAATATAGAACAAGAAATTATTTTACTATATAATAAATAAATAAATTCACTATATGAGCAGAAAATAGAAATATTTTCCATTTTTCTTTCTTTTTTCTCATCCATTTTTCACAGATGAACCACATGACATGATAGAACATCTGAAACTTGTCATATTCTCAAGGAAGTCAGTGGAGCAGCAAGCTAATCACTGACTGCCTCATTCTAGCTCCATGAATGGCCCATCTCCGTTCCGGTCAGGGATGTCCTGGATAGCTCACTTTCACACAAGGCATCCAATAATAGCTTGCAGCTTCCCCGTCCTCATGGTTTCTTTCCATGGCTATTTGGGTCCCTGGAAAATAAGACACCTCTGGGTTCCGAGTAGCCTACAAGTGACAAGAAATATCACCCCTGGGGTGCTTTGGGGACTTTGGGGGACATCAAACAATATGGGGTCACTGAAAATATAGCACAAATGCCCAGGCAGTTCCATGTACTCAATTATGGTTAGGTCTGTGTTCATTTCTAGAATGAATACACACACACACACACACATATACATACTATATATACACATTAAATATACATATGCAGATACATATAAATATATATGTATATATATTTTTTCATTTTTGAAAGAAACTTGAAGGCATAGTAGCTGAAGAAAAGTTTAACTCACTTGGAACACTTACATTTGGGGGAAACCCTTACTTTCCATCTTAGAATCAATATTATATATTGGTTCCAAAGCAGAAGAGTATTAAGGGCTAGGTAATGGGGGGTAAGTGACTTGCCCAGGGTGACATAACTAAGAAGTGTCTGAGGCCAGATTTGAACCCAAGACTTCCCATCTCTGGGCCTGGATCTCAATCCACTAAGCTTCCCAGCTGCTCCCTCTTTTTTTTATTCTTTTACCCCATACCTCCAGTCAATTTCAACCTCTTGGGTTCCCTCCATCATTCTGTCATAATCTTTCTGAAGCCCAATTTCAGCATCCAAAGCATTAGTGAACCCCCCAGTTCTACATCATGTCCAAATTTGATATGAATAAGAATGTTGAAACAAATAGAGATCTGGGACATGATACCAGGGACCCCCTTAGGTCGAGGATTGGTATAGTTTAACAATACCTACTTTCCTTGGAACAGAGATAGCTATGAACCAAAAAGTGCTTAATAAGATAAATCACCCACAAGTGCAAGCCAAGAACAACATCCTTATTAAATGGAAGAGGCAAAAAGAACAGCAAAAATGAAATGAACAAATTCTGATGGGATAAAATCGTATTCACAAGTTTAGTTTAAAAGGAAAAAAAAGGCCAAATTGTCAGTGAGCCAGAAGTACTGGCCTGATTTCCTTTCTTAAAATTTGAAACACTGCTTGCAAGAGCTCAATTTTTACTTGAGAGGCATCGACACATCTCGAGGGTTTTGCTGTCCAAAAAGCAGGGAGGGAGCCACAATGAAGAAATACACAATTACGCAGGGGCTTTTAGTGCAAACATTATTCATCAAGGCACAATAATTAGTCAAGGATGGAACCCCACTAGCATCAGCTGCAGCATCAGCAGGAGTCACTGATTGTCCTAACAACCACTCAGCTAGAAAGCTACCATGCAGAGATGGATGCCGTCATAAGAAATATCCGAGGATACCACCCGATGCTTTAGTCACCAGCATAGAGGGTGCTGGTGTTCAAGGGGCCTCTGGAGTTCCCTTTTTAACTCCTTGTCTTTCCTTTCTCTTCCTTTTTGCCTTTGTCCTCTTCTCTCCCCTTTTCTGCTACATTACGACAGTGTTGGCAAACTGCTTCTGGCTACCTCCAAAACTCTGCCATCCAGGAGATGCCAGTCAATTAATCATCATGCATTTATTTGTAACCCACTATATTCTGGAGGGGAGAAGGGGAAGCTAGATAGTGGAGTGGATAGAGTACAGGGTCTAGAGTCTTAGCTGAGTGTTCAAATCAGACCTCAGACAACTTAGTTGTGTGAGTCTAGGAAAGTCATTTAACCCTGTCTGCCTCAGTTTCCACATCTGGAAAATGAGCTGGAAAAGGAAATGGCCAACCACATCAGTATCTCTGCTAAGAAGACCCCAAATGGGGTCACATAGAGTTGAATCTGACTGAAAAAATGACTGAACAACACATTCCAGAAAATGTACTAAAGGGTGGATCCTCAAGGAGCTTACCCTCTATGCCTCTGATATAAGGAAAACAGAATCTTTTCCAAATCACTCCATTTCCCAAAAAGGACATTTGCATTTTGGAAGATGGCCGCCCCAAAGGGGAAGTCTTCTAGGGGTACCTGGGACTTGCTTTCTTGAGTAGTGAGTTATGAGGGGTCAGTTATCACTGGAAGGCTTCTGCTTTCCCCCCTAATCTAACGTTGTTTAGGGACCCTTGTCAAAGATTACTTTACAGAGAAAAGATCCTGGAATGTGTTTTCTACTCTGCCAGGGGGCTTCTCATCAAATGGGCTCAAACTCAGCCACAGATTGCTATCAAAGGCCTTTGGAGCGAGACCTTTAAAAGCTAATGTTCCTAGTTGAAGTTCTGAGAAGGAGCCAGACCTCCCAAGGGCTCTGGGGCATTTCTGCCAACTTCTGACCTGTGTGAAGAGGATCATGGGGAGTAGTAGGACAAGTGAACAAGCATTTTATTAAGTGCCTACTATGTGCCAGATGCTGGGTTGAGTGCTAAGTTGTTCTCATTCAGTCATGCCCAACTCTCCAAGATCCAGTTTGGGGTTTTCTTGGCAGACACACTGGACTGGTTTGCCATTTCCTTCTCCATTTTTTTTCTTGCACCACTCCATATCTCTGAAAGAGACAGCTGGGTACCACCCTCTAGGAACAGACAGAGAACATAGAAAGCAGGCTTCCAAGAGGGCATTCCAAGGGAGATAGCAAAACTGAGCAGAGTAAACTGCCCCATGACCACCAAGCATTCATTTCTTCCCTAAAGATGGGCTATTAACTGAAATGTTGTACTGAATGTTTTCAGATGTACAAGGAATACATTTTAACACCCTTACCTTCCAGCTTACAATCAATACTGTGTATTGGTTCCAAGGCAGAAGAGTGGTAAGGGCTAGGCAATGGGAGTTAAGTGACTTGCCCAGGGTCACACAGCTAGGAAGTGTCTGATTCCAGATTTGAACCCAGGACTCCCCATCTCTAGACCTGGCTCTAAATCTACTGAGTTTAGGATTTGATTGATAATACATGTGTAATCCAGTGAAATTGTTTGTCAACTTTCAGAGTGGGGAGGGAAGAGGGGAGGGAAAGAATATGAACCATGTAACCATGGAAAATGTTTTAAAATAAAATAAAATGGGGGCAGCTGGGTGGCTCAGTAGATTGAGAGTCAAGCCTAGAGACAGGAGGTCCTGCATTCAAATCTGGCCTCAGACACTTCCTAGCTGTGTGATCCTGGGCAAATCCCTTAACCCCCATTGCCTAGCCCTTGCCACTCTTCTGCCTTAGAACCAACGCCCAGTACTGATTCTAAGAGAGAAGATAAGTGTTTTAAAAAATAAATAAAATGAAATAAAATCAATATACTGAGCTACCTAACTTCCCCCAAGGAATACATGTTTAACCTGCAATTCTCAAGCACTCCGAAGCCCAGAACAAGATTGATGGGAACTGGAATATGAAGGCAGCAAGAAGGAATCAGATTTTACTCTTCCCAAACCAACTGCAAAGTCGCCACCATTTCCTCCACAGTTCAATGCCCCCAAATTAATTTGATCTTTAAAAAAAAGATGAAAGTTCTACTAGTAAGAGCCAAACCCAACCACACAAATCTGCCGGTGGTCCCAAGGGCGCTAGCAGGCTCAGACCTCAGAGTCCTCGGCTACAGGGATGGGCATTACCTGGCTTCTGCTTCCTCACAAGTGTCTCCTTTAAAATCGGCCCCTCCCCCGCCAGAACTGTTTCAGCATTGATGGTAAAGCCAGGTGTCAAGCTAACTCAGCCGACTTAACGAGGATGACTCACCGATCACCCAGACAGCGGGGTTCTAGAACAACAAAACCCAAGGAACCGTTCCTGTGCCCGGGGAAAAGGGAACTGCTCGTGGTTTCTGAGCATCGGGTTCAAAGCACGAATTCCCCTCTCCTGCCACAACCAATCATCGAGAAGCACTGGGCAAGGCTGTCTTCTGCCAGGTAGCTCACTGCCGTTCCTGTTCCCCCGGCTCGGAAGAGTCCAAATCTTCCCACCCACATCCACCCGGGGGGGCGCCTCTGCCGGTCAGAAAGAGCTAAGCCGGCGCAGAAGCCGACTCCTTTCCGAGATCAAAGGTGTTTTGTTTTCTGGGCGGAGGTTGGGGAGAGGTGCGAGAGCCTAGTTAGTTTCATTTGCTAATTTAGGGTGGGGTGGCGAGCTTGCTTAGAGCGCCCCATAAACTAGAACCAGCTGGGAAGGAGCTGGGTGCAGTAAAACTGAACTTGAATCTGAATTCAAGGGTACTTTGCACCAGGAAAAACTTGGGCAAGTGACTGAGAACAAGTCATTCGTCTCTCAGGAATCTGTGGTTTTTCTCTTCTGTAAAACAAGGGATTTGGACCGGGGGCGGCTGGAGACCCTTATGATCCCAACTGGGAGAACTCGGGCAAGGCACAGAACCTGTCAATCAGCATTTATTAAAGTAGGCTGAGAATACCGGGGGGTGCGGGGGACCATCTCTGACCCACAGCCCCGCACCTGGCACTCAGTGTTAGATGACTGGGAGAGAGATCGGAGTTTCCTCACTGGTAAAATGTCTCTTCCAGGTCTGGCTCTCAGCCTTGTGTCCAATGAGTTCCTCCGGGCCTCAGTTTATTCATCCGTTAAAACAGATGTCCCCTGATACTAGATACGGGATCCCGGGTATTACCCGCAGGGTCCCCAGGGCGGACACATACCTCCCAGGCGCAAGTAAGCTCAGCCCTGCTCCCCCTGGGCCCGGAGCAGGAGGCGCAAGGCTGAGAGCCCCGCTCCGGCCATACTCCTGGCAGCTGCCCTAGCAACTCACTCGGCAGTCCTTCCATCCCCGCCCCAGACGCTTCTCGCTCGGGTCAAACAAGTTGAAAAGTTCCCCAAAGGCGAAACTTTTACGAAAGAGCGGCTCGCTCGCCTTACCTGGGCAGGAGCGAACCGGGGGGGCGCCCGGGGTAGACGCGGCAGCAGCCAGCGGCCGGCCAGCTGCATAGCGCTGGGGCGAGCGTGGGGAGACCCCCGAGAGGGTCACGGCTGCAGGAGTCGCCAGCTGGCTCTCCTTCCGAAGTGGGGGCTCGGAGCTAAGGCTTCACCCCCGCACCACCGAGAAGAAGCCAGCGCCTGGCCCAGCCTCCGCCTCCCGCGGCTAGGGGCGGATTAAAGGGGAGGGTGTGGTCCTCTTTCCCTCTCTGGCTTCCTACACGATCAAGCGCAACTTGGTTTTCTTCCCGCCGACCAAAAACTTCCTGCCCTCCCGAGTCCTCAGTTTCGAGTGGAAGGGAGGATTCTGGCCCTTTTCCGCCTTCTCTGGCCCGCCCCTAGAGAAACGCAGTGCCACCGAGCTGACTGGGAAAACCGAGGGGTTGGCTCTCCCCAAACAGCCTCCAGCGGTGCTACTGGTTGCGGAATGTCTGTGTCCATTTGGGCAGCGGCGGGAAGGGGGAAAAAAGAGAGGGTGCACTGGGTGAAGAGGGACACAAGGACACTAGAGTCAGAGCTAAAGAGGACCCAGGAAGAGGAAAGAAAGGCTGGGGGTGGGGCAGGACGCGTGGCAAAGGAGCCAGACCTCGAGGACCCAGGAAGAGAAAAGGGGGAGACTTGGGGCACAAGAGGCAGATCTAAAGAGGACTCGGAAAGAGCGAAGAAAGAGGGAGCTTCGGGGCACAGCAGCTAGTCCTAAAGTGGACCAGAGAAGAGAAAATAAAGGGGGTACAGAGAGAGAAACTTCTTGGTTTATTTCAAAACATTGAGCTTCAAAAAGCGCCTCCTTCCTCTAGAAGGAAGAAGTCGTTAGATCAAACTGATTATCCAGCTCCACCCGGGGCCAAGAGTGCCAGGGCATCATTCTGTAGCCAAAGGTCAAGCAAACCCACCCTCTGTCCACCGCATTAACTGCCAAGTCCTGAGAAAGATGAAATTATGTATTTTGGCATTAGGACTTGGCTTGGGAAAGGGAAGTTTCCAATTTCATATGAAATGCAGAAATCGCAAGGAAACTGAGGATCGTCCAGTCTCAAACCCTTTCGGAGTTACCCTTCCCCAAACTTCCAGGTGGACAGTTACATCCCTAGTCACATCCCTTTAGTTATTAATCAAATTCTGTTCAAAAGGAGGGCATCCCTTGGGATTCCCAAGGGCAAAGAATTAATGCAAAAAGCAGCAGACTGGTTGGTATCTCTGACCAGATCCCAGACTAAGGAATGCATGGTTTTCTCCCTAATATATAGGAATTAATATGAATTCTCACAACGGTCTATTTCCATCTATTTTGGGTGTGTATTTTAAATGCATAATTTACTTTAAAATTTAAATAGTTTACCTTAATAATTTATAATTTAAATAATTTTATTTTTTATTTATATTATTAAATTATTTTTAAATACTTGTTTTAAATAAAGAACACTATTCCTAATTATTTTTTCAACGTGAGGCATGAAAAGATATTGTATCTATCTAGTTCAATGACCATTACCAGTCTAAAATAATTTTTATTAATATAGATCCTTTGGGATTTTTGCTCTTTATTTTACAAAGGAAATACAGAGTCTTAAGCAACAGCAAAAGAAAATAAAATATTTTAAGGAAAAGTCTGGCAAAACTGTGCCTAATTTGGCTCCTTCTGACCATGATCCCTTGTGGTGACTTACTCCTCTATAACTTTCAGTTCCAGTTAAAATCACTTAGGAAGGTCAGGTTAGCTTCTGGAACTAGGGTTTCCTAAACTGTATATCAGGGTGATGAGTAAAGAGGAGAGAATGGAGTGTTATTTGTCCATGTGAACCATATAATGATTTACATCACTTAAACAAGTTCAACAATGAGAGTTTCAGAAGGTGGTCCAAAGTATCCTTATTCTCTACTTCCTGTTCCCTCTACAACTATCTCTTACTTAATCCTCACAACAATCCGGAAAAGTGGATGCTATTATTATCCTCATTTTTTTGATTGTTGTTACTGGAGTGTTTGCCATTTTCATCTCCAGTTCATTTTATAGATAAGTAAACTGAGGCAAATAGGGTGAAGTGGTTTGCCCATGGTCATAAAGCTGGTAAAGTGTCTAAACTAAGACTGGACTTAAAGTCGAGTCTTCCTGACTCCAGGACCAGGACCAGAACTCTATCCACTGGGCCACCTAACTGCCCATGCTCAGGGTAAGCCTAACTCTAAAAGCTCCCCGCCAATCCTTCTACTTGACCTTGCTAGCTCTTATAGCTATCAGTTACTTTCTCTCTTACCTTTCACTGCCAAATTTCTAAAGAAATTATTCTATATGTGTGTCTACACTTCCATTGTACTCATACTACTGTGTGGTAACTACTGTCTCCAAGGTCTAAAATGACCTCATCAACAAATTCAGAGGACTTTTTTCAGCCAATCCCCAGGGACCTTTCTATAACATTTGAAAGGGCTGACCAGCCCCATCTTCTTTGGTGACTTTAGTGATGCTGCTCTCTTCTAGTCATCCTTCTCTCTCTCTCTCTCTCTCTCTCTCTCTCTCTCTCTCTCTCTCTCTCTCTCTCTCTCTCTCTCTCTCTCTCTCTCTCTCTCTCTCTCTCTCTCTCTCTCTCTCTCTCTCGTTCTTCCCCTATGGATGAGCATTCCCAAAGGTTGGTCCTTGGCCCCCTGCTCTTCTCTTCCTAGCTCTTTTCTTGGCAGTTTTACTCAATGTGAAAGTGATTGTTGATTAATAGTTAAGAGCTTTGTTAATCATAGCTTTTACTACTGCAACTAAGTTTTAAAGCTCAGACTCAGAAGAATTCTGTGTAGACTTCACAATTACATCTCAGAAAGCTAGCAAACCATCATGTCCTGTGAAGGAAGATAAGAAAGATGGATGAAGGATGATTCAACCTGGTCACAGGATGTTTTCCTAGTACTAGCTTCAGCTAGTGGTGGAGACTTTCCAAAGAATGTTCTGGGAAGATGATGATTAACTCTCTGCCCCACTTTACCATTTACTGTGGAAGACCCCTTCCTGGCAAGTCTATTTGGGGTCATCCATCATGGGGCTTGCTTTGCCAATAAATGGATTATGTTCATATCTTTTGTGCCTCAATTTCTCATTATTGCACTCTCCTCAGATACTTCCTAGCTGTGTGATCTTGGGCAAGTCATTTAGCTTCAGCTGCCTAGTCTTTACTGCTCTTCTGTGGATTCTAGGACCGAAGATAAGGGTTGTTGGGTTTTTAAAAAAGATTCCTATAAATGTTACTAAGAGATTATCTTGGGCTAGGGGAAATGTCCAAGGGCACACTGGGGAAACAAGACAATCTGGATTTCTCTCTCTCTCCAAATCTAGAATTGTCTTGTAATTAGAATAATGTTCATTTAATAATTGTTTCAGGCATACTTGTGCCCAAAATGAGGAGTATAGAATTAACATTTTTTCATCAATGGGTTAGTGAGTAGGAATAGAGATGCAGAAGCAAATGCAAGGCTAACCCACCATTTATTAAGCACCCATGTGCCAGGCATTCTAGGGGGCATAGTAGAGTGAGTGCTGGACCTGGAGTCAGGAAGACTCATCAGTGGCAAATCATTCCAGTGCCTTTGCCAAGAAAACCACAAATGATCATGAAGAGTCATAGACAACAAAAACAACTGAACCAAGGCATTCTGTGAAGCCCTGGGGATAAAGATATAAGCCGAATGGCCCTGCCCTCAACCAGCTTGCTTTCTAATGAAAGAAGACAACTCATAAAAGAAAGCTAAAAACCTCAGAGATAGTTGGGGGGGGGGTAGTGAAAATGAAGGTACCCCCCAGTGGGGCATGGTAGAAAAAGTCCAGTGGATCATTTGTAGATCTGGAGAAGAATCAAGACATTGGTTGGCCTGATCACACTCCTTAAAAATAGAAGTTCTGAGAGGATTTAGCCAATTAGAGGGAGAAGCCAAAGGAGCAGAGCAAGTACTTATAATAGGAAGTAGTCCAGAGGAGGAGGGGAGCTTCCAGAGTGAAGTTTTTAGAGCATAGTAGAGAAAGTCCTATAGAATCAAGAATTCTTTCTTTCTTTCCATCCTTCCTTCCTTCCTTCCTTCCTTCCTTCCTTCCTTCCTTCCTTCCTTCCTTCCTTCCTTCCTTCCTTCCTTCCTTCCTTCCTTCCTTCCTTCCTTCCTTCCTTCCTCTAATCTTCTGTCTTAATATAATCTCTTTTAAAAATATATATTTTTCCATGTTTACAAGATACATTTTCTTTCCTTCCTCTCTTCCCTCCCCACTCCCAGAGCTGACAAGCAATTCTACTGGATTGTACAATTTTATTACTTGATACCTTTTTCCATATTATTCATTTTTGTAATAGAGTAATCTTTTAAAACCAAAACCCCAAATCCTATCCCATATACACAAGTGTTTAATCATGTGTTTTTCTTCTGAATTTCTACTCCCACAGTTCTTTCTCTGGATGTGGATAGTGTTCTTTCTCATAAGTTCCTCAGAATTGTCCTGGGTCATTGCATTGCTGCTAGTAGAAAAGCCTGTTACATTTGATTGTGCCACAGTGTATCGGTCTCTGTGTACATTGTTCTCCTGGTTCTACTGCTTTCATTCCACATCAGTTCATTGAGGACTTTCCAGTTCATATAGAAATCAAGCAATTCATTATTCCTTATAGCACAATAGTATTCCATCACCAACAGATACCACAATTTGTTCAGCCATTCTCTAATCAAAGGACACCCCCTCATTTTCCCATTTTTTGCCACCACAAAGAGCATGGCTATGAATATTTTTGTAAAACCCTTTGCTATCATCTCTTTGGGGTACAAACCTAGTAGTGGTATTACTGGATCAAAAGATTCTTTTAAAGCCCTTTGGGCATAGTTCCAAATTGCTTTCCAGATTGGTTGGATCAATTCACAACTCCACCAGCAATGCATTAGTGTCCCAATTTTGCCACATCCCCTCCAACATTTATTACTTTCCTTTACTGTCATACTGGCCAATCTGCCAGGTGTAAGGTGCTTCCTCAGAGGTGTTTTGATTTGCATTTCTCTAATCAGGAGGGATTTAGAACACTTTTTCATATGATTATTGGTAGTTTTGATTTCTTCATCTGAAAACTGCCTATTCATGTTCCTTGACCATTTGTCAATTGGGGCTTAATATCATTTCTAAGAAAGAAGAGCAGCAAGGACTAGGCAATCAAGGTTAATTGACTTGCTCAAGATCACACAGCTGGCAGTGTCTGAGGCCAAATTTGAAACCAACTCCTCCTAACTCCACATTTGGCATTCTATTTATTGTGCTGCCCAGATGCCTCCATAGTTTCTTTTTAAACTGAGAAATAAATATTTCTCTAATTAAAAAAAAAACTTTTCTCTGCAAGCTTGTAGAAGGCAAAGAATAGAAGATCCTTCTCTGGGAATTCTTAATTTTTATCTAGTGAAAATCATTGGTTCCCCACTCTTGGAGCCATTGGCTCTCTGTCTCACCCAAGGGCAGTGCCCTTTTTCTGCATTCAAGGTTAATGTCTAGACCAATGGAAGAAGTCCTTTCAAACCAGGAAGATAATGGTCAAAGAAAGAATTTAATAGCTTGAGTATATTTAGCAGCTGGAAAAACTATCTGGAATGGTAACCCCAACTGTATTTAAACATGGTACAACACTTTTCCTTTCCAAGATTATTATGTGTCTGTTGTTGTTTAGTCTTATCTGACTTTTTATGAAAAGGAAAATCGAGACAAATGGAGTTAAATGACTTCCCCAGGGTTGCACAGCCAGTGAATACCTCAAACCAGATTTGAACTCAGATGTGTTTTCCTGTCTCCAAGCCTAGCATTCTGACCACCGGGCCACCTAGCTGCCCTACAATTAGTGTTCTCTCAAGTCATCATCAGATAATCCATGTCAGAGGGAACAGGGGAACCATATCGGTTGGAACACTGTGAAATGATTTAGATATTAGATTAATGCTAAAATAAATAAAGTTCCTGCCAGCTTTGTGCCCGATACCCATAGCGCCCTATTATTAGCCTTTTTCTTTCAGCCTCAAAAACAACAGAAAGGGACACAAAGAGCATTTCTATTACTATCTTGATCAATGGAACACAAATACTTCTCTTCACAATGTGGATCAGTGACATTGACAGGGTTTTGTTTTCACCATCTTCTCGTGGTTGTTAAATCGTTTGTGTTTGTTGGGGACTCTGTAGTTCCGTGATTAAGTCTGGCACCTCTGCCAAGCTACTTTTCCCTCTATTGTGGCTAGTGGGCACTTTAAAATGGAATATCCACCCACCCTCTGTACTGCAGTGAGGGCAGCCATGAAGTAGGAGGGTTGGATGCTAAGTTCCCTCCTAGTTCTGAATCTGATTCTAGGAAGCAAAGTCCACCAGCCAGACAGAAGAATCGTAATTCCAACAGTTAAGTGACTTTCCCATTGACCAAGATGGTTATCTGTTTTAACCCAGCCTTCTTTGTAATCATTAACTTCAAAGCTGTTTATATCAAAAATGGAGTCCCAGGGCAGCTAGATGGTTCAATGGATAGTAAGCCAGGACAGTGAGGAGGTCCTGAGTTCAAATGTGGACTCAGACACTTTCTGGCTGTGTGACTCTGGGAAAGTCACTTTGATTGGAGCTGGGACTCCCCCCCCCCCCCCCAGTGAGAATCCAAATGACATCAAAGTGGGAGAGGTCCAGGTGCCTGAGCATAGCCAAGGCCAAAGCCATTTATAGGGGCTAGAACCCCTGAGCCTCAAATGGCATCAGACTAAGACCAGGATTGTTATTGGGACATCTGGCTCCCTCTAATGAACAGTCATCAGGGGAAATTCCATGAGTTCCTTCCTCTGTAGAGCTACCCAGGGGTGCCTGTCCATCTCCTTTATCCTAGTCTAGGAGGGACCTTGACTTTTTCCTCCGTAAAATCACATCCCCCACTACTCACAAGAAATGTGACACCACTCCCACAAAGAAGTAGCCACTGGCCAGGGCCATTTCTCCCTGCAAATCCCAATTAAAACTTTCCACAGAAGAAAAACAGCTGCTTGATCACATGGGTCGATGGGGATAGGATTGGGGGTGTAGACTCTAAATGATCACCCTGGTGCAAATATTAATAATATGGAAATAGGTCTTGATCAATGACACAAGTAAAACCCAGGGAATTGCACATCAGCTACAGGAGAGGAGAGAAAGGACATGAATCTTGTTACCATGGGAAAATATTCTAAACTAATTAATTAAATAAAAATTTCCAAAACTTAAAAAAAAAAAACTCTTTCCCTGAAATGAACAGAGCATTTGTGACAAATTCTTGTGGAGCAAATTGGAACCCTGAACACAGCAACTTACCTCCAATTGCTGGGCCCATACTGTTCTGCCTTAGAATAGCTCTTCTGTTCTAAGACAGATGGTAAGAGTTAAAAAAAAAAAGGATTCCTAGGAAAAGAATTTAAAGCAGATAGTTCTTTGGAGCAAACTGAAATGACACTTTTTTCTCTTATTTGGTCTTTCAAACTTTCATTTTTCCTAATTATATGTAATAATATTTAACATTTGTTTTCTAAAATGTTAAGTCCCTTATTCCCTCCCTTCCTTTCTCCCCTCCCTCTCCTGAAACAATAAGGAATTTGATATAGATTATACATGTGCAATCATGCAAAACATATTTCCATCTTGGTCATGTTGTGGGAAAAGATATGTAGCAAAAAAACCCAAACCAAACCCAGGAAGCCAATGAAGGGAAAACGGTACGCTTCCAATTGCATTGGGACTCCATCAGTTCTTTCTCTGGAGGTGGATCACATTTTTCCTCATAAGTCCTTCAGAATTGTCTTGGATCATTGTATTGCTGAGAATGGTTAAGTCTTCTTTTTAAAAAATGTTTAATAATAAATATTTAATTAAAATACATTTAATAATATCTTCTGTCTTAGTATCAATGACTAAACAATGGGGGTTAAGTGACTTGTCCAGGGTCACATATCTAGGAAGTGTCTGAGCCCCAAGACCTTCACAGTTGATCTTGTACAATATTACTATTTCTGTGTGCAATGTTCTTTCTGGTGCTGCTCACTCCACTTCACATCCATTCTCTCTCCAGGTTTTCCTGAAATCCTCATCCTCATGAAAGGATGCAAATTTTAAGACCATATAATTTTTTAAGGCCATAAATGTAAATCTGGAGCAGAAGAGTTCAACCCTGCTTATTGTGACACATGAGGAGCGGAGGTGACCTACTCCCAGGCACTGAAAACGCTATGGGGCAGAACCAGAGTTTGCGCCCAGAAATCCACAGGAAGTTTGGTTTCTGTTGTGCTTTGTGAAGAGAGAGAATTGAAAAGATAAGCACTGCTGTTCCCTCTGATTTCTCTGTATTGCTTTGACTATGGTGTTGATTTTTCTGACTGAGTTAGCATCCTTACTCAGTTTCCATTTTTCCTCCCAGCTAGTTTAAAAGATGGAGTGGAAAGGACATGGTGTGGTCCTTAAGACTGTTAAGTCTCTGGAACATCTGCTTGTTGTTTGTAAGCCCCAACCCCCTTATCCTGGGGCCATCTTCCCAAAAGACACATCACCTGGCCTTGGGCCATCAGTAGGGGTTTGACCTCCCTCAAGGAGACAATGCAAGGGGTGGATCTGATTTCCTAGCTGAGATGACAAGAGGCTGGTGGATCCCATAAAACAATTAACATTCCTTAATTCCCAGAACGGGAAGGGCTCAGTGGATAGAGTACCAAGACTCAAATTTGGCCTCAGACACTTCCTAGATGGGTGACCCTGGACAGGTCACAAAACCCTAGTTGCCTATCCCTTGCTGCTCTTCTGCCTTGGAACCAATACTTAGTATCCATTTTTTAAAATAGCAAGATCCTTTTAAGTTTAATAGCATGAGTACAACCAACAAGCAAATTGTACCAAAGCAGAATTATTCCCCAAAGTGGTATTTGCAATAACTATAACAAACAAATGCATTCTTCCTCCATATTTGACAGCTGTGCTAACACTACACTATATATAGTAACTATTGGTGCCATCTAAGAAGAAAGTTGCCATTATCAAGGAATACCCCAAAGGGAAAATAGGGAATATTATTGCACTTAGTATCAGTTCTAAGACAGGAGGTAGGGTCTAAAAAATTGTGGGTGGGGGGACTGGCTGTGATTAGACTCAGACCACCTCCTTTCCTTCCTGTCAATAAAAAGGGTCCCCCCTTCTCATTGGCGTTCTGGCCTTACTGAGGTGGCTGTTCTGATCTGCTTTAACAGTTATACACATCACCGTTAATAAATTGATTATGCTTAGACTATGTACCTCAGTTTACCTTTATTACATTTATTTCCCACAACTTTCTTACTCAGTATCACTTATTTATTTACTGATAAAAACTCTTACCCTCCCACTTGGAATCATTGCTATGTATTAGTTCCAAGGCAGAAGAGCGGTAAGGGCTAGGCAATGGGGGTTAAGTGACTTGCCCAGGGTCACACAGCTGGGAAGTGACTGAGGTTATATTTGAACCCAGGACCTCAGGTCTCTAGACCTGGCTTTCAATCCACTGGACCACCTAGCTCCCCTTAGTATCATTTATTTATACTAGGTTATGCTAATAATATCTTCAAAAGGAGACTTCTTAGAATCCTGATTGGCTTCATATCCAGTGTGAATCTTTACTGGAGGATCCACCCTTCCTGGCAAACTGTCCCTCATCCCTCCTAGTGAATGTATTTTATTTCCATCCTTTAGGACATCTTGCATCTCTGCTTGCTCTCTGGGTTTCTCCAAGAGGCACAGCCTTGCCTCAGCCTGGAAGAGTTACTTCCACAGCCACCATTTTCCTTCTCTTTCTTCTCAAGGAAAAGACTCTTCCCCCCACCCCAGGTTTCTTTTAGCTAAAAGCTTCATTCTACTTTTCTTCTGCTCCCTGGTTGGAATTGGATATTTGCCTTAGTCTACAAATAATGCTAATTAGCCAGGGAAGAGGTGCAATTATCTTGTTACCCCTAGCAACTGCTTTGTTTCCAAACTGGGTTTTATTGCAGAATTTAAAGGGCATCCAGTAGGATTAGAAGAAAAAGACGATCAGAAAACAGTAAGAAAAGGCAGGGTTTACCCTGGATACAAAAATAATCTGAAAGGTGGAAAAAGACTGGAGAGAGAAGAATGTCACTGAAACCAAGGGGAAGGTGAGTTTGCAAAAGGAAGGATGGAGTAGGTAACTTTGTGAAATGCTGCTCTAGAAAGTAAACTTTTAGGGGGCAGCTGGGTGACTCAGTGAATTGAGAGTCAGGCCTAGACATGGGAGGTCCTGGGTTCAAATTTGATCTCAGACACTTCCTAGCTGTGTGACCCTGAGCAAGTCACTTAACCTCCATTGCCTAGTCTTTGCCACTCTTCTGCCTTGGATCCAATACACATTTGATTTTAAGATGGAAGGTAAGGCTTTAAAAAAAAAAAGGGAATGTAAGGTCTTTGATGTCATTTGGGGCCCCTAGATGGCACCATAGACCAACCTGGAGTCAAAAAGACTGACTCAATTTCCTGAGCTCAAATCTGGCTTCAAGACATTAGCTGTGTGACCATGACCCTCAGTTTCCTCATCTGTAAAATGAGCTGGAGAAGGAAATGGTCAACTACTCCAGGATCTTTGCCAGGAAAGTCCCACATGAGGTCATGAACAGTCTGAAATGACTGAAAAACAACAATTTTATTTATTGTAGCCCCAGCACTTTGCACAGCACTTGGCACATAGTAGTCACTTAATAAATGGGACCTGATTAACTGTTTGAAGTTTGACATTGGTAAGTAGAAAAAGCTGGGAAGGGATTGTTTTTGCCTTGAAAAAGGAGCATCTATGGAGTGAAAATTCAATGATGGGGGTTAAATCCTGAATGGATGACTGAAAAGGAAATGGTAACAGGGAGCTGGTGATGAAGCTATCCAGCTTTTTGGGGAATTGTGGCTTGGAGTGCCCCCTGATCCTTTTTTGGAGGCAGAATCTTCTGAGCTAGAGGAAGATAAAATAGGAAGGGATAGCAGGATGAATTCAAGACTTCCTGAAAGTAGGGAAGACCTGAATGTACATAAATGAAGACAACAGGGAAGAATGAGTAGAGAAGGAAGGAACAGAGTATCAGAGAATGGGGATAATTGGGAATACACACTCCCATAGGAGAAGCAGAAATGGCTCAGAGGTCCCACAGCAGAGGGGGGCTTCAGATTACTTTTCATTTTCAAGAAATCAGTATGAAGTATTCTTATTTTGTGCTAAGGATAGAGACTCTCACATTCCAGCAAAGGGCTATGGGCAGATTAGACAGTCCAATGGAAAAAGCCATAAGAAGATCCTTTTTTTCCTTTTTTCTTTTTGCAGGTTGAAGAAGAACCTGATTAGAATGCCCACAGTTTGGTTTGCTTCCTGTAACTGTAAGAATAAGAGTAATGAGTGTCTTAATGAAGTAAAAAAACAAAAAAACAAAAACAGAGCATGCAATAAATTCTTGGACATTTTGTAATATTTCAAAGGTGTTCTTTTATTTCTTTCTCTGAGATAAGCAGAAAGAAAGAAATGATAGATGTGGATCGATGTATAGATAAACAGGATAGATGAAGGAACATAATGGAATAGCCTTCATCTTTAAAGAAGGAATAAAGGTTATCTCTTGGGAGTATTTGTGAGCAAGAGAAGAATGAAAACTAGTCTAGGGGGCTAGCCTGACAGTGCAGAGAAGTAATAAAAACATTCATACTAAATATTAAATAAATATTAAATGGGAGAAGGATGGCTAGATGATATCTGAGGTTGCTTCCTGCTCTGAATCCATGATGCCACAACTACAGGGAATAGGTACCAAACAGAAGTCTGACAGAATAAATTGTTAGTGGGCAAAGATTCTGCTGAACTTGAACTTAGAGAGATCTATATTCAAATCCACCCTATGCCACTGACTAGTGTGATCATCATTTAACCTCTTAAAATCTTTGTTTCCTCATCTATACATTATTTTTTTAAGCCTTACTCTCTGTCTTTTTATAAACACCTACCTTCCACCTTGGGATCAATATTAACTATACCTTTTGATCTAGCAAGACCATTACAAGGTCTGTATCCCAAGAAATTTTTAAAAAAGGAAAAGGACCTGTTTGCTCAAAAATATTTGTAGCAGCTCTTTCTGTAGTGACAAAGAATTGGAAACTAAGGAGGTGTCCATCAATTTCAGAATTGCTGAACAATTTGTGGTTTATGTAATCATAATGGAATATTACTGTGCTATAAAAAATGATCATGAGGATTTCAGAAAAACCTTGAAAGACCTTCACAAATTGATGCAAAATGAAGTGAGCAGAACCAGAACATTGTACACAGTAACAGCAATAATGTATGAATCATTCATTAGCTATTCTTAGCAATACAGTGAGCCAAGAAAAACTTCAAGGACTCACGATAAAAAAATCCATCCACCTCCAAAGAAAAAAAGGATGGAGTCTGAATGCAGACCAAGACATACTATATTTCTATTGATTTCTTTACTTTTATTTGTTTGAGTTTTCTTTCACAAAATAACTAATACAGAAAGATGTTTTACACTATTATGCATGTAAAATCTATATCAGATTGCTTGCCACCTGGGGGGGAGCAGAGGAGGAAGAAGGGAGGGTGAAAATTTGGCTCAAACTTAAAAAAACAACAACAAAGGTTAAAAGTTGAGTTTTTTCCACATAATTGAGGAAAAAATAAAATATTAAAAATATTCTATAGGTGGTGGACAAAATAACTATATTTTATAGTCTGCTAAAAGTCTTGGGATTTGTTTGCCTTCTTTCAAATTCACTGAAAACATTTTCTACACCATTCTAGTAGAGGACAGAATAAAAGAGGAAGGAAATGGAGAGGGGAAAGAGAGCTTACAATGTCCCAGGCAGTGTGCTAAGTTCTTTATAAATCTCATTGGATCTTCACAACAACCCTAGGAGATAGGTGCTATCATTATACCCATTTTACAGTTAAGGAAACATGGAAATGGACGTTTTGTGTGTGTGTGGTTTTTTTTTAGAATATATACTTTATCCAGTTATTACACAATCTTGATTTCATGCCCCAGTCTCCATATTTTGCAACCCCACAAAATTATGTGTGTTTGGTATGGCAACCTCTCAAAATGTAGTTCTTCGATTTTTATGGATCAATGTCCTACTTGAACAATTATGAGCAAGAATTCCATTTATGAAAATGGTCCAAGTTCATCTAGTTGACTCCTGTATTTGTCATATGGGATTTGTCATTTGTCAGTCCATAAAAGATATTACACTTCAGACACCTGGGTGACCCTGGGCAAGTCACTTAACCCTCATTGCCTAGCCCTTACTGCTCTTCTGCCTTGGATCCAATTACATAGTATTGATTCTAAGACGGAAGGAAAGGGTTAAAAAACAAACAATAATCAAACTTCTGATTCATAATCTAATGATTAAGTCATCTATTTTGTTAGCTATTTGAAAGGTTCCAAATCTTAATGGCCTGCAGTAATCGGTTGCACAGTAAATACCATTGTATCAGCTGTAAGAGTTAAAATTAAATCTCAATAATAATATTATATCTTAAGAGATTTATTAATGATCATTAGGAATCAAAGAATAAAGAAGATAAAAAATAAAGACCATGTGCCCATGGCTGGTTAGTCATTTTTAGTCAACCCCACTCACCATCATCAATGTTGATTCTACATCAGAGAGCAGGAGCCTCCAAAGCCCACGCCCTTTATACAGGAAGTACGTAATGACAGGAAGTCAGTGGCCTCTTGGGATATGCAGTTCTTTTTTTAGGGTAACATTTTCAATCATACATAGCTACATTGATCACTAAACTGGCTTTTCCAAGAATATTGTGATTCATGTGTTTCAGCCACATCTGCCTCTTCCTGACTCATTTGGGATTTTCTTGGCAAAGACATGGAGTGGTTGGTTACTTCCTTCTCCGGTTCATTTTACAAATGAGGAAACTGAGGCAAACAGGATTAAGTGACTTGCCCAGGGTCACACAAGTAAGTGTCTGCATCCAGATTTGAACTCAGGAAGAAGAGTCTTCCTGACTTCACACTTGGCACACTATCCACTGTGCTACCTAGCTTCTTTCCTTAAAGATAATGTCTGAAATGGATACTGGCAATGATGATGTATTAATGGCTGAATTCTTCTCATTATTGACCCCTGGAAGGACTTTTGAATTTATACTTGAATCTTCTCTGTTTCCTAAGCTCCAAGCAGAGGAAAGTCACTGAGATCACTTTAGACAAAGCCAGGGGGTGGCATAGACCCATTAGTAACCTGCGCCATGGCTCAGTGAAGTGATTCTACGCTTACTGTAGAATGATTTCTGTACTTATCCCAAACTCTAAAAATAATGGTCGGAGGGAGAGTCATTGTAGTAGTGTTCTTAGTGGTCATCATACTGGTCATCGTGCTGATAGAGGCTGTAGTGGTCAGAATTGACACAGCAGTATATGGTGGTCTTATGAATAGTAGTGGTTGTGGTGGTAGTAATGGTACTAATTATCCCAGTCCTGGTGGTAGGGGTTGTCATAGTGTTGAGACAATTACAGTGGCTACAACCGGCACAACAATGAGTGTGGTCATAGTGGTTGTAGTTGACCTAATGGGAGTAGCGGTCATGGTGGTCATACTAGTCATGGTGCCTGTAGTGGTAGTAGTGGCACACCAGTCATACTAGTTGTGATGGTCACGGTATTTGTAGTTGACATACCGGTAGCAGTGATTGTAGTGGTCATGGTGTTTGTTGTGTTCATAGCTGACCTAGTGGTAGTGGTCATTGTGTTCATAGTGGAAATATTGGTAGTTGTGATCACAGGTATACTCGTACTACCATTAGGACTGGAATTCTTATGACCACTATGACAACTACTACTACTATTGCTACAGCCACTAAAAACACTACCACTAGGACTGCTATTACCACCATCACTACTACTACTACTATTATTACCAGTTACTATGACCACTGATATCACTACTCCCACTATAACCATTATGATCACTACTACCACTACAACCAATAATACCAGTATGACTGCTGGTACTAAAACTACACTACGAGGAATACTACAACAACTTCTAACATATAACCATCATTATCACTATGATCATTATTTCAGCTGTGATTACTATTTCGCTATGATCACTAAGACCACTATGGCCTACCAGCATGACCACTCTGTCTAGTATTACCACTAAAACCACTCCTATCTTTACAACTACTATTTCCACTATGACCACTATTGACACCACCACCATAAGAACATTATAACCACTCCTAACAATGCAACCACTCCTAATACTACAACCACAACTACCACTGTATCAACAACATCCAATACTGCCACTATGGCCATTACAAACACTATTACATGAACTGGAGGAATTCCATGTGAACTGGAACAACCTCCAGGAACTGATGCAGAGTGAGAGGAGCAGAACCAGGAGAACATTGTACACAGAGCCTGTTACACTATGGTACAACCGAACGTAATGGACTTCTCTACTAGCAGCAATGCAATGATCCAGACATTTCTGAGGGACTGTAAACCTTAAATTCCTTAGACTTATAAATGTTGGAAATTTCACCATTGGGATATTTCATACTTGGAAAATTTCTTACTGATAGTCTATTGGAATGGGAACCCCATTGGCATGGGAGGTTCCTTCTCTTCCCTTCTTCAGATTACTTTAGGACAGAAACCTTTTGCTGAACAATGGAAAGGACTTTGACCTATGCTTAAGCATAGAACAGGAATTTCTTTGAATCATGATTGATTTTAGAATTGATACAATGGAGATACTTGGAATAAATCTCCACCCTACTCAGTCTAACAGGATTGAGTAAGGGCTGCAGCCTAGATCAAAGATTTAATCATTTGAAAATATGACCTTCAACAGACATGTGCAAAAGCCAGAAACCTCTGGGCGGTCCTGGGTTAAGCTAGGGCCTCCATTGGCACAGGGAAATTGATGAACAGTGATTGGTAGATGGGAGAACTGAGAGGAGGAACTTGGATGGTTTCCTTAAAGATAGGAGGGTCTGGAGACTTGAGGGGGGTGGAGGAGTTTGGTCGGGGTGATTGTGGTGGACTCGGAGAAGCTGGCACTGAAGGAAGCTGAAGGTGGGGGCCTCTGAGACTGTTTCTCCATTTTGGTCACGTGAGTGATAGGGACTGATCTCTTTTCTTTGCCCCAGCTATCTAAGGGCTTGGGCCTTTTGGCCCAGCCTAAACAGAAGGGGTATTTAAGCCCTATTCCCTTCTCTCCCCTTTCTCTCTCTCTATCTCTAATTCCTTTCTTGCTCCTATTGTAATTAAACTCCAAAAAAGGCTGACGGCTGACTTGAGTCTTTCATTTAGGAATTACATAGCTGAATTCCTTGGCGACCTTAAATTAATATATATCAGTCTTTTAAAGTGATTCCCTTGTAACAGGACTTAGGAGAAAGAACACTATCCACATTCAGAGGAAAAACTGTGGGAGTAGAAATACAGAAGAAAAACAATTGCTTGATCACATGGTTCAATGGGGATATGACTGGGAATGTAGACTCTAAACAATCATTCTGGTGCAAATATTAATAATATGAAAATAGGTCTTGATCAATGACACATGTAAAACCCAGTGGAATTGCTCATTGGCTATGGGGGGAGGAAGGGAAGAGATGGAGGAGGGATACAAATCATGTAACCATGGAAAAGTCTAATTAATTACTTTTTTAAAATAGCCACTATTGCCACTATGACCAATACAACCAATACTACCATTTCAAACATTACTACAACTACAACTACTACAATCTTTACAACCCCTACTACTACTACTATAGCCACAATGACCACTACTACACCTAAGACAACTGCTATTACTATAATCACTACTACCTCTAGTATACCAGTATGACGACGACTACTACTACTATTTCAACTACTACCACTATGACTAGTATTATCACTATGAACACTACAACCCCTACAACAACTACTATCACTACAGCCACTACTACCAGAGTGATAACTACTATTAGTATGTTGACTACTACTACCATTCCCATTAGGACCAGTAGGACCACTATAAACGCTATGACTTCTACTACCACTATGACCATTCAACCATTGCTATTGCTATAATTGTTTCTATCATTACAACCACTACTTCAGCTAAGACCACTACTACCACTATTAATATTACTAACACAAGAACATTATGACCATTGGTACAACCACTACCAACACAACCACTACTATGACCACAACTACCAATACATTAACAACAACCACTACTATCATTGTGATCAATACAACCACTGCTATGACCACTTGACCACTCTAAGCACTAATCAGGACGAGTACTACTACTACAACAAACTACTACTATGAGTACTACTACTACAACTAACACCACCATTTTAATTAAGTACTGCTACTGTGACAACTGCTCCCATTATAACCACTATATTTACCATGATGACTACTTCAGCTATGACCACTATTACCAATATAACCTCTATGACCACTATGACCATTATTAATATTGTGATCACCACTAATCACGACCAATACTACTGTGACTTCGACTACGACCACTACTACTACTAGATGATCAATACCACCACCATGATGACTATTACAACGATGGCCACTACATCCATTATGACCACTAGAACTTCTATTACCACTACTACTACCATGCATGTTTTAGTAATGATACTAGTGGTCATAGTGGTCATCCTGATAAGTGTGGTGATGGTGGTGGTAATGGTAGTGCCTGTGGATCCTTTTCCTGGTTCACATGTGAGTTTTCGTCTTCCTCTGGTTTCCTTAGTTTTCCTGAGGTTCTGTGTTTCAACAGTATTACATGAGTTTTTGTTAGGACACTTTCCAAATCAAATGTAATCCATCTCACAATTCTAAAAGTGCTCATTAAGATGGTTATTACATAGATGTTAGTTGCTTTAATTTTATCCCATTCTGTGTTGAATATACTAGCAAATTTCCATTTACTCTAGCATTTTCTTTCTCATCATAAATTTATAATTGGATGGAATTTTAGAGGTCCTCAAATCCAACATTCTCAACTGGCATATAAAGAAGTTGAGGTGAGAGATTAAGTGACTTGCCCAAGTTATTTAGCTATGTCTACTACTGCCACTACAACTACTACCACTGAGTAAGTGTCTGTTTGAGGTGGGATCTGAGCCTTAACTTTCCCTCTATCTACTATACCTCTCAAAGGTTAGTTGCAGGGGACAGCTAAGTGGCTAAGTAGAGAGAGAGCCAGGTCTAGAGATGAGAGGTCCTGGGTTCTAGTCTAGCCTCAGAGGCTTCCTAGCTGAGTGACCCTGGGTAAGACTTTTTAAAAAAAAAGTTTATTTAATTAATTAATTTATAAGATTTTTCCATGGTTCCATGATTTGTGTTCTTTCCCTCCCTTCTTCCTACTCCATTCCTGTAACCAATGAGCAATTCCCCTGGGTTTTACTTGTGTCATTGATCAAGACCTATTTCCATATTATTGATATTTGCACTAGAGTGATCGTTTAGAGTCTACATCCCCAATCATATCCCCATCCACCCATGTGATCAGGCAGTTGTTTTTCTTCTGTGTTTCTACTCCCACAGTTCTTCCTTTGGAGGTAGATAGTGTTCTTTCTCATTAAGTTTCTCAGAATTGTCCTGGATCATTGCATTGCTGCTAGTAGAGAAGTCTATTATGTTCAGTTGTGTTGGCTAAGACTCTTAATCCCAGTTCTCTAGCCCTAACCATTCTTCTGTCTTAGAATCAATATGCAGTGCCAATTCCAAGACAGAAGGTAAGGGTTTTTAAAGGGTTTTAAAAGGTTATTTACAGGTATGGCTGGATGAATGTGATCTATTTTCAAGCTTAAGGCCTCTAGTCCTTCTTTTTCCTTAGAAAATGTTAAGAATGTTATATTTATTGAGTCTAAATGACCTTTTATATCATTGAAGTAGGAGTCAATGCATTGAGAGAGATGATGAATGTGTTTTTCATTGGAACCTCAAAAACATTCACATACAATAAATATTTCATAAGATGTTTTGCGTTGACTCTCTTTTTGAATCCATGCTTATTTCTTGCTAGAAGAGATGATTTTTTTTCTATATGGTGTCCACTTCACTACTATGCCCCAGTTCCCTGCTAAGCCTGGAGTCTTGGCACCTTGGATTAGCCCTCCATTTAGGTTCTCTTCTCCCAAAGGTGAATTTCTTTCAGAAAACTCCATTTTAGAGAGGGATTCATCTTTTATTCCTTTCCTAACTCTGCTTCTGACTTAAAACAAAAACAAAAACAACTTTATCATCAGGATTATAAAAACTGAAGCAAAATTTATTGTATTTGAATGAATGTATTTAGTCTAGCTTAGTTACTTTGATTTAAAATGTCTAAATTAGGGGGCAGCTGGGTGGCTCAGTGGATTGAGAGTCAGGCCTAGAGATGGGAGGTCCTGGGTTCAAATCTGGAATCAGACCCTGGGCAAGTCACTTAACCCCCATTGCCTAGACCTTACCACTCTTCTGCCTTAGAACCACCACACAGTATTGATCCTAAGATGGAAGGTAAGAGTTTTAAAAATATATATCTACATTATGTCTCCTTAAGATATGTTTGACTGTAATTCATGCTGTTGGGATTTGGGGGCCATTATTGGACTGAGGGGTTGTTGATATGTAACTTACATTCATTATGTTATAGAATCATCTATACCAACTTTATAATTTAGGTGTTATTTAGATAATTCTAATAGCTGTATATTTGGCAAACTATGAACATTTTCAATGCTGTTTCCCTACCTTGGGAAAAAAAAATAACTTGATCATCAGGTTCTCATCTCCTCTCACTGCCTCACATCTTCATCTCTCTTTTACTTGTCTTCCTTCAGTAAAATAGCTGCTAAGCTTTTTGAGGGCAGGGACTGACTTTCTTTTCATACACTCAGCACAATTCAGCTCACATAATATACACTTAATAAATGTTTGGTGCCCATCTATTGCCTGGATAAAAACTAGACAACGTCATGTTGTCCAGTCATGTCAGTCATTTCTGAATTGTCGAGACCCAGTTGAGGTTTTCTCAGCAAAGATACCAGAGAGGTTTGCCATTTCCTTCTCCAGCTCATTTTACAGATGAGGAAACTGAAGCCAACAGGATTAAGTGACTTGTCTAGGGCCTCATAGTGAGTAAGGGTCTAAGGCCAGATTTAAACTCAGGAAGAGGTGTCTTCCTCACTTCAGGCCTGGCCCCCTATCCACTGTGCTGCCTAACTACCCAGGATGCACCATAATGAAACTTAAACTGTCTGACTGGCAAATGCCCCATTTTCTTTGTCTCGGTCTTGACAGGGTTGGTGGCATTTTAGATAGAGCACAGCCAGTGGCCCTGATTATGACATGTTTTTACATTTTCTGTCAAATACTGTGGGAGAATATATTCATTCATGAGGCTTAGAGCAGGCACCAACTTTTCCCAATCACTATTTTGGCATTATCGCTCTTCTTGTTGGATTGACACCAAGAAATTCAAAAAGTCTTTGGGAATTCAAGTCCATGTATAGCCATCCTTTTCAGGATCATTTGTTGTATCTGAATCATGTCCGTCACCCGTTTGGTCATTAAGTTCTGTATAATTTCTTTTTTTTAAACCCTTACCTTCCATCTTAGAATCAGTATTGTGTGTTGGTTCCAAGGCAAAAGACTGGCAAGAGAGGTAATAGTAGTCATAGCGGTAATCATAGAAATAGTAGTGGTGGTAGTGGTAGTAGTAGTAGTAGTTATAATAATAGTGGTAGTACTACTGGCAGTGGTAGTAATAGTAGTAGTAGTAATACTAGTAGTAATGATAGTAGTAGTGGTGGTAGTGGTAGTAATAGTAGTAGTAGTAGTAATATTAGTAGTAGTGGTGGTGGTGGTGGTAGTGGTAGTAATAGTAGTAGTAGTAGTAGTAGTAGTAGTAGTGATACTAGTAGTAGTGGTGGTGGTGGTAGTGGTAGTAGAGGTAATAATAGTGGTGGTAGTAGTAGTAATAGTAGTAGTTATAATAATACTGGTAGTAGTACTAGTAGTGGTAGTATTAGTCGTAGTAGTAATACTAGTAGTAGTGGTGGTAGTGGTAGTAATAGTAGTAGTAGTAATACTAGTAGTAGTGATAGTAGTAGTGGTGGTAGTGGTAGTAATAGTAGTAGTAGTAGTAATACTAGTAGTAGTGGTGGTGGTACTGGTAGTAATAGTAGTAGTAGTAGTAATACTAGTAGTAGTGGTGGTGGTGGTAGTGGTAGTAATAGTAGTAGTAGTAGTAGTAGTAGTAGTAGTAGTAGTAGTGATACTAGTAGTAGTGGTGGTAGTGGTAGTGGTAGTAGAGGTAATAATAGTGGTGGTAGTAGTAGTAATAGTAGTAGTTATAATAATACTGGTAGTAGTACTAGTAGTGGTAGTATTAGTCGTAGTAGTAATACTAGTAGTAGTGGTGGTACTGGTAGTAATAGTAGTAGTAGTAATACTAGTAGTAGTGGTGGTGGTAGTGGTAGTAATAGTAGCAGTAGTAGTACTAGTACTAGTAATACTAGTAGTAGTGGTGGTGGTGGTAGTGGTAGTAATAGTAGTAGTAGTAGTAATACTAGTAGTAGTGGTAGTAGTAGTGGTGGTAATGGTAGTAATAGTAGTAGTAGTAGTAGTAGTAGTAGTAGTAGTAGTAATACTAGTAGTAGTGGTAGTAGTAGTGGTGGTAGTGGTAGTAATAGTAGTAGTAGTAACACTAGTAGTGGTGGTGGTGGTAGTGGTAGTAATAGTAGTAGTAGTAGTAGTGATACTAGTAGTAGTGGTAGTAATAGTAGTAGTAGAAGTAGTAGTAGTAGTAGTAGTAGTAGTGATGCTTGTAGTAGTGGTGGTAGTGGTAGTGGTAGTAGAGGCAATAATAGTGGTGGTAGTAGTAGTAATAGTAGTAGTTATAATAATAGTGGTAGTAGTACTGGTAGTGGTAGTAATAGTAGTAGTAGTAATACTAGTAGTAGTGGTGGTGGTAGTGGTAGTAATAGTAGTAGTAGTAGTAGTAGTAGTAGTAGTAGTAGTAGTAGTAGTAATACTAGTAGTAGTGGTGGTGGTGGTAGTGGTAGTAATAGTAGTAGTAGAAGTAGTAGTAGTAGTAATACTAGTAGTAGTGGTAGTAGTAGTGGTGGTAGTGGTAGTGGTAGTAGAGGTAATAATAGTGGTGGTAGTAGTAGTAATAGTAGTAGTTATAATAATACTGGTAGTAGTACTAGTAGTGGTAGTATTAGTCGTAGTAGTAATACTAGTAGTAGTGGTGGTAGTGGTAGTAATAGTAGTAGTAGTAATACTAGTAGTAGTGGTGGTGGTGGTAGTGGTAGTAAAAGTAGCAGTAGTAGTACTAGTACTAGTAATACTAGTAGTAGTGGTGGTGGTGGTAGTGGTAGTAATAGTAGTAGTAGTAGTAATACTAGTAGTAGTGGTAGTAGTAGTGGTGGTAATGGTAGTAATAGTAGTAGTAGTAGTAGTAGTAGTAGTAGTAGTAATACTAGTAGTAGTGGTAGTAGTAGTGGTGGTAGTGGTAGTAATAGTAGTAGTAGTAACACTAGTAGTGGTGGTGGTGGTAGTGGTAGTAATAGTAGTAGTAGTAGTAGTGATACTAGTAGTAGTGGTAGTAATAGTAGTAGTAGAAGTAGTAGTAGTAGTAGTAGTAGTGATGCTTGTAGTAGTGGTGGTAGTGGTAGTGGTAGTAGAGGTAATAATAGTGGTGGTAGTAGTAGTAATAGTAGTAGTTATAATAATAGTGGTAGTAGTACTGGTAGTGGTAGTAATAGTAGTAGTAGTAATACTAGTAGTAGTGGTGGTGGTAGTGGTAGTAATAGTAGTAGTAGTAGTAGTAGTAGTAGTAGTAGTAGTAGTAGTAGTAATACTAGTAGTAGTGGTGGTGGTGGTAGTGGTAGTAATAGTAGTAGTAGAAGTAGTAGTAGTAGTAATACTAGTAGTAGTGGTAGTAGTAGTGGTGGTAGTGGTAGTGGTAGTAGAGGTAATAATAGTGGTGGTAGTAGTAGTAATAGTAGTAGTTATAATAATACTGGTAGTAGTACTAGTAGTGGTAGTATTAGTCGTAGTAGTAATACTAGTAGTAGTGGTGGTAGTGGTAGTAATAGTAGTAGTAGTAATACTAGTAGTAGTGGTGGTGGTAGTGGTAGTAATAGTAGCAGTAGTAGTACTAGTACTAGTAATACTAGTAGTAGTGGTGGTGGTGGTAGTGGTAGTAATAGTAGTAGTAGTAGTAATACTAGTAGTAGTGGTAGTAGTAGTGGTGGTAATGGTAGTAATAGTAGTAGTAGTAGTAGTAGTAGTAGTAATACTAGTAGTAGTGGTAGTAGTAGTGGTGGTAGTGGTAGTAATAGTAGTAGTAGTAACACTAGTAGTGGTGGTGGTGGTAGTGGTAGTAATAGTAGTAGTAGTAGTAGTGATACTAGTAGTAGTGGTAGTAATAGTAGTAGTAGAAGTAGTAGTAGTAGTAGTAGTGATGCTTGTAGTAGTGGTGGTAGTGGTAGTGGTAGTAGAGGTAATAATAGTGGTGGTAGTAGTAGTAATAGTAGTAGTTATAATAATAGTGGTAGTAGTACTGGTAGTGGTAGTAATAGTAGTAGTAGTAATACTAGTAGTAGTGGTGGTGGTAGTGGTAGTAATAGTAGTAGTAGTAGTAGTAGTAGTAGTAGTAATACTAGTAGTAGTGGTGGTGGTGGTAGTAGAAGTAATAGTACTAGGAGTGGTAATAATAATAGTTGTGGTATTAGTAGTAGTAATAGCAGTGCTGGTGGTGGTGATGATGATGGTGATGGTGTCAGTGAGGGGCTTAGCGCCAGCAGCTGTGATATCTAGGGCTGGATCTGAATAAGTGAAAACATTGGAGAATGACCCAGAATGGAGGTTACACTTGGGAGACTCAGCAGAAAATCCAAAGAGACACCATTTCAGAGGATGGAGTTCATGCCTGAAAAGCCTGATCCTGAGCTCTAGGGCAAGTGAAATGGAGGGTGGTCGGGCGATGGGATTAGATGTTTAATTATAGGCCAGTATCAGAAGGATAACTGTTTTGGGAAGGCCATCTATGAGCTGGCAAGCTAACAGGTCCAGTCCAGGCAGAACCTGTCCTGAGGTAACAAACATAGACCACTATATAACAGGGATGGATGTTGGATTTATTAAACTAGGGAAGGTGAAAAGGGGATTTGTATAATTCTAAGCTAATGTCAACCACCTAAACCCCCCAGATCTAAATGTCCTGTCACCAGAAATCTTCACAGATTTGATTCTTACCTATCTGTCTAAAAACCCAGACCCTAATATAAATAAACCTACACTAACCCCAAAACCCCACTTTCGATGGTAATAGAGGCAGTGGGTTTTGGCAGTTAGGCAGGACAGGGCCCAGGAGAAGTCTTGGATCCAGAAGGATCCCAGACCTAATATTATAGACAGATGGCCCAGATGTTTCAGGTTCACACCAGGAATCTCTGTAGATATCAACCAGCCAGCAGGGAAGCAGGTAAGATGGAAAAGATAAGGTAGAAATAGTCAAGGGCAAGTAGCCAGTCTCTCCAGGTCAAAATGAGAGAAAAACTCAGCTCCAACCCCAGTTAACTGCCTCACCCTTCTTCCCCCACATTCTAGAATCTTTTCTCTGCATCTGCTCTCTTACTTATAACAGTTCCCCCCTTTGCACAAAGCCAAAATAGTGTTGAAAACAATGTTTTGACGTTTGTGCACCAACAAACTTAAATCCCACCTAAACTAAAATTCTCACCTAAAGCAATAAACAGCCTACACTCACTAATTTTATCCTATATACTTTACTCTAGGGATTCAAATCAAGGAAAGGAAAAGTGAAAAAATTATACAGTGAACAGTTACAAAGTTCAAAACACAAAGCAAAAATATGAAAAAGCAAAACAAGCAAACATAAAAATAGAAATACAAACACAAAACTTCATGCAAAACAATGTCATAAAATAGTATTTTATATAAAAATCTTATCAAAACTATTGAAATATATAAAACAGAGAATAGCAAATTTTTAGAAAAAGTACAATAAACACATTGCATAAGTTTTTTTACAAAAAAACAAACCAATCCATAAAAACTTACCTATGCAAAATACATTCAAAAGGAGATGAAACTTCAAAACAATCTCATTTTGAATTAAAACCTTATTACTATTACACAAAACTCAAAGTGTTACATAGAACTGTGCATCTAATTATCTTATCTAAAGAACTTAATCAGTATCAAATACTAAGCACACACACAATTTTTTGTATATATACCCAACATACACATACAACACATACATATATGCTATACACATACACATATATTCATACATAGAATATTTATATACATGCTACATATATACATGTGCTTATTATATACATTCACATACCCTATAATACAATTTTTGACCCTAACTATAATACACACTATTTACATGTTTTGTGATATGTATGTAGTACATGTTACAATGTATGTTGTAATATAATTTTCTAACCTACCATAGCAACCCTAACCTTCTAAGCGATCTAACTACATCCCTATATACTTCCTAATATCATTGAAAAAGAAGTTCAGATGTGCTGTTTTCTACTATGTCAGATATCCTATCTTAATGAAATCTCCTAAAAACTAACCCTATCTACCTATACTACTACTATTCTAAGCTATGTAAATCTAAACAGTATCCATTTACCTACATGAACGTCATATATAACTAAATTCTATAATAAGTAACTATTGATTTACTACTTGACTCAATGTATCCTAACCATGTTTGTTTATGTTCATATGTATATGGTTATGTTCTCTTGTGTTATGTTTCTGTTGTATGCAACATACCTACCAAAATTTCAGATCTTCCATCTTCTCATCTTGTATGATGAAATCTCTTCTCCAAAGTTCATGGCAGCAATATATACTGTTGAATGCATTGTAATATGAACATATAATATTACCTAACTACATCTCACTACCAATTGTCTATTAATCATCTGATCTTCATTGAAAAATTCTCTTTAAAAGTCTCTAATGTTTTTGTCCTCTGTGAATCAGTCACTTTCTGCACAATGTCCTCTGATGTCTCTGGATCCTCCTCGTCTATAGGAATGTCCTCTTCCACTGGAATTGTCCTCTCCTTAGTGATCTTTCTGACTGCTGCATACTCAATTTGACTGATGAAACCTCAGCTTTCCACCAACTCTTCTTCCTTTTTTCTTTTTTCCTCCTCTCCCTCCTTCTCCTCCTCCTCCAATTTCTCCTTCTACTTCTATTTCCACACTTTCATCATCAATTCTATGAGCTAATTTTACATGAGAACAATGGAACCCAGAATCTCTTTCTAATGTTTTCACTGATGTAGATGAAATTAATACAATAGTATAAGAACCAACCCAACTTTTTTGTATAGCCAATATTTTGGCAATTTTTTTTACATATACCTGATCACCTGGTTGGAAATAATGGAGAAAATGATCCAATGGACCAGATTGGATCAATATTCCCATATCATGCAATTCTCTAAGCCTTTATTTAAAGCAATTAAATATAAAGCAATTTGACAATCTCCCCCTAAGAGAGATGTATCGACAGCCTAACAAGTTTTTGTTTGTAATGGAGCATGACTAAATAACATTTCATAAGATGATACATGCAAATCTGCTCTTGGTCTTGTATGCAGGATAAACAAAGCTATGGGAAGAACATCTGGCCATTTTAGATGAGTTTCAGCATAAATTTTCCCCACCATAGTCTTGAGTTGCCTGTTCAAATGCTCCACTTGACCGGAACTTTGTGAATGATAAGGAACATGAAACTTAGGTGTTATTCCTAGATTCTCAGACTCTTTTCAGAATATCTTGAGTAAAATGAGATCCTCTGTCTGAGTCTATGGTAATTGGAACACCAAATTTAGGAACAATTTCCCTAAGCAACACTTTCACCACAAAACTGGCTGTATTTGTATTAGATGGAAAAGCTTCAGTTGATTTTGTCAACCTATCTACAATTACTAGGCAAAACTTGTATCTTCCAGTTTTTGGCATGCTTATATAATATTTGCAAACTCTTGAATTGGCAGTATGCCAAAGGTCTACAACATAAACCTTTCTGAATGCACCTTGATTGAATTTTTGGCAAACAGAACAGCTACTAAAGATCCTATTTGCAACAGTACTTATTCCTGGTGCTACCCACTGTCTCTTAACAGAATCCACAACAGCTTGTGTACCAAAATGAACTTTTTTATGACACAAGTAGGTGTAAAAATCTTTTGGTAAGAGTGGTTTCCCAGTGTCTGCAACCCATATATCATGTTCTTTCCTAGCTCCAAACTTCTCCTCTTTCCATGTTTGAATTTCTGAGACTACATAACTTTGTTGTAAATCAGTAGATTCATTTAACTAATAAACCAGAAAAGAAGACCAAAAGGGAAGTGTTCCTAAAGCCCAAAGTGGAGAGTGTGCAGGTAGTTATCAGTTAACAGTGTCAAATGCTGTTGAAGGGTTAGGATGAAAATTGAAACAGGACCATTAGGTCTGGTGATTAGATCTCTTTGGAGAGAGCTGTTTCAGCTGAATGATGGTAATGGAAGTCATTTTGCAAATAAGAAATGAGTGAGAGGAGGAGACCTGAAAGGAGTAGAAAGTTTTTTTTTTCTTTCCAAATTTGGCTTAAAAAGGCAGAAAAGGTTTAGAATGCTAGTTGAGGGCATAAGAAATGGTGTAAGGTATATCACAGGGCAGGTAGGTAACACAGGGGATATAGAAGGCCAGGCCTGGAGTCTGGAAGACCCCAAGTTCTAATTTAGCCTTTGAAACTTATTATCTGTGTGACAATGGTCAAGTCATTTAACTCTGCTTCTGCTTTCTTAGCTGCAAAATGAAGTTGGAGAAGGAAATGACAAATCTCTTCAGTATCTTTGCCAAGAAAATTTCAGATGGGGTCACCAAGAGTCAGACACAACTAAAGACAACTGGATAATAGCAAAAGTAGATCATCAAAGAAATGTGATCAGAAAAAGATGTTGAGCTAGTTATTTGATGAAAGTGTAAGGGTTAAAAAGCAGGAGTTTGGCAAAGTGAGAACAATTGAATAAAAAGTTTAATGTTAGAAGTACAGATAGAAAATAGAAAAAGAGGAAGGAAAGATTATTATTCTTATACCCTATAGATAGACCTAAATTTCCTAATACTATCTAAAATTTCCTATAACCTACCTCTGTCTTCTGAGGACAGTTTCTTCTTGCCTACCAAATACAAGGCCCACTCTAACCTACTCTATGTATAAATGGTTCACCAACTACCTAATTCCCTAAATAATAGACAGCAGTTATTGATAACCCAGATAGACCTCCTGCTTTCTGGAGATCTAGAGGTAAAAGCCCCTGTCAGTGCTGCTTCCTTTTCACTCTCCTGGTCTCCCTGGTAATGGAATCTTCAGCTTTGGCTCACTGACTCCTGTCAGTTCTGATCTACTTAGAAACCCTGCTCTTTTGCCTCTTAAGGAGACAGAGGGAGAGATTAAGAAAATCCCTTTAACAAAAGTAAATGGATCTGGGAAATTCAAGAAAAGGTCTCAACACAGGAGAAGTATCCATTGTTGTGAACGTCTGGTAGAATATGGATAAGAACTGCATAGAATTGGTAGTTATGGAAGGGTTATGATCTCCATCGCTAGAGGCAGTATCTTAATTGCTATTCTTAAGGGTTCCATATTCTTTCCAGGATGCCTTCTCTTGCCTAATATCAGTTCTTAGGAATCTCACCTATCATTTCTTGAAATCTTTTAAAATGCACTCTCCTTGAATCCAGGGCATGAGTCTTAGATCCTGTTTTCTTCTGAAAATATTGAGGGGGCAGCTGGGTAGCTCAGTGGATTGAGAACCAGGCCTACAGACAGGAGGTCCTAGGTTCAAGTCTGGCCTCAGACACTTCCTAGCTGTGTGACCCTGGACAAGTCACTTGACCCCTATTGCCTAGCCCTTACCTCTCTTCTGCCTTGGAGCCAATACACAGTATTGACTCCAAGATGGAAGGGAAGGGTTTAAAAAAAGAAAATATTAAGATCGAGTAGTCACTTCTCCCCTTTGGGGTTATTTTTTCATTTATTTATTATTTATTATATTTATTCATTTCCCCAGGACTAAATGGCATTTTCACATTACCTATCTGACTTTGATAAATAAATGATCAGTCACTATCTTCTTTTCTATCCCAAACATTCTTTCTGTTCCTATTTCTTTATCTGTGTCCTATTTCATATAAAATATAAAGAGCACTGACATTTAGTAGATTGCCTTTGTGAGCTCATAGTCCTCAGATAGCAGAGACCTTTAATAATGAGTTGGGAAAACTGAAGTTGCAGAAATAACAATGAGGGACACATGGGCCAAGCTTAGTGAAATGTAAACTGGAAGCTTGAACAAAGGGAGGAAGATGCCTCTGGGTGTATATAGTCAAAAGATAAATTGATGCAAGGTGACACTGCCTGAAAAAGGAGTCAGAAAGAGGCCATGTATGGCTAATAATAACAATTATTATTTTGTGAAGATAGAATTAACTCTCCCTTTGTCTATTTTTAGTTAACCAAATCAAGAACTTACAAGTATCCCTTCTTAGTAGCTAGCTAACCATTAGGCTAAGAGAGCTCACAAGTCACTTACTAGTTCACACCCCACAAAGGCCACAAGCACTGCCCTACTTGGGGCAGAGCGGAAATCCACTGTATAAACATGGAATGTTTTTTTTCAATCTCTTTCCAAAGTACCCCTGGGGTTACAGGGGATTGGCTTGGAGTTTGGGTCCTTCTTCCTTAAACCTATTTTCAGGATATGTATGATTCCTAATTTAAATGCTCAAAAATATCTAGTTGTGAGCCTGAATGCCCTTCCTATCCTTATTCGCTGTTATCAGAGAGCAAAAGTGCTTTACTTTTGATTAAATGAGAAAGATTCAAGAGGATCTGGAGTTTGTCATTTACCATTCAAGGAGTTTTTATCACGTTCTTACTAGGTAATGGGATTGCAAATAGTAAAGGGAAGGGCAGCTAGGTGGCTCAGTGGATAGGGAGGATCTGGGTTCACATGTGGCCTCCGCCACTTCTTAGCTGTGTGTGACTCTGGGTGTGCTACTTAACCCCAACTGCCTAGCTTTTACTATTCTGCCTTGGAATGGATACTTATTGATTCTAAGACTGAAGGGAAGGGTTTAAAAAAAGCAAACCTACAGTGAAACCTGTCCTCAAGGAGCTTACACTCTACTTTGGTAATATGTAAAAAGAAAGGTTTTCATCAAAACCACAAGTTCCCCTTAGTTACACAAATGGGAGAATCCCATAACTTCCTCAAATATTCAATAAATGGGGAGGAGGGTATATTCCTATTTATTAAAAAATTATAAAAAAATATTTTTAAAATGACCAAAGTCAGAATTTTAGAGAAACGGGTCTGGATAAATATGCTGTCCACAGTTCAAATTCCAATTTGAAATCTTAGCCTCTTGCCTGAAGACCTACCAATTTAATGTTGTCTAAATTTTATTTTCTGTCCTAATCTCTATTCTGCCCCATTCCCCCCAACCAGGTAAATAAGACTGTGACTTACCCAGTCACAGAGCTAATAAGTGCCTGAGGCTGAATTTGAATTTGGGTCTTCCCTACTCCAGGTGGGCACTCTATCCACTGCATCACCTTGCTCCTTGTTCCCTATTTACCACTGAATCCAATCTTTCCTGGAAGGTCTACTTGAAGTTCTGCCCTCTCCCTTCTCTGAACATGTATGATCATGGCTTCCTTGAAACTACCCCTGATCTTTCACGCTTATCCACCTTGAGACATTTCTCTTGTGGCCATCTTGGATTATTTTAGTACCTACATTTTCATGTAAGAAGTATTGTCTGTGTCAAATCTCCTGAGGCAGCCCAAATTATACTTCTTTGTGGCTTCCATGGTGCTGTGTACTATTGAGGTATCTTCTTTTACGAAGCACCTGTCAGCAACAATCTAGCCTAAAAGGGAACACAGTAGGGAAATTTGGGGCTTGAGAGAAGCTGCCACAATTCTCATCCTAAGCAGGAATGTCACTGAAGAAGTTCTGACTGGGAAATATTCAGGTGGGAACCTTTCGGATAAAAGGTGAATGTGTAACTCTGAGAAATACATTTTCATCTGTGTCCTCATGTTTGTTTGCTGATGCAGTAAACACATACACATTATATGCAAATATAAGGGGAAAGAAAACCATTACTTTTATTATTCAACTTTGAAGGGGCAAAATGCATAGGATAGAACATGATTTATTTCTCTGGGTCAGTTTCTTTATCTATAAAATGACGAGTTAGAAAAAAATTATCTTTGAAGTCTCTTCAAGCTAAAATTCTGTGAGGCTCAGTGGATTTTCTTTGTGGAGAACCATCATCGATGCTTTCTGACCCTATAGTTCTATCACAACCAAAAGACAAAAAAAAGCACATTTTATCCAAGAAAATGAAATAAGCCAAAGTACAAAGACAGCAAGACCACTGGCTTTATATTTTGAAAAGGTACATATACACCAAGCATCCTTATCCTTCCATAATCCAACTCTGGTTTACATATAGCAGTAACAGTAACAGTCTCTAATCTCAGTTTCCTGGTAATGGATGATTAATTTTTAATGAATAACTACTAAACTGTTGAAGCATTTCTTCAGAATGAATGAAGGCACTATAAAAATTCAAGGTGGTAATTCTATAAGTCAGTTAAACCGGTCATGTCATTTCTGAAAACTTCAAGTTAGAGCAATGTGATGGTTGAGAATGTTTCCTTCACCAGCACAAGGAGAGGCAAGCGATAGAGGACACTAGCAGTCGTTAGCTCTCTTTTGAAAAGTTATTTGGTTTTAGAAACTGAACACATACGATAGTCATAGACCAATGAAAATATACTGACATACAGAGTATTAAATTCAAGGTATTAATTCCCACAAGTTACCAAAGCCAACATCTCAGACATGTAAAAATATCAGTTACAAAAAATACACACACAATCAAGCAAAATATCTTTAATTAGTAAGGTGATCATAAATAATTCCACATAAAAGATTGAACAGAATTACAAAGAGTGTTTCTTATGTGGACTCCATTCTTAATATGTATTAGTCAACCTCATTCTCTAACTGGGACAAAAAGATCTGTCATCAAACATCCAACAATGTAGCACATTTTAAGCAATTCATATTCTGTAGTTACATTTTTTACATTTCTTTACAAATGTAACATTTATGTACATTATACATTTTATTTCTACAGTCCATGTACTGAAATTCTATATAGTCTTCACTGGGAAAATGGTGGATCCACTTAATGAATACGAATCATTCCTTGTTAAAAAGTAATTTATATAAACAAATAACCTGGTGCCATTGCCCTTTGGCATCTCTCATCAGAGTTTTAAGTCCGGAAATATTCTATTAAATGTAAGAAAAAAAAGGATTTATCTAATTTCCATTATGAAATATCATTCCACCTAGCTACATAAATTTGCCAGCTTGCAATTACTAGGACTGTACTGCTGCACTATCGCAAATGTGTAGAAACCAATTCAAAATGTCGTTAGTGCTAATAGCATCATCATTGCTATCTTTTAATTCAGGCTGAAATAAAATCTGTCAAGTTTTTAGAGGACGATGCCTCACCTTTAACTGTCAAGCTGCAGAAAGGGGGGTGGGGTGGGGTGCATTGCTAATGCTTTCTTTCCAAATTTCCCATGTGCTTCTCTGACAGCTTATCATGCTTTTCTCAAAAGTCACAGATGTTCTTCTTTGGTTCCACTTCATTTACAAATCTGCTGCTGAACATGAAGCAAAAATTCATAGTAAGAGAATGCAGCCTCTGTCCGGTCTTCAACTAAGTGCTGGAAAAAGTCGGTCTTGCCAGGACTCTCATCTCTGAAAAGGGAGAGAAAGATCAATAATTGGATCATCTACAGCCATTAACATATGGACAAAAGTAGACATCACATGTGTACACCTCAAGACTTCTATCACTGAGACAGATGACAATCCCTCTACACTGAAAAGATTCAGCTGATGTTCACTTTTTCTGAACTTAGCTATGCTAGTATCTGGGTCACAGACAGAGTTCAGGGTCAGCAGAGTGGATAGAGAGCCAGGCCTGAACATGGTAGTTCCTGGGTCAAATCTGTCCTCAGACATGTCTAGCTAGATGACCCTGGCCAAGTCACTTAACTCCCATTGCCTAGCCCTTACTGCTCTTCTGCCTGGAAATGGATACTGAATATTGATTCTAAGAAGCTACGGGTTGTTAAAAAAAGAAAGATAGGGTCCTTCACTGGGCTTGTGTGCAAAAGCCATTTCTGCTCCGTTGGCACAATCTTCCAGTTCCTTCCCTGCAAAGATGCAGGACTGGAATAGGATTTCTGTTAGGAGACACAAACACCGACTGCTCAGGGAAGTATTCGTTTCTCCAGTAGGGAGAAGGAAAACATTTAGAATGAGGATATTGATGATAAGTTGAATTGAAACTAAAAAAAACCACTGAATCTACAACACTTGCTATAATTTAAAATAAGAAATTAAGTATAGGCACTCTGTATCAAAAAAGAGGAAGGCTATGTGAGCTATAGAGGATAGTCTGACAGCTTAAGTGAATACCCCTCATTTGTTTTAAAATTAATCTCTCAGGGGGAAAAGTCAATCTCTTCCATATAGATATATAATGCAAAGTTGAATGCCATGATAAAATTGTGAACATACTTACTTTACCACATGGAGTACTGGACTCAATGGCCTGTTATCTCTAAGCCAGGAAAGAAAGGACCTGGTTCTTTCTGAGGAAAGTGTATCTAACTCGGGAAGATGTGTCTAGATCAAAAGATGAAATGAGAATGTTACTTCTTTTCACGAGAGTGCAATTCAAGAAGAAATCTTTACTTTGGATAACTGAAATGAGTAAAACATGCCCAAGAATTAGTATACCACTGGTTGAAAACATTTCTTTCACCTGCATAATGAGAGACGGGTGATGACACTCACAGTCATTAGCACTCTTTTGAAAAGTTAATCTGGTTTAGAAACTGGATATAAAATTACATTCAGAGACCAATGAAAATATATTGATTGTCATACAGAGTATTAAATTAGAAGTGCCCAAGATTCCTTTTCTTTCTAAATAGGAATAAATCTAGATAAATAATCCCTCTATGAAAGAGGTCAATACTGAAAGCCAGATCCATTTACCACTGTTGTGATATATACAACAATCACCTTAAGTATGAAAGAATTTTATCTAATTTCCTTAACTCTTAATCTTTTTTTTTGTTTGTTTTTTAAACCCTTACATTTCGTCTTGGAGTCAATACTGTGTATTGGCTCCAAGGCAGAAGAGTGGTAAGGGCTAGGCAATGTGGGTCAAGTGACTTGCCCAGGGTCACACAGCTAGGAAGTGGCTGAGGCCAGATTTGAACCTAGGACCTCCTGTCTGTAGGCCTGGTTCTCAATCCACTGAGCTACCCAGCTGCCCCCTAATCTTTTTTTTTTAAAAAGGAGATTTTAGAAATCGAAGATGTAGAAACGCTGAGATTTTTTGTCTGATTTTTATTCCTAATTTTTGTCCTTATCACTATTGAAATGAACTAGTAACAATACTGGTAGAAAAACATGACTCCTTCATCACTGGGTTAATATAGACACCAGTCTTCTACAGCCCTATGGTTCTAAATAAGATTAGCTCTTTCAGGGACAATCCTACCCCACTTTTTCCTTAAAAAAGAAAAAAAAGAAAAAGCTTTAAAATGCTGATGTACAAACAGACTGAGGGCAAGAAATACTTTATTTCTACTTAAGACTTGCATTTCTGTTTCTTATTACATATGATAGACATAAGGGAATGCTACAATTAATGAAAAGCTTAAACTTCAGCAATCACCATATCTTAAGCTCTCTTCTATTACCTGTTGTATTATCAAAATCAAAGAAACACATTCAAAAGATGTCTTAAATACAAGGAGGGATTTAAATGCAAAAAGCATATTCTATGCCCCTTTTTAACTACTGAATGGACTTAAAGACTGAACATTTCAACATATGATTAGCTATCACTTGTACAGTTTTTACAGAATTCACTCCTCCCAAATTGGAGTGCTCTGGTGTAAGAGGAGAAAGAAATTCCAATAAGAGCAGGAAATATAAAAAATGAGCTGGATCCCAAAATTGATTCCCCAATTCTCATCTAAATTTTGCTACCTACTCATTTGAAAATAGCCATATAGAAGTTGCTTGGGGAAGAGGCTAGTTCGCATTGGGAACCTTTTAACCTGTCTCTGGTGATGATTTTCTATTACCAAGGAAGGATCTAACGAAACTGATCAATGGCCCTATTAATTAAGACTCCCAAATATATCCATTTTGTTTCTTTACTCTCAAAAACATACCTATCCCACAGGTTTTGAACACCTACAATGGTCATTGATAAACAAGAACATCAATGCAAGAAGATTATAGTAAAAATTTGGAATTTTTTATTAAAAACAAAATGTTGCTAAATTATTTTTCATTGTTGACATATATGGAATGGTTTTATGGATAACAAAGATAGTGCAATGAAAATAGATCCATTTTAATCATAAAATGACTGGTGTTCTGCTTGTTTCCCTACTGGTGTTGCAAGCTTAAAATGCCAGCTGAAACGTGTTACATTTATTACTGCCCAAAGCTAGCAATTTAAGAAATATAGAAATTGTATAAAACCCACTGACCAGTTTCTGTGGTACTGATGCATAGTTTGGGTAACCGAGCACATCTTTTATGAAGTTATCATCACAGTTTTTGCCAATCCATATGTAAATAATCTAAAATAAAAAATAAATTAAAACCCTCAATCAAAAGAAAACTCATCACAATTTCCTATAGATTAGCAGACATAAAGGATCTCAATTCAGGCACCTTAACTAAAAAAGAAGCAATGTGTAAACCATGAAGCTATCAGTTGCATGATGAACAAGAATTTAGAAATAGCTTTTTTTAGATTTTAAAAATAGCTAGCATTTATACAGCATTTCTTAAAGTTTGCAGAGTACTTTACATGGGTTATCTCATTTGACTCTCACATCAACCCTATGAAGTGGGTGCTATTATTATACTCTTTTTATAGATGACAGAACTGAAAGATGGGAAGAAGTTAAGCAATTTGCCCAGGATCACCTGGCTAGTATATATATCTCAGGTAAGATTTTAACTCAGATCATCCTGACTTACTAATAGGCTTTATCAACTGTGACACCTAGCCATTGCCTCTATAAAAGAAAATAAGCACAAGGATTTCTGAAAATACTAAATAACCAAAAAAAAATTTTTTTAAATATTAAAACCCTTACTTTCTTTCTTAGAATCAATACTGTGTATTGGTTCTAAGGCAGAAGAGTGGTAAGGGCTAGGCAATGGGGGTCAAGTGACTTGCCCAGGGTCACACAGCTAGGAAGTGTCTTGAGGCTAGATTTGAACCCAGGACCTCCCATCTCTGGGCCTGGCTCTCAATCCACTGAATCACCCAGCTGATCCCCCAAATAACAACCAATGATCAAATGAAAAAGGATAAGATTATCAGAGTTTATGTAAATGAAAAGAACACTCAACTAGGTGGTACACAAAAAGAATCTGAAAATCTGGGCTCTGGCATTTATTCTTTGTATGACCTGAGCAAATCACTTATAACTTCTCTGTGCCTCAGTTTCCTTATTTATAAAATGAAATGGTTGGACATGACAATTTCTAAGAACTTTTCTAGCTTCAATCTCTATCCCATGATTTGATTTCCTTCTAAAAAAAAAAAACAAGTTTTTATGAATGTATTTTGTCTATCACTTTAGCTTTCCCTAGTGTCTGCCCTCCCCCCAAATTATCCTATAACAAATCCTAATTTTCAAAGAAAATAAAGAAAAACATGTATAACTCATTGAAAATATTGAAGAAGTCTAAAAAGACATTCAATGTGGTGCCTTGTGGTCCTCCTCTCTCAGCAAAGGAAGGAAGGTTGGGAGGGCTTTCTCTTTTTGGAACAACATTCACTTGTGATTTGGGGGTGGGTGGAGTGCTGTTCTTTCCTCACTCATCTGTTGTTTCTGTCACTCTGCATCAGTTTATGTAGCTCTTTCCAGGCTTCTCTGTATTCCTCACACCCAGTAAAATTTATTCCATTACAATGACATATGGAATGAAGACACTCTTTTGTGGCTTTGTTTTTGATACAGCAGCACCACCTACAGGTTTTTCACAGATCAGCACTATCAATAAAAAATGTTTTGTTAACATGCCCAAATAGGCTTCTGCTTAAAAAAAAAAAAAAGTTCTCACAACCATCACATGCCACAAAAGATACTAATCTCATGGGTGATACTTAAGAAAAGCTCATTTATTTGGATGCTTTCCTTCTATTGGGTAAGCTCAAACAAAAGTATCTTATAATGACTTCAAAAGAAATCAGCTGACTTTTGTTTGGAATTTGGAGGGATTGTTTTCATTTCTTCTTGTGAGAAGTGAAATGTGGTTAGGACCTTCTCTCATCCAAAGTGACCAACACCAATAATGGAAATAAAGCAACAAATTCTAGTTTAATTACTAATAGCTAATATTTCTGTGTTATGAAGACCAAGTTAAACAATCATCATCAGGGAAAATGTTTGCTGCTTAGTCACATTTATAAGGTTATCTTATATGGAAATCACTGAAACTACACAAAATATGCTTTCAAACAGAAGCATATAGGATAATAAAATTTAAAAAGTTTGGCAAATGAAAAACAAAATTTTCAAATGAGGCATCTAGAATTAATTGTGAAGATAATTTTTAAAAGATTATTCAGGCCTATTCAAGAAAGAGAAAATGCTCCATAATAATGATCTTTTAGTCAAAAAAATTTGGTTAATCCCAAGTGAAAGTCAACAGTCAAAACTGGGGACTTACTGAACCAGCATCCATAAGGAAGGCGCCCTCTCTTGTCAGTTTCTCTGCAGATAATTTTTGAAGAGGTGGCTGAGGCACTATTCTGTCATTAACATGTATTGCACCCTTTAAAGAAAACAGTCAGAACAAATAAATGTATGCTAGTATCACCAAAACTAATAGCCACTGACATTGTTGATATAGTAAAAAAAATTTTTTTAAACTAAAATGATTTAACAAAGTCTATATTTTTAATATGTATATTTTCCCATCTGTCTCGTTATCTTTTGGGGCTCTTCCTTTTCAGCTAGATTTCTCCAGTAACATGAGATACTTGAAAATAAAAGTTTTTCAAATGGAAACCATATCCTGGATCATTGTGGGGTAACAAAAATAGTCTTGAGTATATGGCAAATTCTACAATTAACAGTGAACTTAGTTCTATGTTTTGATCTTACAATCAGTTTCAATGAATTTCAAACAAGAGTGCTTAAGGAACCTCCTTTTTAGGGCATGGTAATATAATCTTTATAATCATAACCAGAAAAAAAACTGTAAACAGAGGACAGATGGCAACTGACAACATTCTTAGCTATAGAAGATGATAAACTTAATTTGAAACCAAATAGAATTTCTATATGCATCAAAAGAATCCATACCTCATCAGTCAGTTTGTCTATTCTGTACAGGTTGGGATGAATAATTTTCATCAGATGAACAAGTGGCTGCCACTTCATCTGACACATGGCAAATACCCGATCATCCAGCCGGGTGCTAGTACCAGTTCTAAAAGCTTTCTATGAGGAAAAAAAATTAAGGTAAATTAAAAAGTCTTCTAAACAACTACAGATTGTCCTTCACAGTCAGACATTTACAGACTAGACCTGACAGTTACAGGCAATCACATATCTGTGGTCCTTTAAATGGGCTCCCTTACTCTCTTCTGCTCCACAAGACTCCTAAAATGCTCACATATCTGACACCCCAAATTAAAGAAATATGGTCCCATTGTCCTACTGAGCTTGTCTGAACTTCCAGAAATGAAACTACAACTCATTCTGGTCTAATAACGCGAGATGAGGTACCTGCTTGAGAAGGGCCAAAACATAGAGAGGAAATAGCTTGAGGGAGGTGGGAGCAATGAGCGCAGACTGCTGTGAAGTGGAGGAGATGGTGCCGTAGGCAGAGATGGAGTCCACCACAGCATTCACTAGGGCATCCCTTGCATCCGATAAACTTGATGAAATGGATCGATCCACAGCTGTAGAGGCAAATTAGGGACTCCATGAGTCACAACAGAAGTACCAGGGCAGGAGGGGCTGGAAAGGTTGGAGCAGCAGGAAGTAGGAGAAATTCATAGTGTAATAAGAGGGAATGAATGAGAACAGACAGTAAAGATCTTAAGTATAGACAAGAGCAGCTAGGTGGCTCAGATAGCCAGGCCTGGAGATAGGAGATTCTGGGTTCAAATTTGGCCTCAGACACTTCCTAGCTGTTCAACCCTGGGCAAGTAACTTGACCGCCATTGCCTAGCCCTTGCTGCTCATCTGTACTCAAATTGTTCCTAGGACAGAAATAAGAATTAAACAAAACAAAACAAAAAAAAAACCACGACAAAAACGATTCTCAAGTTCCCAGGATGGATTCTCTGGAGCACTTCTCCTGTGAATTGTTCTCAATTCTAAAACACTTAATGACTTTGTTAGGGACAGAAAGCAGTACTTCCCAGGAAGTGCTGGGGGGTAATTTCCCATCTGCAAATGGAAGCTACATGAATATGCTTTATTCTATCAATGATGGCAGACACAGCACACTTTTCACACAGATTACCATCTCCCCGATTCTCACCTATAGGTACACAGACATTATTCATACTGTGCAGATAAGGAACTGAGGCTCAGAAAGGCTTGGGTTCAGCTACCTGGTCATCTCATTATTGTGGGTCTTAACTTCCCCAAAGCAGTCACAACTCCTAGGATCTGTGTTAGGTATTCTTCTCATTTAATCATAGTCTTAGTGTCTCATAAGCAGATGATACAGCATAGCCCAACAGCCATAACACATCTTTCCAGTGATAGCTGGATTGTATATAATTTTAATCTCCATAAGAATGTATAAAAATAAAACCACAGGATCATCTGATCATAACAACTAGATCTGAAAGGGATGTGAGAAAAGTATGGAGACCAACCCCTTTGTTACACATATGAGGAAACTGAGATCAGACAACATAACTGTCTTGTCTAGCATCCCAGAGGAAGACTGTGGCAGAGCTGAGAACTTAACACACGTCCTCGAACTCTTAATCCTTGACTCAGTCCTTTGCACTACGGCTGCCTCCTAAAAAATGACTGCATATTAATTAAATGATTATAGTACCACCATGAGAACACTGGGCTTCTGTGGCAATGGGCAATGCAGACTTAGTGAATGCAGTAAGCAATTTCCTAATTGTGAAGTCAGCCAGAGAGAAGTAGTCCATCTGTTCATGATTATTAGCCTATTGTTGCAAAATCACCTTTTTCTTATGGTTCCTGAAGGGGAAATCCAGGTAGAGGAAACAGGAAAGATTTGAGTTGAGTAATGAGAAATTACCAAAGTGGTCTGGAGGTCTTTGGAATTGAAAACAGAATTTAGATTTAGGGAAGAGAAATTTGGAAGTACTTGAGGAGTTAATGAGAAAGATCAAGTTTGAGGGATGATTACTTGAAGTTAGAGAAGGTTCTGAAGAGACAGCTCAGAAGAGACAGTTAAGAGCTAAAAGAGAAGGATCTAATATGGCAAAGGTCCTGAGGAAGTAAGAGTAGGAAGAATAGGTGACAGACATGAGAAGCAGCAAAAAGAGAAGAGCTTGGCCTGAAGGAGGAGTAGAAATAGTAAGAGATGGAAAAAGCAGCTAGTTGGTAGTATGATGCTTTAAGATAAGGTAACAGTGGCTAAAAAAATTGGGGGGGTGGGGGGGGCGAAGAGTTAAGCTATTAATGTTGGAAGGGAAAGGAGGATGGGTGGGTTGTCAAGGTATTAAGAAGGATGGGCTAGAGTCTTAAGCTTTCTGGAACCTGGAAGATGGGGGGGGGGGGGGGTTGTGGGGAACGATAATGCAAGGGTATGTTTAAATTCAGTTCACAATTTACTTAAGTCTGCTGATCCCATGTGACTCAGTTTATCCCACCAAAACTAAAAAGGAGTAGGGCTCTTGTTCTTGTCTTTGTTCTAAGTCTGGAGCCTACCCCACACAGTCAGGGGACATCTGGGACAAGGAATAGGAACAGAATTTCCTCAATGGCAGCTCTAATTAATTGAGGTTATAATTAAAGTTGGAGCTAGCAATTTCTAGCAATTTCATGTCCTCTTCCATTCTTCTTTCCAGGCTAAATATTCCAGTACCCTAAACCAATTTTCATGATATGGGAAGAAGGCTCATCATCATCATCATCCTGGGTACCCTCTTTTGGACACCCTCAAGCTTATGAATGTACTTCTTAAAAACATGGTGTTCATCTTTTTGTGGTAGCAAAGAATTAGAAACTGAGGGGGGATCAATGGGGGAATGGCTGAACAAGTTGTGATAAATGATTGTCATGGAATACTACTGAGCTATATGAGAAATGATGAGCAGGATGATTTCATAAACATTTGGAAAGGACATGAACTGATGTGAAGTGAAGTGAGCAGAACCTCTAGAAGAACATGGTACACAGTGACAGCAATATTTTTTGACAATTGTGAATGACTTATTCTCAGCAATACAGTGATCCAAATAATCCCAGAAACTCATAATGAAAAATGCTCTGTCCATGGAGAAAGAACTGATGGAGTCTGAATGCAGATTGAAACACATTATATTTATTTTCTGTGTTTTTTTCTTCCCATTTAAGATCTATTCTACAAAATGACCAATATGGAAAAAAATTTTTTTATATTACACATGCAAAATCTATATCAGATTGCTTACTGTCTGAGGGAATGAGGAAGGGAAAGAATTTGGAACTCAAAACTTAAAAAAAGTTAAAAAATTGTTTTTACATGTAATTGGGGGAAAATAAAATATTTTTTAAAAACATGGCATGAAGAATTGAACACAGTATTAGAGATGAGAGTGGGATTAATGCTGAGCCATAGAGCTTCCAGGTCATGAAATACTCCAGATTTTCAGATTTTGTTTACCCCATTTTATACTTGCAACCTCAGGTTTTCATTTGGAGCACACACTTTGTTCTGAAACAGCAACTGTAACAGACAAGACACATAATACTAGGTGTTCTAAAATGGGAAAATGAGCCACTGTACCCTTAACTTGAAATCAGATGTAACAGAATTAGGATTTTTCTCTGAAATAGCAAATCATAATTTCCCCAGTTGTAATTAACATAGGTTAATCTTTCTCTGATGCTATAGGAAAGTAGAAATGCTCACTGAGATATTTAAAAACTTTTATTGGATGAAATACTCCAGAAGACAGGATGGGATTTTATCAGTTTCTCAAAGAATTTTCAAACTAAAGAATTAGTCATGAATACAGGTATCCCTTCTATACTGCAACTTTCCCCATAGCAGTTTTGCTATAGTGCAGGTAGTCCTAAAAAAATTAAATGCAATTTTGGAGAGTTTTGTGGAAGCCACAGATAATATGTGAAGGTCATCAGATGACAGAGAAAAAATTTAGAAGCTATATAGTTTATGGCCAACTACTTAATCCAAATTTCACAATAAAGTACTATAAGACATCATATAAAAGAAGAAATTCATACTTTTTCTCTGGTCCGATGACAGGACCAAAAATTTTTAATTCCAGATCACAGGAGCACTATACCCCTCATCCCTGTGATATGGAAAGAATACCTGCATATGGAAAAGAACTAAATAAGAGTGCAGGAGGAAACAGAAAACGCAAAGACAGATAAAAATAGGAGATTTGATATAAAAAGTATGCAAAATTATAGTTTATTGGGCAGAAAATATGTCTTACAACTGTTGCTTCATTCTTGTACTTACCCATGTTTGCTAGAAGGCAGACAGCTGCTTGCACATCTACTCCTGCATAAACATCTGCCAGTGAACTCACTACTGGCAAACAAAGTGTGTGTACTCGAATCCTCCGCTCACCTAAACAAAATTATGAACAAGTATATGTTAGAATAAAAAAACATTAATTTTAGAGTTGTTCAAGAAAGGTTCACAATGAACAGGTTTGAAAGAAAAACAAATACTATCAAACTTTGCAAAACAAACTCTAATAGTCACATGTTTTTTCACTGTTTCAGTAATGTATGTAAGGCACCTCAATGCAAGGGATGGGTATGAAGCTCCGAATCAATAAAGATTAGGTCTGTATACTGATCCCAAAGCCAGGCAGGTCAAAAACAGAGAAAGAAAACTATAGACCAATCTCCTTAATGAATATAGATGCAAAAACCTTAAATAGGATACTAGCAAAAAGACTCCAGCAAGCCATCACAAGGGTTATCCACTATGACCAGGCAGGATTCATACCAGGAATGCAAGGATGGTTCAATATTAGGAAAACCATCCACATAATTGACCATATTAACAAGCAAACTGACAAAAATCACATGATTATCTCAATAGATGCAGAAAAAGCCTTTGATAAAATACAACACCCATTCCTATTGAAAACACTAGAAAGTATAGGAATAGAAGGGCCTTTCCTAAAAATAATAAACAGTATATATCTAAAACCATCAGGAAACATCATCTGCAATGGGGATAAACTAGAAGCCTTTCCAATAAGATCAGGAGTAAAACAAGGATGCCCATTATCACCTCTTTTATTTAATATTGTACTAGAAACACTAGCAGCAGCAATTAGAGAAGAAAAAGAAATTGAAGGTATTAAAATTGGCAATGAGGAGACCAAGCTGTCACTCTTTGCGGATGACATGATGGTCTACTTAAAGAATCCTAGAGATTCAACCAAAAAGCTAATTGAAATAATCAACAACTTTAGCAAAGTTGCAGGATACAAAATAAACCCGCATAAGTCATCACCATTTCTATATATCTCTAACCCATTTCAGCAGCAAGAATTAGAAAGAGAAATCCCATTCAAAATCACCTTAGACAATATAAAATACTTAGGAATCTATCTGCCGAGACAAACACAGGAACTATATGAACACAACTACAAAACACTTTCCACACAGCTAAAACTAGATCTAAACAATTGGAAAAACATTGATTGCTCATGGGTGGGATGAGCTAACAGAATAAAAATGACAATCTTACCCAAATTAATTTACTTATTTAGTGCCATACCCATTGAACTACAAGAAAAACTTCTTTACGGAATTAGAAAAAACCATAACTAAGATCATTTGGAAGAACAAAAGATCAAGGATATCCAGGGAAATCATGAAAAAAAATGCAAAGGAAGGAGGACTTGCAGTCCCAGATCTCAAACTACACTATAAAACAGTGGTTATCAAAACAATTTGGTACTGGCTAAGAGACAGAAAGGAGGATCAGTGGAATAGACTTGGCGTAAATGATCTCAGCAAGACAGTTTATGACAAACCCAAAGATCTCAGCTTTTGGGACAAAAATCCATTATTTGATAAAAATTGCTGGGAAAATTGGAAGACAGTGTGGGAGAGATTAGGTTTGGATCAACACCTCACACCCTCCACCAAGATAAACTCAGAATGGGTGAATGACTTGAACATAAAGAAGGAAACTATAAGTAAATTAGGCAAACAGAGAATAGTATACCTGTCAGACCTTTGGGAAGGGAAAGATTTTAAAACCAAGCAAGACTTAGAAAGAGTCACAAAATGTAAAATAAATAATTTTGACTACATCAAATTAAAAAGTTTTTGTACAAACAAAACCAATATAACTAAAACCAGAAGGGTAGCAACAAATTGGGAAACAATTTTCATAAAAACCTCTGACCAAGGTCTAATTACTCAAATTTACAAAGAGTCAAGCCATTCTCCAATTGACAAATGGGCAAGGGACATGAACAGGCAGTTCTCAGCCAAAGAAATCAAAACTATTAATAAGCACATGAAAAAGTGCTCTACATCTCTTATAATCAGAGAGATGCAAATCAAAACAACTCTGAGGTATCACCTCACACCTAGCAGATTGGCTAACATGACAGCTATGCAAAGTAATGAATGCTGGAGGGGATGTGGCAAAGTGGGGACACTAATTCATTGCTGGTGGAGTTGTGAACTGATCCAACTGTTCTGGAGGGCAATTTGGAACTATGTCCAAAGGGTGATAAAAGACTGTCTACCCTTTGACCCAGCCATAGCACTGCTGGATCTGTACCCCAAAGAGATAATGGACAAAAAGACTTGTACAAAAATATTCATAACTGCATTCTTTGTGGTGGCCAAAAATTGGAAAATGAGGGGATGCCCATCAATTGGGGAATGGCTGAGCAAATTGTGGTATATGTTGGTGATGGAATACTATTGTGCTAAAAGGAATAATGAACTGGAGGAATTCCAGGGAGACTGGAACAACCTCCAGGAAGTGATGCAGAGTGAGAGGAGCAGAACCAGGAGAACATTGTACACAGAGACTGATACACTGTGGTATAATCTAACGTAATGGAAGTCTCCATTAATGGCACTGTAATGTCCCTGAACAATCTGCAGGGATCTAAAAAACACCATCCACAAGCAGAGGATAAACTGTGGGAGTGGAAACACCAAGGAAAAGCAACTGCCTGACTATAGCGGTGGAGGGAACATGACAGAGGAGAGACTCTAAAGGAAACCCTAATGCAAATACCAACAACATGGAAATGGGTTTGAATCAAGAACACATGTGATACCCAGTGGAACTGCGGGTGGGCTATGGGAGATGGGGGGGGGGGGGGGGGGGATGGAAGAAAAGAAAATGATCTTTGTTTCCAATGAATAATGTTTGGAAATGACCAAATAAAAAAAAAAAAGATTAGGTCTGTACTCAGTCATTACTTATACTACTGAAAGGCTTGTAAAAAAAGAAAGGAAATGGAATTTCCCAAGTAGTTAAATTAAATTCAATTAATAAGAGTTGACATCATTACTTAACACTAAATTCCTCTCTCTCCCAGACATGGTCTAAAAAGCTTAAAAGTTCTATTTACATTTACCTTTGCTTGAGGTATACAATAGTGCAGTCTGAAAACACACCAGGGAAGTATCTGTTAAATTTTCTTCAATTGACATCTGCACTGCAAATCCAGCATCAGGATTGATGTTGGCCAGGGAAAGCAAATCAGTAGATCGAACAAAAAAATTTCCATGAAAAGTGTGTATTGAGAGACCTGAGAAGCAGAAATTTGGATTTAAGTCAAAGTGACATTAGACCTTTAAATTTATTTGAAAGATGGAGTTGTGTGTGGGGTGGGAAGGGAGTGGGAAAGGGATCTCAAAGATTAAAATATGTCATTTTAAGCTTTACTCAAGACAAGAGACTATACATTTAGTCCATTTACATGCATAGTCTTAATGGTGTTATATGTCATGTGACCGGGGTTAACTATGTATGTTCCAAACAAAGCAACTGCCCATTCATTTTATATTTGAAATGTGGCATTAGATTGTATCCTTCCAAACTCCCATAAGACCAAGGAAGTAAAATATAAACAGGGGACAATTAAACACAGCATTCTTAACACAGTTTCATTTAAGGGCTCCCTTATTCCTTGCCTCTCATCCCACATTATGTGTTGTGGTTGAATTTCTTCCTTTAATAAAGCAGTCTATTACTTTTAAAGTTTTTAACAAGTATTTGACATTGTACATAGTTGTAATGTCCAATTTGGAATTTCCCTGGTTAGAATGACACATGACTTTTTATTTGCTGGGTAACAACATTCATAAAGTAAGCCATTTCAATGAAAATGTGAAGAAGCAGCAATTCAAGCTCAATTTTTTTTTTACCTTTTGTACACCTTATTCTCATTACGGCTTCAAATCCAATTTTCCTTGTGAGATACCGTTTTAGGTCTTTTTGCAATTTTTCTGCTTGTGAGGGATTGTGGGTATGATGAAAAGATGGATAATAATAGATGCAACCTGCAGAATACTTGGACATGCAAGCTTGGAAAAGAAAAAAGTAAACATTTATAGATGCAGAACCAAAACTTCCTTTATTGTCCATAACTTGATAGTACATGCTAGTTCAGCATTTAAAATATTTTTCAAGTTAAATGGCTAGTACAGATTGAATTGAAGAGGACATGTGGGTAAAATCAAATTGAAATCAAATATGTATAATCTAAACACATAAAGTCTCAATGAAACAGGTTAATATCAAATGTGCCACTGAATACAATATAAAGGTAACCAAGCATGAACCTTCTAGCTGCACAGCAATCTTTCTGTTCTTCTCTAACTTGTTCTATAGTGAGCTATTTTGTTGAGCTGAAAATGAAAAGAGACCTACTAGTTTCTAGAGCATGTACCCATGCTTTAACAGAGAACCTTTTAAAACTTGTCCAAGTGGATGGCTATCACCCCTTTCATGATTCACACAGACAAATAATACTGCAGTAGAATGTAAACTACCCAAAGGCAGGAACCTGTTTCATTTTTGTCTCCATATTACCAGTCAGGCACAAGATGATTACAAAATCTTGGGCAACAAAGTGAAAACCATAGAGGCCCAGACAGTGTTTTCGCCATTATTACTCATTGGCAAAGAAGATAGTCAGGGACTGGAGCACACCTATCAAAAGTCGGTGTGGTCAATTGAGAAAAATTGGCTACTCTCAGCAATGCAATGAGGTGGGACAATCCTGAAGAACTTATGATGGGGAAGGCTATCCACCTCCAGAGAGAGGTTGGAGTTGGATGGGTGCAAATCAAAGCAGACTATCTTTCACATCAGTGATATTATTTGGAGATTTTGGTTTTGTATGAGACGTGTTATAAGTAATTAGAGATTTATGTTCCTCATTACAGTGGGCTCTTGCAACAATGACCAATGTGGAAGTGTGCTCAACATGATAACACATGTATGTCCCAGATCAAATTAGCATCTCTAAGTGGGGGGGAGGGAAGGAGGGAGAGAGGGAGACTAGATCTTATAATTTTGGAAAATGTTGAAAATTATTATTACATGTAATTGGGAAAACAAATCTTTTAATTAAAAACATAGCTGGTAAGAATGTAATTTGTGGCAGCTGGACGACTCAGACAAAGCTCCATGTCTGAGGTAGGGAGGACCTGGGTTCAAATCTGACCTCAGATACACCCTGTCTGACTTTGGACAAGTCATTGACTTCAGTTGACTAGCCCTTATTGCTTTTCTGCCTTAGAGAGAGTAAGGGTTAAAAAAAAAAAGGTGGGGTTGGGGTGGGAGAGAAGGGAGGCAGCTAAGTGGATTCAACTAAGCTTGGTAACAACAATGAAGGAATAGTGATTAAGACACCTAGAAGTTCACTGGAGACAAAATTCATGAAAGTAACCACGAGTAAAACCTGGCTTCAGAGAAACTACTTCAAAGAGGTAAATTTGAGTTCTTAAGTATCAGAGAGACTTGGTGGAATGAACTCAAGTAAATATGGTTCTGGATATCTCTGACATAATGAAAAGAAACAGGAAAGGTAAAGGAGAAGAGGTGGGAAAACAGAGTGGCACTCTAAGAGTATTCACATAAGAAAATTCAGAAACAAGTTAGGGAGGAGGGCATAATGGAGAAATCTGGGTGCCAATTAATGGGGGACAAAGAGAAGTGATTTTGTCACTGGAAACACCACACTACAGACCACCAGGGCAGTCCAGGAAACGGATTGTAAGCCTGGCATGGAGGCATAGTAATGAGGGGAGGCCATTATCCAGACATTTGCTGTAAGCTCTCTCTGCTAGAGAGAAGCAGAGCAGCTTACTTCCCAAACTGCCCCAATTAGAATTTCTTGCTCCCCCGGCAAAGTAAATAACGCTGGTTTATTTTTAGAGGTTAGAGGGTGAGGAGGATCATGGCATACTCTTGGGTGCAGAACATGACCCACGTTATCGGCCTTGGTCCTTGTGCTGGTTAAGTTTGCTGAATTGGTTTTTCCCCTTCCTTTTAAAACATCTTGTGATAAGAGATATCTGGGGATGTGGGACTATACTAGGAAATGTATTGACACACAAATAAAAATTTTTTTCAATATAAGAAAAAAACAAGCCTGCTGTTCACAGATTGACTTTGGCAAAAACCTGGCCATGCCAGACCAGCCTCGTGCTTCCTCCTTTTGAAGTAGGTCCATTAGACAAGGAGCTTCAGGGAATCCTGTCACTTTCATTTGCCTACACTTTCACAAAGCTCAGTCTCTCATGCCATTCTGAGGATCAGGATGAAGAAAAGCGGGGCATGTGATAACAAGTTAGATGGATTTGGGACCGACTCAAAGTCTGCATTGAGGGGTAGTCATTAATGGCTCAATATCGGCTTGGAAGGGCTCCAACAGTGTGCCCCAGGGATCCGTGTTTGGTCCCATGCAGTTTTAACATTTGAATCAATGACCTAGATAAAGACAGAGCCAACATGCTCATCAAATCTGCAGATGATAGCACAAAGCTGGTATATAAATAAGACACTAGATGACAGGGTCCAAAAAGGTCCTGGTAGGCTGGCTAGCAAACTGCACCAAAGCTAATAGACAAAATTACTGACAAGATCAGAGTGGCATGGTTAGACAGTAGTTTGTGTGAAAAAGATCAATGGGTTTTTATGGTCTGCAAACTTGACACATGTCAGGATAGCTGAAAAAGCCAAGAGAAACGTAGCCTGCATAAGAGGCAGAGCTGCCAGGGATTTAGGAGTGCCTCCTAGCCATTTGCTCTAGGTACCAGAGTTTGGGAAAAATATCAGCTCATAAAGCTTCTAGAGGAGTGAATGGCCTTGAGTCAGTATCGAAAGAGGACTAGTGAAAGGAACATGGCAAGTTTAGAAAGAAGACAATTGGGGGAGGCACACCATCACTGGCTTCAAGTATCTGAAAATCTCTTTGAGGAAGAGGGATTAGAACTATTCCATTTGTCCACTGTGGGCAAACCCAGGAGTAATGGGTAGAAACTGACCTTGCTAAGAGGCAAATTTAGGGTTGGTTTTAGGAAAAAACATCCAAATAATCTGAGTTTTTTCCAAATGGAATAGGTTGCTGGTAGTGAATAAAGTGTAGATTAAGATTCAAGACACTTAAAATGGACTCCAGCCGTGAACATTTAACAGCTGTGTGACCTTAGGAAAGTCACTTAACATCTATTACTTTAGTTTTCTCATTTGTAAAATGGGGATAACAGAACTAACCTCACAATGTTGTTGTGAGATCCAATGAGTTAACATGAAGTGCTTTGCAAACTATAAAATACATATGTAAATAAAATAATTTCTTTACTATATATTGCATGCCTTCTAGCAGAAGGATAAGTGTTTACTGAGGATGTTGTAGAGGGGTCCTTTCCTTAACTGGACAAAATGTCTGGGAGGTCTCCTTTGAACTCCAAAATTTCGAAAAGAATTCACTCTTCTCTCCTATGCCATATTTAAAATCCCCTTTTAATTATGCTATCTTATTTTTTCCCTTGCTCTACTCTTAGAGGGAGATACTGTCTTTCTTGTCAAGGTCAACCTTTACACATCTTATCCTAGCAAAACCTCTTTGATGCTTTCAACAGCCTTGACCACTAAATTAGCTGGCCTTTTCCTGGTCCTTATTTTGTGTCATTTTTTTGTGCTTTATGATGGTGTTGATCGAACCCTCATCCTATTGGCAACCATGTCTATCTGTAGTTAGCTTGTTCGATACTTACTCCCAGTTCTCCTAATAGCCAGACCTTTCTTCCTCAGTCTTCCTTGCTGGATGAAAACCTTCCCTATCCACTAAGTGTACATGTCACCCAAGGCCTCCTCATTAGCACCTCATCATCCCATCTTCATAGATAATTACTGAATCTATATCTTAAGTTCTAGTCTTTCACCAACTGCTGACCAGATGTTTCAAATTCCATTCTGAGGGTTTGCAATCTGGCAGTTACCCTTGACTTAATTTTCTCTTACTCAAAGTCCAATGGCACATCTTGTTACGAGCACTTCTAGAACATCTTTCATAACCACTCCCTTCTCCCCACCAAACCAAATGGAATAATCAATTAGGAGGCAACCCAAACAGTTAGGGCAATGATTGGCTTCCCTGGTTCCTGTGCCCCATAACCTCAAGGTACCCTTTCACCAAACAGATATTTCTAAAACACAGATTGCTCTACTGTGGTCCTCTATTCACAGATTTTGACTACATAAAATTCTCCAACCTGTCACTTAAAACCATCTACTTTATGTCTCTCACTTCTTCCTCCTATGTTACTCTCTCTCCTCTAGGTTCTTTGTGACACTATACTCTTTCTCTCTGTTCTTTCCACCACCTGTCTGAACATTTCCTTCAGTCTCTTCTGCTGGTTCTTCATCTGGACCATATGTCCATTAATGGCAGGTGCCCCCCCCTCCCCCAGCTCTGTTCTGGATTCTCTTCTGTCCCTGCAAAATTTCATCACTTCCCATAATTTCAAGATTCATCACTATGCAAGCAATTCTCAGATATATTCGTTCAGCTAGGGTCTCTCTCTTGGCCTTGTTCTTACTGCCTAATGGACATTTCAAAATGGGTACCTTGTAGACTTCACGAACTTGGTACTTCCAAAACTGAAGTCATCATCCCCCCTCCCCACCATCTTCCCCTCCTAGGCTCCCAATTCCTGTGGAAGGCAACACCTTTCCACAGACACAGAGGCTACCTATGTGCCATCTCAACACAAGATTCTCCCATCCATGCTCAAACAGTTGTCAATCCTCTTTGTTTCTTCCTTTGCATCATTTCTTTTTTATGTTGCCTCTTCCCTTCTGATCCTGCCACCATCTTAACCTCATACCCCAGGACTATCCTAACAGTCTTTTGCGGGCTGGCTTCCCTCAAGTCTCTCTCTAGCCTAGTCATCCTCCAGCTGTCAAACTGAGCTCTCTTAATGACCCATACTTTCAATCATGCCAATCCTCTGATTTGATCATCTCCAGTGGCTCCCTATTGCACTTAACTCTAGGATCAAATCTAGTCCCCTCTTTGTCTTTTTAAAGTTGTGATCTAGCCCCTTCCTACTTTTTCATCTTTCTCTCAAGAGCTCTTCCCTTCCATCAAAGTATCGGTCAGGAGTCACCTTCCTATAAGAAGTCAGTTACCACTTTATTCCTCCGGAAATTACTTTGCATTTACTTTGTGCTTATGCACAATGAGATCAAAGGACTGTTTTTCTTTTGTCTTAGTATCACAAGCACCCTAGAACATAATGCCTTGCACGTAATAGGCATTGTAGTACACAACAGGTTTGTTGACCTTAATTTTGTCACATACAGTAAATGCTTCCTTTGTGCCCATGTCCAACTCTTCCCAAATGTAGGACTTAAAAAAAAAAAAGAGCTCCAATAGCTTGATTTTTTTAAAATTAAAATTGGCACAAGTAAACAGGTAGAACTGAAGAATTATCTTACCTAGAGAAGCCAGATCAGAATACTGTGAACTTAAAAGGAATAGATCCACTGCTGTCTGTTGTCCTGAACAGTCTAATGCCAGTTTCTTATAAAAATCAGTTGCAGGTCCAAGATGTTGCACCACCTTTAGAAAAACATTAAAAAAAATTAAAGATATTTTTATGCACACAGGAGAAGTAGTATGGGCATATAGATGCCTTTATCTTGAGGCACTGATTATTAATATCTTTAAATATAAATAAGTTAGGAGATACTGGCCCCAACATGCTATAACCTCAAACTGGTCAAAATACAGGCTATCTAACTCCTTACTACAGTTGGAACCCTAAAATGATTTCTCTTTGAAAGGATACAAATACAGCTACACTCTGAAGAAGTTATATCAAGACCTCATTCAGATTTTCTGGATGTCAGATCTGAGACTTTTTGGTCTGACCAATAAACAGACTAATTTAATTGGTTTCTCAGCCCAGAGTAGGAAGAGTGTAGTTGAGAAAATTAAAACAAATAATTTGTTTGACTAGCACAATAGCAAAGATCTGCACTAGTTTAATAACTGTTGGGAATTTTTAGCGGGCTAGAAGGTATCTATCTTTGCATGCCAATGGATACTGAACTGGATATGAAGGCTTCTTGCTATTCTTACAAGTTTAGAAAACCCTTTCTCCTGCTTCTTCTTGACAAAAAATTATCCCCTTTAAAAATCAACTTTGTCTTTGTGGGGATACAGCATTACTGTTTAAGTGACCACTCTTACTTTCCTGTTGGCATGTTTTGATTGACTATTAAGAGGACACCATGAGCACTCTGCTTAGTAAAAAAGCACATGCATTTGGCCTAATACAGGAGTAAAACACCTGCTACAGTCTAACCATCTTCTCCATAAAATCCTTCCCAATCCTCCTGCTAGTCCCCTTTCCTAAATTACCCCCCCCCCAACTCTCCCAGGACCCCCACAGAGGCTGTCTCTCCAGAGTAAATGTGAGCTCTAAGAAAGTAGGGGCAGTTGAGGCCTACTGAAGTACATGGCATGCAACAGGCATTTATTAATGAAAAGAAATGCTGGCCAATGCGGTGCTTTGTTCTTTTTTTAATTAATGAGTACTAAGTTTATAGCAAAAAGCAAAGACTGGACCTTTCTTTTCATTTCAATAACTGTGTCACTGCCCAACATTCATGAAGTTAGAATATGTAAAATTTCCTTAAATGAACCAAAAAATAACTTCCTAATGTTTGAGGAATAACTAATAGTTCAAGCATGTAAAAAAATGGCTGGAGTCCTAAAATTAAAGGCTAGGGAATGGAAAGTACTCTCTTGAATGTGATATAAAAGTAAAATAAAAAATACCTTTGTACTTGATCTCTGATTAGGATCTTCTCTGGACTGCAGGAGCCCTGCACCCAAGGAAGGTAACTGTGTCTGGAATACAGACACACGGCCACCTGTTGGAGACATTAATTTAAAGGCAGCCTGAAGTGCAGGACCAAGAGCACTATGGGTTTCTCTTGTATAGGTGAACATATTTGGTAAAGCATTCAATAAGTCTTTTATCAGCTGGAAAACAAAGATTACAAAGAGTTACCAAGAAGAAAAGGAAATGACTTATCTAAAGCATTCTGGAGTATAACTCTCTCACTTTTTTTAGGTTCAAGGTTATATATAATTGAAATATCAAGTCTTTCTAAAACTTACTATAGTTAATGAGGAAATGTGGCTACTTTCAATATAATATTTCTAGAAAATCTATCCAAAACAATACATTTAAGTGCAAAATTTTAGACAAAAACTAAGCCCTAAGGTTTAACTTTTTCATGACTTAAATCACAATATTATAATTTTTAAAAAATCCCCTACTTACCTCCTTGCTTTCATGTAGATTTACAAGTAAACTATCAGGTGTAGGTAAGAAGATATCTGTGGGTAACAGAAATATTGTGTGATGATCAGCTATGAAGGACTAAACTGCTCTCAACAAAGCAAGGTCCCAAGATAACCCCCAGGGACTCTTGATAAAATGCCATCCAAGAAGGAACTGTTGGAGTCTGATGGCAAATCAGAGCATGTCATCTTCCACTTTATTTCCTTCATGAGTTTTTCATGGCATATGTGATACATATCTTCTGTCCCAGCAGTTAGAACAGGGAATATGTACTGCATGAAAGCACTGGTATAACCTATATCAGACTCTACCAATTTGGGGAGGGAGAGAGAGTAAGGGAGAGAATCTGAATTGCAAATGTCAGAAAACAACTATCAAAAATTGTTTTATAGCTATATGTAATTGAAAAAAAATTTTTTTAAGGAGAGAAGATATTTGTTCTAATAAACAAATGAAAGCAAAAAGGATTATAATATAGGAAGGAGCTTAAATTATGTTACATATAAGAAGGATGCATTTATGCCTACAACCTGACTTAATTAAATGTAACAACTAATTATAACTGTAGTACAACAGAATAAAAAAACAATTTACAGTGTTCTCCTATTATATAGCAGGGTGTGTGTGCCAAGTAAACTTATCTCTGGAATATGTCCCCACATTTACTCTCATATGCAATTTGAAATTATAAGCACAGTTTAGTTATATACCAGTCCAAGACTGTCCTAATGTATCTTATTAAGTATTTACCATCTATGTCTGAGACAATCAACATCTGAGGCTGTGATAATCCTTCTTGTAAGTTATAGAAATGAACTGTGCTGTCAAAAGTTATGAACCCAATTCTTGTTCTTGAATCTCCAGGCAGCCTAAAGACAAAGAAAACAACTTTCAATACCATGTACTTTTTAAATGACAAAAGAGCAACTAAATGGTAAATTTGGGGTTGAGCAAACCCTTTCTTTTATTAAAAGGCCTGAAGAAAACCAAATTGATCCATATAAAGCATCATGGACAGTTCACGTGGGAGAACACTGAAATCTAAAGTGTACAAGAAATGATAAATTATTCCTTTAAAAAAATTAGGCATATCTGGAATTTACACTTCAATAAAGAAGATATTCATGTCAGCACCCAAATATTAAGTTAAAGAAGGACTAATGGATGAACCAAACACTGCTTGCTGATTTAAAAGGGGGGAGTTGTGGGAAAACTTTATTGTATTGTTTGAGGTGTTGCAAGGGTGAGAAACCAGACCTGTTGCTTAGAGACCAGAATTCTTTAATGCTTAATTTAGGATTAGATTGTGCTGACTATATAGAATCCTAGTCAGATCTGAAAGTTAATGCAAGGAGTTTACTCCTGCTATACATCTCAAGAAACCTTCACTTCTTATTTGGAAACTGCTTCTGTGATAGCCACTTGTGGGAAAGGAGAAGACAACCACTCTTTTTTTGATTCTCCTCTCTGTTAGATGAGTTAATAAACTTCTTTCTATAGCACTTCAGTTCTGGGTTTTGTTCTCTGTCACATCAATTAATAGTGTCCAAAGTAGAACTCATCAATAATGTTAAAAGCTCTCTTTTATCAGAGACAACTACCTTTTAGATATTTTATTGAGGAGATGGGCTTAATTAGATGGTTGTTGAAGTTCCTTTCAACTCTCAAATTCTACAGACGTATTTACTTTCTTTTCCTGGTAAATATGCCCAAACATCAGCATATTTGAAGCTGATCTATAACAAATTACGTTTATATGGTACAAAGAACTGTTTCCATCATACAGTTAAATAGATATAATGGTGTAAATTACAATTAGAACCAAAGAGAAAGGCAGTTGCTACTGGTACATAAAGTGATGTAAAATGAAAGCTAACTTAAAAATATTCTCCAGTAATATTCCTAAAACTCTGAACAGGGCTTGATTATATAATATCCTTACTTGTCCAGATTTTCCAAGAGAGACTGGCAGACAATGGTCAAATACCCAGCTTCCACTGCATTATGAGAGACATCCAAAACAAACAAGTACACTGCAGGCTGAGGAGGACGAAGCTAGAATAGAAATAATGCAATTTATTTTGTAGCCATAATTCATTCTTTTATATTATTCTAAGATTGCAAAACAAAAGCTACTGAAATTACTGCATTAGCTACTCTGTAAAAAGTTTACTTACAGATTACCAAAAGAACAAACAAAGCAATAAAGTTCTTTTTTCTTTTGTTTCCCTTAAATTTAGTTGCTATGGGCTATGTGGGAAAGGCATTGTTTAGGGAGTCACAATGAAATAGAATTGGCCAAGACTCCCCTACTTAAGAAATGCTGTGCCAAGGGGGCAACTGGGTGGCTCAGTGGATTGAGAGCCAAGCCTAGAGACAGGAGGTCCTATGTTCAAATGTGGCCTCAGACACTTCCTAGCTGTGTGACCCTGGGCAAGTCACTTGACCCCCATTGCCTAGCCCTTACCACTCTTCTGCCTTGGAACAGATATACAGTATTAATTCCAAGAAGGAAGATAAGGGTTTTAATTTAAAAAAAAAAAAAAGGTGTGCCAAGAGGTGAGGAGACAGGACTGGGAGGCATCAATTCCTGTTTGTGGTGAGGGCTACTACTAAGTGTTTCTTTGGCTATGTTCTGTAGCCCAATTCGGGCATCAAACCCCCAGCTGAGACTTTCAGATAAGGAACACTACAACTAACTTTCTTTCATTTTCAATTAGAGTAGGATTCATTGAGTATCAGATTCAGAACTCATAATAGTTGAAAAATAAATTATAAGAGATTGAGAACAGGATGTCATAAAGAAAGCAGAGCTTGGAGAGGGAGATAGGAAACTGAGTAAGATGGCGTGCCTCACTGGAGGAAAGAAGAACCAAAGAAAAACAGTGTAGGCTGCTGTATGCAACATCTCTAAATTTCCCCCACTATAATTCACCAAGTTTTCTTCTCTAGTACATGAGGAAGGACCTTGCAATTTTAAGTGGGGCTACTGACAAAAATAGATATGAAAGACAATGGAGAGTCAGGGAAAGGAAATGGCCCAGACTGTTAAGCTACCGGGCACACATGGGATGTTACCCTGCGACCAGATAGACGGGCAAAGGCTGGAGATAGCAAAGACGCTGAAGTGAAAAGTCTGGTGGATTCCAATAAGTAAGAGAAAGAAGACTGCCTAGATGAGCAGAAGCCACCCAAAGGATTTGAATGTGAAGGAGAAAGAACTGAACCATACTGAAACCAGTAACAACGAAGCTGGGTATTTGGTGAACCAGTTCAACAAATCTTAAATGGAGTAGCTTGAGACAGACAGGAAGTTTATCTGAGATGGTGATAGCACACCTAAGCTAATATGATGGCCAGACAACCAGAAGGCAACAAAAGTGATGACGTTAGTGATTGTTATTATTAGAGAATGCTATTGTGGAAAGAAGTTCGGATTTTGAAATCAAGGAAGTTCAATCTCAACTCTGTTACAATGTAATAAAAATGAGGATAACATGTCTATACCTCACTGTAATTGAAAGATTATGTAAAAAACACTGCAAACTTTAGCATTTACACAATGAAGACAATTATTAAAGTTTACTGATTGAAAAATGTTTTATTTTAAAATGTCTTTTCAAAAAATTCATGTTTTCACTGTCCAACTTTCAAATTTAAATAAAACAAAAGGAAACACATAAATGAACACTAAGCCTCCCCCCAACCTTATTCTGTTAAATCTTCAAAACACTAGTGAAGAGTCACAGAATTGAGAACTAAAAACTAGCACTGCAACCACATGACCAGATAATTATAACAAAACACTGGATAGTTACCATGTAGTCTGAAGAAGCAATGAATTCCACGGTTGAATTCTGAACCTCGGGCCGTTTGTGAGGCTCTCCATAGGAACGGGTAAGGGGATTATACATAAATTCCTCAGGAACTAGACAATAATTGGGAATCCAATGCAAATCATCACTGACAGATAAAACATATGGTTTTTATACCTACAACTAAACAGTTATGCCACAGAAAATTTAAGAACTACCACTTTTAATTTTGATATATTTTTTCTCAAGAATTCCAAGGAGGTTAATAATCACTGAATCATAAAAATACTTTCCTTTAAAAAAATAACCCCAGTGCAAAAATATGAAGTTCGTTTCTGAAACCAAGAACAGGTCTAGAACGTTGCTTCCGAAACTAGCAGCATCCTACCCACCAGACAACACAGGTGCTATGAGCGAGACATAAAGAGACACACTTGAAACAAGGAGAGTAAGGGTCTCTATGAAATATCCTAGGGACTAATGACATATAATCTGACTTCTCTAAAACTCTCTAGGTACAAGCTGTCCCCTGCCATATGTAAATGTAACTTAAGACAGAGGACTATACTTGGATATCCTTCTCTGCTTGCTTTATGAATCTCTTTACACACAGGGATGTGATCTGAATCTCAGTATCAATTATTCCACTTGGATGGGGCAAAACAAGGATGTTCTTAATATAGACATTTCTTTCATAGAATCGTGGGCAGAAAACACTTTATGGCACATTGTTAGAAAACACTTAAAATCTATAACATTAAAAAGCCCAAACAAACATTAAGTTCTGCCCCCAAATAGGAAACTTACCATCATTAACTCTATAGCACAGGTTGCATTTCCATCTCCTCTGATCAATGAAGGACACAAATGGGTTGATGTAGGTCCTGCAAGACCGGCATCTCACAATGGTGCTTGATGTTATCACTGGTAATTGCTGGGAAATAAAACGAAAAAGTTGTAGCACACATTATTTGAGGGAAATGTTAAATACCTGTTATGGTTCTGCTCAGTACAAAGGTAAGAACTCATCATTGCTTATGTGTATGGATTGAAATGGCATCATTCCAGTAATATCTTCAGGGCTTTGAAGCAGAATAAGCAGCTATTCAGCTGCCTCTCCTCTTTACAAACAAGGAGGCAATATCCCTAAAATACAAGTAGTAGAGATGAGCTGACAAGTGGCATGATGGGCTAAGGGAATGCATAAGTCAGGGTCTATCTGCTGTGCCCCAGAAGTAATCTGGATGTACATATATAGAATTCAATGGAAAGGTACCATTGTGTCTTATTGGGTGGACTATGCCTAGAGAGGTAGCTCTGTGGGTTTCATTGCATATGAGAGAGAGAGAGAGAGATATGAGCATCTTTGCTTATGTTCTTGGTTCACTTAAGGCTTAGCGTATATACTTAGGCCGCGAAGTAAATGAGAAACACAAGATCTCAGAGTTGGCAGGACTTCAGACAACATGGAGTGCAATCTGTAATGGAACTAGAATCCCTCCTATAAACCTGGCTGACCCATGTGGCCATCCCATAGACTGCCTCAAGACCTCTTCTAACAAGATGCCCATTGTCATCTGCAGCAGATCATTCTGTCTGGGGGAAGTTTCACCTAGCCATAGGCCTATAACATTTCTCTTTGCAACTTTTACTAATAACTGATGATTCTTCCTTTTGGGGTCTAGGAGAGGCCTTATGCTTCTTCCACATGTGACAATAGCCCTTTAAAAAGAGTCACCATATATAACCAAGTCTTTTCCCCCTTGGCCTAGATGTTCCCACTTTCTTTAACTATCCTTAGAAAGTACATTTGAATTGGTCACTCTTCAGTGTCACATCTTCAATGAGCTTTCTTTTAAAAAAGATGGCTTACATTTTCTTATGCCTTGAATTGACTTAACAAGACCCAACTGACCAACTAGCCCCAAATGAAAGAAGAGAACTATTAAGAATTGTGCCTTGAAGGGGACAGTTAGGTTGCTCGGTAGATTGAGAATCAGACCCAGAAAAGAGAAGTCCTGCATCCAAATCTGGCCTCAGACACTTCCCAGCTCTGTGACCCTGGGTAAGTCACTTAACCCCCATTGCCTAGACCTTATTACTCTTCTGCCTTGGAACTAATACACAGTATTGATTCTAAGACTGAAGGTAAAAGAATCGTGCCTTGAATAAACTCAACATGCCCTACCTATTCCTTTAAGGCTCATCTGTTTATTTGAAAGAGAAATGGATTTTCTTAGGGAGTAACAGTGAAGAGCAGTAGTAAAGGCATAGGAAAAATGTAGTGGGCATGTGCAACTGAGGTCCAAAATGAATTTCTATAAGTCTATTGATATCTAAAAAATACTGGCAAACCTAACAGGCACAATAACTTTAAGAAAAAGAAGTTGAACAAAGTCAAAATAAACAGAGTAAGTCATGTTAAACATTTAGTTATGATATTCCGCCTAAAGAAAAGTTTTCCTTAATTTTTAGCTCTAGTTAACAGTCTCACTGAGTCTTCTGTTCCACCCCCCCTCCCCTTACTATTAAAGAGTTGATCTGTTTGATATGATTGATAGTCATGGGACATTTAAAAAAATTTTTTATTTAGTCAATTTAGAATATTATTCCTTGGTTACAAGAATCATATTATTCCTCCCCCCTTCAGTTATGGGACATTTTTAATGGTTTATTCCTACATAATCAAACAAGGCGTGTAATATTCATGTGACTATATATTTCAAATCCATCCTCAGACACCAGCTATGTGATCCTGTGTGAGACTTACTCTCAGTTTACTCATCTGTAAAATGAGAATAATCACAGCACCTAAATCCCAGGGTTGTTGTGAAGATCAAATGAGATAATTGTAAAGTGACTTGGACACATAATTTATCTTTCTTTCCTGCCAACTCCTGCAGAATTCTGAATCTATTTTATGCACTTCCATACCTTGCTTATGTTAAATTCTATGCCCCACCCCCACCCCTACCTAGGTTCTTAAGTTTCCTTGGGGCAGGGACTATGAATCCTCTGAATCAACTTGAGGGGTCAGTGTTGCTTAATGGAAAGAGCTTTGGATTTGGAGGACAGAGTAAATGGATTAATGTTCCAGAACCATGTTATTTATTAAAGTTGATACCTGAGACAAAGCTGTGTTAATGCCATGGTTTTCTCACCTCTCTCTTAAAACAAACAAACAAACCAACCAACCCCAAAAACCACCATAGTATCTTTAGTATGACTTCTAGACAGAAGAATATCAAGAGTTAGACAGTGGAGGTTAAATGACTTGCCCAGCTAGGAAGTATAGAGGCCAGATCTGAACCTTGCTCATCTCTTAAGATAGGGTTGTTCATGATACTGATGAGTAAACTGACCTCCCTATGTCAGAGGGTGGTGAATGAAGAGCAAAAATGTGTAGTGCTTGGTAAATCATAGATCATAGGGTCACAGGTCTAGAACAGGAAGGAACTTCAGCTGCCATCTTGTTAATTATCTCATTGTTATGGATCAGAAAACTGCAGCCATGGGAGGCTAAATGACTTGCTAAGACCACACAAATCCTTGAATTCCAGACCACTACTGTTTCCACTAATCTACATGGCTTCTTTAAAGCTCTCTATAAATATAAGCCACTACTAATCAGAAGCTAGCAAACTATAGGTATTCAATACACATATATTAAAAGGACAAAGTGTTTTCCAATTTAATTTAGAGACATACTTCCATCCTTAGCCCCTCTCCCAAGTTCTAGACCCTCAAATTCCACTTGTTAAATCTACCTTTCTCCATTCCCACTTCCAATTCATCCTTCTTGGTTTAATTACTAGTTAATTAATGTACACAGAGATTCTGTGTACAGTCTTGGCCATATCACTGCTTTAAAACTCCTTAGTTAAGGTTTTCCAAAATTGGACACTGCTCACCTTTCTTCACTATCTTAGATTGGTCAGCCCCACCTACGGGGAGAGCCCATCTCACTTGCCATGCTCCTTTTCCACTCCCATGCTTTTATGCTTCTAGGTCTTTTATCAAGCAAATGGCATCACCTCTCATTTGAATACCCAATCTAATAAATTCTTACTATAGGGAAGGGTCCACAAACTACAGTCTATTTCTGGATGGCCCTCTTTAGAAATATAAAAACCATTCTTAGTCTGTGGCCCATGAGCTGCAAGTTTGCTTTAAAGTCTTATTCAAAAGCCATTTCCTCTAATCTTCCTTGTTCCTTCTGGTTATAATAATATTCCCCATTCTGGGTGTTATCTAGCAAGTTATTTGGAAATTCTTTTATGCATGGACCCACATGATTTTGTATAATAGTTACTGCACATCATATCCCACAATCAGACTATAGCTCTATAAGAATAGGAATTAAAACGGAATATCCTTGAGGTCTCTGCATATTTTGCCTGCACACAGTAGATATTTAGTAAATGTTTGCTGAAGTGAATTCTGATGAACTAGAGTAGTTTGCTCTTATATGTTAGAGACAACAAAAATAAAGAAAAATATTCAAACTATACATAAGCATGCATTTTTTCCTACATCAAGAACAGAATGTAAAAAGGACACTTTACCGTGAGATCTCTGAAGGGGTGCAACAATAACCCTAAAGGAAGCTTAGCTTTATTCAATAAAGCTTGAGTCTGTGGAATATTTGTCAGAGTACACCGAAATGAACTGAAAAACAAAGGAAAAGAATATCATGTTTAACCTATCAGGCTCAAATATGCCAAAGCAGATGGAGATTAATTTGTAAACAATCACAGCAGTTAAGAACATTTCTACAGATTACAGAGAAACCATTGTATGTCTTGATCACTTCAAAAACACAAAACAATTCAAAAACTGTAAAAAAAGGAGGAATTGAAAGTTCTCAGAAGCTCGCATGGAGGGAATTTAACCTTAAGAAATATTTTCTGTTCCTATTTTTGTCACTGAGGGCTAGTTATCTTAACCCCACTTCCCCATGCTATTTGTTAATAAGACTTACATGTGACTCCTCATGCATACAGGTTCCTCTCACAGCAACCAGAATAATGTCTCATCAAAGGATCAACGTTATCCCTTGAATATCTAAACTTACTAGAAAATTTTCTCCCTTGGCTTCATATTTGTTCCATTATGAGTCATAAAATGTTCATATAGATGAAAGTGGAAATACTTAACTAAAATTCCCTTAGTAGAGTCAGCCTTAAATGTTTCATCAAATTCACTTAAGAATAAAATCCTAGGCCTATATTATTGTCTTAATATAACTCCTCTATCGAATATGTTAAAGCCAAAGTCTAGCAAAGTTCTGCTCATTTCCCATTAGGCTCATCCCTCAGATTTAAACTCACTTTTTTCCTTATGCTAACCATTTAAAAAAAAATGATAACTTCTAATGACCCAAGCAATTACATCAGGAATAAAACCAGCAAAGAACACAAATCAGTAATTTTCTAACTTTGCACAGAATTACTAAGGTGCTAAATAACTATCATATACTAAGGCAGGTGATGGGTAAAGCTTTCACAGCCAGGCAAAAATTACATATTTCAGATATGTGGCCAGCCATCTTCCCCAAATATACAATGACCAATTTCTATGAAGAATATTTATATGGTAAAATGAATATAAATCAACCACAAATTCTAAGGTCCATTTGAGTCCCAAGATTTATGCAGGATGCCCCCAAAGTCTTAGGGAAGATTTAAGCTTTATCAAATCTTTCTTTAATAAGAGGAAATGGGAGGACCCAAAGGCAAATTTTACTATTTCATAATTCTGAGTAGGTCCAACCCTGCTAACGACTCAGCAGCCTACCTTGGTAACCCCAGCTCTGGAGGGGCTCACTCAAGTGTGACAGAAGGGCTGACTAGTGTCTATTTCCTTGATCAAGAGAAAGAACAGCCCTCAGTAATAACTCAATTCTTCAGGAGAACAAAGGAAGAGGGTAGTGATAAGCTGAGGCTTAGAGAAGGAATATGGAGACTCTAAGAGTGGCCTTTCAGGGAATGCTCTGGGCTCATGAGGAGGATGGGAGAGAACAGGGACAGAGGCAATTTAAATCTCTGATTGTGAGAGGAAAGGTGATACCTAGACATTTGGGCTTCCCTACTTTTCAACAGGGAGAACCTGCACACAGCCTGGGTGTTCTGGGAGTCTCTGGCTGACAGACACCTGACCTTGGGGTTAGGACAGCCATGGGTAGCAGAAAATTCCCTGGGGAAGGCTCTGAGAATGGCATGAAATGCATACCCACTGTGGGCATCACTTCTAGGCCTTGAAAATGACAGGAAGGAAACTCAATTAGGGATGAGGAAATAAAAGCAGTGCACCAAGCTAGGAAAAAGGGGAGGGTGCTAAAAAAACCCAAATAATACTCAGTGAAGATGAATGGCAGCTATGATAGCAGGAATGAAACAAATGAAAATTGGAAATTGGGAAAAGTTCAAGGAAAATACTTAAAGGTAAGATACTGATTCTTAAGGAAAAGATAAGTAATAAGAGTCTTTTTCTATTTAGAGAAACCAGAGTTTCCTTTTGGATGGAAGAAATTGAACTGCAAGAATAAATGAACTCTGGTGAAGGACACCTGAGGAGCTGCAGGGCATTTATGACAAGGACAGGGAGAAGTGAGAAGGTATAGTGGATGCTCTGCTTAGGAGGTCCCAGCTTGGAGGCAGGCCCAAAGTCTGATTCATATGGAGGAGCAGAATCAGAGACCAACTAACTGGAGTTTTGGCTTTACAACTTACTAGCTATGTGAACTGGGTTAAGTCCTAGACTGAGCTTCAATTTCCTAAATAGAAAGGGGGTGAAACAATGGGAGCACTTCAGCAGGAATGTCACAAAGCTTAAATAAAATGTACAGCATTCCAGAATGTCTACCATCGTGATTACCGTTGAAGTGGGAGATGCAATGAGATTATGGTAGTAGGCCAGATGAAGGTTCCTAATTAGGTCCCTACCTGAAAGAATGCAGCAGAAAGGAAACCAGAATTCAGGTACAAGATGGAGCAATCATTTTGGGGTTTGTTTTTTCTATTTCCCCAGATGAACACAAAGAGTGTTGAGGGCCAAACCTTCTGCCTAAACTGCTTCTTGGGCCTACATAAAAATGTGCTAAATGAATAGATGTATCTTACTAAAAGGAGAGAGGAAGGAATTGTTATCAAGATTACAGTTTTAGCAGAACTACTACTACTGACAACTCACATTTATATAGTGCTTTAAGGTATACAAAGCACTTTCTCCACAACGACCTGGGAGGTAGGTCGTACAAATATTATCACCCCCAATTTATAGACAAGGAAACTGAAGCTCAAGGAGCTTAAGTGACTTTCCACAGTCACACAGCTAGCAAGTATTAGAGCTGAGTTTGCTGACTCCAAGTCCAGCGCTCTTTCCATTGGGGGGAAAAAGGATGAAAAGGAGAAAAAGAAATGATTATTAACTTAGGTAGTGAATTAGGAAAAGTTTCCTTAGTGAGACTTAGAAAGTGATAGAATTATCTCCAAATAAAACAAAAATTATCCCCCACATGAAAAAATGTGCTGATTGTAGAGAAACTTCTGAAAATAAAGTGGCTCAGGAATTGAAGGACTAAATTTTGTGTCTTCCACCTTTAATTTCCATGCTAATTTAACATGGGAAACCTTCCTTAAGTACTATCTCGAAATCAACAAAAATTCCATTCCACTTTAACTTTTTTTAATACCAACATAAAAAACCTTTGGATCACACAATGACACATTAAAAGATTACTGAACATATACCTACTCAGGATTACAATTTAATTTTTTGAGGTCTGAATTCAAGTTAGGTACAGGAGCTTGAACAGGAGTCCCAGGCAGAATATTCCTATCTTGAGTGAGGTTCACTGGTCTCAGACTTTCTGGTTGCTGAGAGGAATGCTGGAGACTTAATCCGCTTAGACTGGATGACAACTGATGCATACCAGGATACTGCTGAAAAACAGTAAGAGCATTATCAACAAAAATGTAAACCATTATTCCAAGCGGGGTCTGAGTTTGTTCCCCTATATCTATAAAAGAAGAATGTGATACACTAATAAGTAAATAACCCCATGCTGGCTTGTCTACACATGCTTTCTCTCTGTTTCAAAGGTTAACAACAACAACAAAAAACTGACTAAGAAACTCATAGGTCTTTTTATTAGAAGGCTGTGTCCAATTAATGACTATCAAGAAGAAATTAAGACTTCCTACTTACTCCAAAGGAGAGATAATAGAAGAATTTCTGCCTACTTCATTGCAGGAGTAAGAGGTATACAGGTATGGGACTTTATATAGCTTTCCAGATTTTTTCAAAATAATTTTTTGGTTGGTTTTCAAAATGTTCTTTAAAAAGTAATTATTTGAGATGGCTTTCTGGAAGGTGAGAAGGGTGATGGGAGAAACTGCAACAATGGAAGAACAAAAGGCATTACTAAGAATTTACTTTAAAAAACTTTATAATCCTTCAATGGGTTTCACAGCAAGCTTTACTATTAATGGCATTTCAATTTTTGCCATAAAATTTGCAACCAAGCAGATTATAGTAAAAAAAGACTTTTGAAAACACAGGCTTCTAGAAAAACTAGGTTAGTGAAATTCTAATCTTTTGGAATGATTAATATAGGTAGTAAAGATACTCACAACTGACATCTAGGTGAGAGGTGGTTTTGAAGTGCTGTCAAAAAATAAGGTCTGAGGTTGTTAAGAGGCTTGGTGGATAAGAGAGCCAACACCTGGAAATGGGAGGTCCATCTCTGACCTCATATGCTTCTGAGCTGGGTGACCCTGGCCAAGTCACTTAACCTCAACTGCCTAGCCCTTACCAGGCTTCTGCCTTGGAACTAACATTTAGTATTGATTCTAAGACAGAAGGTAAGGATTGATTGAATGATAAGTAAATTTTAAAAATAAGGTGGCACAGAATTTTGCCATCTTTCTAACAAAGATAAGTATCTCAGACCACTCATTGACAGGGTTAGAGGATGTAAACAATGAATCCTGGGTTGGTATTGGATAAAATGTCCCGTGGGCTAAAAGGGCCAAATACTTTGTCACTTGTCATCCAGCAGAATCTCATCTTTTGACTACAACAGAAATCTGTCCAATTGTTCCTTCAAGCTACCTCCCCTCCTCGGAGATCCTGCCCTCAATCTATTCTGAAAGGATTAGAGTCACTGAGGAATGTAATGAGATAGAGAAGATGAATTTTCTTTTTACTCTTAGAACTATGGTGGGAAGGGGACAGTGTGTGCTTTCCAATATCTTACTCCTTCAATCCAACACCCATTACTTAAGTCTCCTCCAACCAGAACAATAAAAAGAGTTGGTTTCTCCCCAGCCCCCACATTTAGTGTCTCCTTCTTAAGGCAGAGGGAAAAACGATATATGGCCCCAAGTAAGATTTATTGGTTCTAGCAAACAAAACAACCAAATAAAACCAGTTTATCAAGCCAAACTTTTATCTGAACTGATGAACACCAGAAATATAGTTAAGTGGAGCTCAAGGAAATCTTGGTGCCTACAGAGAAGAGAGGCAGGAGTAATGAACAGAGCACTAAACTTAGAGTTGGAAGATTTGGGTTCAAATCTCACTCCTGACACTTACTGGTTGGGTATATCCATGAATTATAGTCATTCTCGGTCACCGAGAGACTACCACTAGTACCCATGAATTAACTTGAGCCTCTGTTTTTTAATCTATAGATCAGCGATACTGTGTGTTTTAAAAATCTGTATCCTGGGGACTTCATTTCCCAGCATTCTTTACTCTTCCAAGGGTTCCTTTGTCTTGTGCCCCTGTGTTGCGCCCTGGTGTGGATTTGTTTATAAATTTGCTAAAACCCACACTGTGGGGCTTTTTTGCTTTGGTTCGAGTGTGGCAGGCTTGTGGGTTTCTGGCTCTTTGCTCTGGTCACTGGACTGAAAGAATCCCTTTCTCTCTCACTTTGTTATTAATACTTTAAATTTAAATACTTTGAGTATTCATGCATTTTTAATCTTACAATACTAATACCTATGTTTCCTACTTCATAGGATTATAAGATTTAAATGAATAATGATTTCAAATCCTAAAATGTCAGCTACCACCATCATTGTCATCATTGCTGTTTTGATAAGTATTAATGTTTGTGTTTTCCCCCCAGTGGTTGCCTTCCCTGTCCCCCCAATTTTGCACTTTCCCAAGAAAGCTGAAGTCTTTTGTGAGTTAAAAGCCTTTAACCAAAGTGCCAACCATCTAATTTTTACTCTTAGTCTCTTTGAGGGCTAAAAATATTCTTGAAGGAAGGCTGAGCAGAGGCTTTTGATTCCAAAAAGAAAGCCTTTTGTCATCTTGGGGAAATTCTGCTTTACTGAAGTTATTTTCCTCAGTGTAATAAAAAACAAACAAACTTGGGAGGCAGAAGACCAAAGTTCAATTAAATTCCAGCAGACACTTACTAGCTGTGTGAATCTAGACAAATTACAAATTCTATGAAACTCAGTTTCTTCATCCGTAAAAGAGAAAAAAAGAATACTTGTAATGACTTTCTCACATGGTTGTTGAGGAAAGTGCTTTATATAAAGCTTTAATTTACAGTCCTAATGAGAGCTGTTATTCTCAGTCACTTTTAAAGATGCTCTCCTTTGTGTGTTGTGAAACTGAGATGGTGTTGGTGTCAGACTAGGCTACAATAAGTGTGGCAATGGCTAATTACAACTGGGGAGAGGAAGGAGGAGTTCAAATAACAATAGCAGCATTAGCACAAATACCTTTTTTAAAATAGGTCTATTCCTTTCTTTTTTTTTTCAATTACATGTAGAAACAATTTCCAACAATTATTTTCTGACATTTACTAGCACAAAAATCTAAATAGTACTATGCCATTTTCTTACTAACTAGGCTTTGGTAAAATAGTTTGGGGAATACACCATGTAAAAAGCAAAATAACAGAGAATTCTCCTCTTTCCCTCAGCCAGATAAAGTACAATCATGAGAGGCTGTATAAGACCTGGACTTCTATGAGGAGAGTAATTCTGAGAAGCAGTTCACTCAAAAAAGCTCATCAATGCCCCCCCCCCTCTCCCCCACACACACCTGGGCATATTGCTGGAATCCAGAGTATGTTGGGTTACTAGGTTGTGCTCCAGAACTCAGTGCTACATTCTGATAACCAGGCTGAAGAGTTGGATACCCATAGCCAAAGGGCTTAGTGGGTTTTGTTGCCTGAGGGATGGAGGGAGCAGGCGCTGGACTGCTGGTCGATGAAGAAAGAGCATCTAACAAAGAGAGAAGTACACATTTAGCATGTTGGAAACAAAATTCAAAACTATCTAGTCCCTCCTTTTAGTCAATGGCATCCTTGATTTTTGTTTTTTACTAAAATTGCTGATCTCTGTCCCACCATACTTCCCTGAAAATAGAGTCAAAGCATATAGAGCCACCATGGTATACTGGAAAGGAGATGTATAAAGAGCAAAGAATTTGGAATCAGGGCCTCAGGCAGAATCTTGACTTTACTTATGACCTTTATCATTGCTGGCATGCCAATGAAACTCTCAGCCCCAATTTTCTCATCTGTAAAATGACAGGGTTGGAACATACTATTTAGGTATAAGTCTACAATGTACCTTTATATGAACTTAAGACTATATTCATGAACAATCCCACTAAGAAGGAAGCTGACAGTATGAGAGAACAGATCATTCAAATCCAGGGAGGTGAACAGAAGGTGACAAGACAGCCTGGAGGGCTGTCAAGGTCAAGTGATCATTACCTGTAGAGAAGGGAATCTGGGAATAGTTGTGGGATGACTGAAAGGGCCATTCTCTAAACAGGCAAACAGTTAAATGATATGAGCAGGCATTTCTCAAAAAGGAAGAAATATAAGCTATTAATAGCCATAGGAAAAATGCAGGTTTGAGAAAGTCAGGTTCTATCTCATACTCATCAGATTGGCAAAAATGACAAATGCTGCCCACTGATATACTCTTATTGGAACTGTGTTTCAGCCGTTTTGGAACTAGGACCAAAGTTAAACAATAGAACAGGCCAATACTGAGATAAAAGAAAGAAGAATAAGGACTCCTATGTACAATAGTATTTATAGCAACTCTTTTTATGGTGGCAAAGAATTGGAAACTGATAAGATGGATGTCTATCAGCCGAGAAATGGATGAACAATTTATGGCATATGATAGTGATAATACTGCCATGCTATAAGAAATGACCAACAGGATGGTTTCCAGAAAAACCTGGGAAGACTGAACTGATACAAAATAAAGTGAGCAGAACCAGGAGAACATTGTACAGAGTAACTTCAATATTGTAATGATAAACAACAGTGAAAAACTTAGCTACACAGATCAATACAATGATATAGGACAATTCCGGGGGACTCAGGATGAAAAAATCCACTTCCAGAGAGAACCGATGAATTCTAGATTAAAGCATATTTTTCCCTTTCTTTATTTTTCTTGCCTTTTTTTTTTAACCCTTACCTTCCATCTTGGAGTCAATACTGTGTATTGGTTCCAAGGCAGAAGAGTGGTAAGGGCTAGACAATGGGGGTCAAGTGACTTGCCCAGGGTCACACAGCTGGGAAGTGTCTGGGGTCAGATTTGAACCTAGGACCTCCCATCTCTAGGCCTGGCTCTCAATCCACTGAGCCACCCAGCTGCCCCCTTTTTCTTGCTTTTTTTGGGGGCACCATGGCTCATATAAAATCAAACAAGAAGTTAATGCTAAAAAAAAAAGGTTACTATTGGTAATTGGAGACAGCAGTTTCAGCCAGAACGTAGTTTTGAGTAAGGAAAAAAAAGTATAGACAGGCTTCTTAAGGAATTTAGAGATATATGGTATGATAGCTAGCAAGGTGGACTTTTTTTTTTTTTAAAGATAGATACGGGCATGTTTGTAAGCAATAAGGAAGCAGTTAGGAAACAGGGAAACTTGAAGCAAGAAAGGGAGAGTTGCAAAGGATCTTTTGGAGATGATGGGATAGAATGGGATCTTGTGTGAGACAGGGGTGAAACAAAGGATAATGGCAGATTGTACCTTACTGATATGAGATGAAGAAAAGGGGAGAAGAGAGAGCTAAGCAAATGGCCTCATTTTTTCCAGTGAAATATGAAGCAATGTTCTTAACTAAGAGGGTAGAGGGAGGAGAACTGTGATAGGTTTGAGGACAAATGAAAAGGTTTGGAAAAGCTATTGTGTTGAGTGAGATAGTCAATTAGGAAGGCATAGATGGATTAGTGGGACCAGGCAGTACAGTTTTATGAAAGCATTGGATCATTGTCTGAATGGTGAAAGAGATCACAAGAGGCCATCTAATCCAATACTCTCATTTCAAAGATGGTCAAGATTAAGGCTGTGATCATCTCTGAGGGTAGCTGAGGTAAGGTAGAACAGAACATATGAAATGAATAGATAGAGGAACTAGGAGGAAAGGTAACTTGGAGGCAGTATCAATCACATTCAAGTTCCCCAGAATGGGGGCAGGAGTTGGGAAAAAGAGAAAGACTGCAAGTCAGTCCCTAAACTCATTGAGGAAAGAAGGAAAGTGTCCTGGAGGTAAACAGACAGCAGGGGGCAGAATTTTGATTGGGTGGTAGATATGAACTGAATTAACTTTGAGGGAGGAGAAGTTACTGAATGATGGAGATAAAGAGAAAGAACATGGAAGTAGCAATTGGGGAGCAAAGAGTATTCCAATTCCCCCAACTTGACCAGTTAGATGTAGAAGTGCAATCAACTTTAGAAAGAGTAGCCAGAGACTATGTCTTCAGATGACAAAAAGATAGAAAGAATGAGGACGAAGGAAAAATTTAGAGGGAATAAGATTCTTTATTTTATATAAGACTAATTCTTTGTCAAACGCAAGTTCCTGCAAGGATATAATTTTGCATCTCGAAAAATTATGAGTTCCGAAAAAAACAAAATAAACTTAAAAGCAATTTTGGTAAACTGGCTTCAATTCCCCTACTGTTTCCCATAATATGAAGAGCTGGGCACCTGTACCATTTCCTGTACCTCTTAGAACTTCTGGTGTTCAAACCTTGAAGTGACATTGGCCTATGATGAGCCAAGTAAACAGGAATTAGCTATGTAGTTATCAGCTTACACATCCATCTCTCATTTTTCTGTGTAAGGGGCAACTTTTATGGAAAACATGTCTGTCTGTTTTCATTCTTTTTTAAAAAAAGAAAAAAGTCAACACTGGCTACTGATTTGCCTGAAATTGTTAGAAGGCCTGTTTGAACATCTTAGATCCAAAACCCTTCTCCAAGATTGTCTTAAGCCAGGCAGGGGCATAATGGACATTGTATCCTATGTGAAGAAAGAAAGGACCAAGAACTGAAATTATTTTCAAAGAGAATATTTTTTGAGGGAGAACAAAGGCCTAGAAAAAGGGAAAGGGGGTTACTATAAGATCAGTTTTTTGAACGTTATCTTGTGAGGCGGTAAAAATGCCAATTTTTATTGGCATTTTTTATTAGCATTTTAGCAATTATTAGCAAAATAATTAGCAATTAGCAAAATTAGCAATTATTAGCAAAAATGCTAAAGCACCACATCTTTTACAAAGCAATAATGTGATGAAATTGCTTTAGGGCTCTTAAGAGATACCAGTCTATGTTGTTCAAAATTATAAATGAAAGTAAATAATAGAAATGTCAATAAAATTTTCTTCTGTTGAAAAGATAATTTCATTTTTTGTAGACTAGAATGCCATATTTGGGACCAAGGCTTTTTTTGTACAGTCTGAGAGCTAAGGATGTTTTTTTTTAAACACTTTAAGATAGATTTATTATATTTAAAAATATAAAAACCATTCTTAGCACCTGGGCAGTAAAGAAAAATCCAAAACACCAGGCAATGGGGTTGACATTCTAAAACAAGGTCTTCCTGGAAGTTCAAGAATTTTACAAGAGGGCAGTTAGGTGGCACAATGGATAGAGCCAGGCTTGGAAGGGGGAGGACCTGGGTTCAAATTTGGCTTCAGACACTTCCTAGCTAGGTGACCCAGGACAAACCACTGAATTACCTAACCTAGCCCTTCCTGCTCTTCTGCCTTGGAACCAACACACACAATACTGATTCTAGGATGGAAGGCAAGGGTTTTAAAAAAAAAGGCAGTTATTAAGTTATTGATAAGTCAACTCACCCAATGTTTCTCCTGGATAGCTCCCACCTTCTAGGACATCAAAGCTATTGGGCACAGGAGAAGCACTACTGGTTGTAGAGGAGCTGTCAATGGCTAGGAAGAAAAGGAAACCAAAATAACATTAGTAAAAGATGTCAAATGTTTTGAGAGGAAGGTTGTTGGCAGTTTGATAAAGATGCTTTTTGTAGGCTAGAGTAAGAGTCTTGCCTTGAGAAATCAATAAAATGACTAACGGTTAAGGACAGTTTGAATCAAGGTGGATTTCTGTTAAAAAAGAAATACATGGAATGGAGACAAAATAGAAATTTAGAGCAAAAGAGACTGCCTAAAACTGAAAAATAAGCAGCCAAAGAACAAAGGAATATGGGCTTTAAAGAGGAAACCAAATGTAACAAAAGCCCCACTCAAACTTATGAATAGCCATTCAATGTGACCCCTCCAGGTTAAGCTAAGAGCTACCTCTAACAATTGGGTTATTCTGGAGGGAAGATGAGATGTTCTCTCCATTCTGCACAATTCTTTAGCAAACTACCTTCCTGACCTCAAGACAATTCCTTTTAGTTTGTAGCATTTTCTTCACCAGAAAAGGGGTCAGCACTCTGTTCTATTTAGTGCAGAAGACTCTGTGAAGATATTGTGGGGAAATAATATATAAAATGTAAGCTCTGGGTCAACACAAGGTAGCAGTTTATGGGTTAATTTAAAGTGTACATATTCATTAGGAAATTTGACTGGAGATTTAGGAAGGGGATCTGGTGGTAGGTCAATCGTACAACATGTCCTCTCTGAACACAAATCCCATTAAGCAGACAGATGCTATCCTGGCCCTTTGACATTAATTATAACATAAAGGCTGTTCCACTCCTGAATTTAAAATTATGTATTTGTTCTATAATTCTAGTGCTAATGACACCGTTTACTATATATTTAGAGCACCAGACAGAGCGTCAGACACCACAGCTATGGGATGACTTCTATTACTAACAACTTTCTCAGGACTTACAGCACTTCGACTCTGGCCTTAGTATCCCCCCATTTATAAACACCCCACATGAACACTATGAAACTCAAAAGGAAATTTGTTATCAGGGACTATGGAGAAACAGGCCTAGCCTTTCCCTGCCAGTTGAAGCCATGAAAAACCTATCACAGCTTCTTATAGACTTTCATCTAGTTGATATTCTAACTAGGGGATACCCTGAGGATGCCATTAAAACAAAAGACTTAACTGCACAACATTATTCAAAAAGTTTTGTGGGAACAAAAAGTGCCATTAGGGAGTGGCTAAACAAATTAAAGGCTATAAAATATAATGAAATAGTATCTGAAAGGATGAGGTGTTTTTTTTTAAAGTAGGACAGCTTTAAACAGCAATATACATAAAATGTATATTGCTTAAAACTTAAAATAAATTGTAATATTGAATTAAAAAAAAAAACAGCAGAACGAATCATGGCCGCACACAAGATTTTTATTATTGTTAAAAGTTAACTCATAAATTTTAAACCATAAATAATTTGGAGTTTATGATTTTGTGTGCCACTGGTTTTCATTTTATTTCAATGTTTTTGTTGATATCTACTATGTTTAGAATTTAAAAACAAAACAATACTATGCTAGCTTAAAAAAAGAGACAAACCTAAAGCATTTTGAATCATGAATCTCAAATCTAGTTAAAATTCTGATAATTTAGGCTGACCCAAGAAATAGTATTTTAACTCAGCCAGGTTACCAAACCATGGTGGCTCTTCAAGTATAAAAAACACCTGTACTCTCTTAAGGTTTTTATCCAATACGAGTGATTCCCCAAGGGCAGAGCTGATAACCACTAGCCAATCTAGACTCTGCTCAACACTGATTCAATGCTATCTAGTGTTTGACTTTGTTTTTATTTTAAAAGTGGATGAAATCTTGTTCTTTTGGGTAGTGGAAAGAGTAATACTTGTCTTCTGGAGAAAGATCTTGATTTGCCACTTGACCTTACTATGTGATCCTAGATAAATCATCCTCTGAAGAGCTATAAAATGAAGAGATTGGACTAGACGACATCTAAGAACCTTTCCAGTTCCAACATCCATCATCCAACAAAAACAAATGCAGACTTAGGGAGAAATTGATCCACATGTAAAATTAAAGACTTCCTGCCCTTTGACCCAGCCATACCACTGCTGAGTTTATATCACAAAGAGATAAGGAAAAGGATCTGTACAAAAATATTCATAGCTGCGCTCTTTGTGGTGGCAAAAAATTGGAAAATGAGGGAATGCCCTTCAATTGGGGATTGGCTGAACAAATTGGGGTATCTGTTGATGATGGAATACTATTGTGCTGAAAGGAATAATGAACTGGAGGAATTCCAATGTGAAATGGAACAACTGCCAGGAATTGATGCAGAGTGAAAGGAAGAGAACTAGGAGAACATTAAACACAAAGACAGATACACTGTGGCACAATTGAATGTAATGGACTTCTCTACTAGCAGCAATGCAATGACCCAGGACAATTCTGAGGGATTTATGAGAAAGAACACTATCCACATCCAGAAAGAACTGTGGGAGTAGAAACACAGAAGAAAAACAACTGCTTGATCATATGGGGCAATGGGGATATGATTAGGGGATTCTAAGTGATCACCCTAATACAAATATTAAAAATATGGAAATAGATCTTGATCAATGACACATGTAAAACCCAGCTCATTGGCTATGGGGGTGGGGGGAGGAAGGGGGAAAAACAGGGAAAGAAGACGAATCATATAACCACGGAAAAAATAGTCTAAATTAATTGTGTCATTCAAACCAAGCTTTGAAGGAAGGGGAATATAGCTGGGGGCAAGGAAGTAGTGGTGAATTGCATATAGAGGGAGCAGCATGAACAAAACCAAGGAAATAGGAAAAATATAGGCTATATTCAGGAAATAAAAAGTAATTCAATCTGTTTGGGACACAAGGTTTGTTGTGATGATGAGAACTAGGAGAAAATTGTAGCTGAACAGTGGTACATTTTGAATGTCAGTCAAGGGAATATAGATTAAATTTTAAGGCAAAGGGACATCATTATAGGTTTCTGAGTAAAGGGAGGTTGCAGCGATTGGGCTTCCTAGAAGATTAATTAAACTAAAGAGATGTTGTGTGGTATGGAGGTGAGGGAAAGAGGAGGTATGATGTAATGTAGAACAATTAAAATAGATCCAAGTGAATGGTATTGGGGCTCAACTACAATGGTCAGGTGGGAATTGAGATGAGAATAGATATAAAAAAAGATTGCAAGCCTATGTAACAGGGCAATCTCAAAGTTGAAGTTTTGGCAAAGGCACTCAGTTTTTATTTTCTATGCCATTACAAAAAACCGGAAGCTGAGGGGGTGTCCATCAATGGAGAATAGGTAAAAAAAAAAACAACGGTTATATGAATGTAATAAAATGTTATTATGAAAGAAATTATTAGAAATGGCTTTAGAGAAAGTTTGGTAGACTTATATGAAAGGAGGAAGAATTATATTTTAGTGGGAACAATGTAGAAATGAACCATTCTGAAAGCCTTAAGAACTCTGATCAATTGTTACTCCAAGAGACCAGTGATGAAGAAGGTACCCATCTTCTAGCAGAGGTGATGGACTAATATGTTGAATGAATCACACTGTTGGATATGGCCAATATGGGAACTTGTTTTGATCAAGTATGCATATGTTACAAGAGTCTTGCTTTTCTTTTTTTGGAGGGAGAGGAGGGTGAAGGGAGAGCGCAAAAATAAAGGCTTGATAATTAAAAAACAAACAACTCTTACCTTTTTTCTTAGAATCAATACTGTGTATTGATTCCAAGGAGGAAGAATAGTAAGCAATGGGGGATGGGAGTTAGGGGCGGGGTCACACAACCAAGAAGAGTTTCATCTCTAGGTCTGACTCTCAAACCATGGAGCCATCTAGCTGCCTCCCAGATAATTTAAAAAAAAAAATTATTTTAAAATATTTCCTCATGTTTACATGATTCATTTTCTTTCCCTTCCCTCTTCCAGAGCTGACAAGCAATTCCACTGGGTTGTACAAATGTTACCAGATAATTAAAAAAAAAAAGTTTTAAAAAAAAGTGACAAAAGAAGCCACAATGGTAGGGGGATAGCAATAAGAGATAAATGAGGAAGTGGACGTATTTTTAGTTAGATATTGATAAAGCTAAACCGTCTCATTTTGCCTTCAAAAATCTCTAAGGAATACACATTACACTTCTTTCTAAACAATGATACATGTGCTAGGGGTGAAAATCCCCCCCCCAAAAGAAACAAATTAATAGATGGGGGAAAAAAGAGGATATGAGACAACTTGGGGGGGGGGGGCGGTGATGATGATGTGGCATGTTAAAATAGTTGGGCTTAATCTAAGGTACATACTCAGTTATTAAAAAAAACCCTCTCTATACACCCTGGATCTTAATTGAATTGTGTGGCAAAAAAAAAAAAAATACATTTGTGACCAAGCTCCCTGGAGTTGCCTCTACAACTGCTTATTGGGAGGGGTGGAAACAATCTACTTTCTACCTTATGGCTGTCAAACCTTTTTCTCCTTTCTGTGATTTAGACTCAAAGGCTACTTTACCCACCTTGGGCAAAAACTCTTTCCCTGAGAAAGCCTAAAGTCTACTGAGGACAAATGAGATAGGATCAAAGTGTGAGGGGAGACTTGGAAATCAGAGTGAAGATTCCCTACATTCAGACTTGCCTGAATGTTTTTCATAAAAGTTAAGTATCAGATGCAGAAAAAAAATCTTGAAAACAATCACATTATTTTTCCACTTTGTTTTTTTTAAAGTCTCAAGCTAAATTTATTTCTCCCTGAATTTGTTTTCAGGATTAGATTGCATAATAGAACGATGTTTCAATTTGCCCTTTGTAGACTAATTTATGTGAATAGTGCTGATTAAACCTTATCTCTTACAGATTTATAAAGAACTTTGCATTGTTTTATCTTATTGTTTTAAAGAATCAAGTCAGTTAAATGATTCCAATAGAAAAACTGACCAGAAAAAGAGAAATTAAAGTAAATTTAATACTATTAAAATGAAAAAGACTTACAAATATTTTGTCTTGACCAGATTTAAAAGATTTCAATTTTATATTTTATAAAATTTTAATTACAGAAAATATGATTAAGAGTTTATTTTCCCCTATGTAGTAAAGACTTTTTTCTAACTACCACACCGATCAGACGATAGGTCCTATTTTGAAATGCATTTTTAAAAATAGGAAGTGATTATTCTCAAGGGAAAAATTCATGAATGATCAATGCAGAAATATAATTTTTTTTCTGTCAACATTGACTAGTTGTAGACTTGTTTTGAGGTAGAAGTGATTGTACTATGCTGTGTAACAGTTTAGTACTAAAAAAAGGTCATTTGTAAATGTTCATATTTCAAAGAAAGTGATGATCTTTCATATATGTAAATTCTATAATTTTATACTACTCTAAAAACAACCCCCCCAAACCTTTTTCTTTCCCTGTTACCACTTGTTCCCAGTCTTTTTTCCCCTTCTGAGTCAATTCTACTGAGCTCTTCCTTTCTCCCTTCTACCAAGTCTGTGCAAAAGGGTACTAGCATCATCCACCCACAGACTGCTTTTGGTGGAGCCCAGGGCCCTCTGTCCTGGCCCTTCTCCCTCCCTAGTTTCATGTGGATGACTTTCACATCTAGCTCCCACGCTCTCCTGAGCTGCAGCCTCACATCTGTAGCCTGTCTTGCCAGACACCAGCAGCTGTATGTTCTGCAGCGAGCTCATTATGTCCCAAATAGAATTCCTCAGCTTCCCTTCAATTTATGCTCCCCGCTGCCTTCCATTTCCCTACCGAAAGCTAAATTATCTACATCATTTGTCAGGTGTCAATTCTACACTTGCAAAATCTCCCATCAATGCTTTTCTCTGTCCTTAGACCTCCATGACACTCCCTGACCCTACTTCAGGTCCTTAGCGCCTTTCACCAGAATCACAATTGTCTTGGAATGGTCTCTCTGCTTCTCCTCTCTAAAGTCCACCTTTTAATAGTTTTGCCAAAGACCAAAAACATCAGTCTGACCAACTTGCTGCCTAAGACACTTCAAAGATGCCTACTGCTTTTAGGCTAAAATATGGACATCTCAGTGGTGCAATGGATAGCACTGGACCTGGAGTCAAGAAGACTCAAAGCCAACCTCAGATCTTTACTACTTCTGTGACCCTGGACAAGTTTACAACTCTCTCAACTTCAGTTTCCTCATCTATAATATGGGAATAATGAAAGCACCTACTTCGCAGGGTGGTTGAGAAGATAAAATGAGATATTTGTAAAGTACTTTGTAAACCTCAAGTGCTTATTAAAGAAATGTTTTATTACAAAACTTCATTGTTGGCCAATTAAAACTCATCTCTTACCAATTCCATGTTCTAAACTTTTCTCTATCCTATATTCTTTTCTTAAAGAGTATCTACTATTTGTTCAGTATTATATTGTTCAAATACAGCACGTAATTTGCATTCTGTGTAAAAGCAAGATTTGGGATGCTAGTCTACAAATCCAATTCCTATTTGTAATGCTGTTCCTATAAAACAACTTTTGGAGGGGCAGCCAAGTAAGCTAAGTGGATAAAACTCCTGGTCTGAAGTCAGGGAGACTCATCTTCAAGGGTTTTAATCTGGCCTCAGATACCTCCTAGCTGTGTGACCTTGGGCAAGTCACTTAACCCCTTTGCCCAGCCCTTGTCTTTATGTCAGAGTTGTTACCAAGACAAAAAAGTAAGGGTTTCAACAAAAAACATTAGGGACTGTGGAAACAGCCAGAGCACTAGAAAAAAAGGCTTCTGATTGTAACTATTCCCCACTCCAGAATAGTGGGGAAGAAACTCACCGTGTTTGCGTTTCCTTTGCACTGTTGGCAGTACTGAGACATAAAGGACATTCCTAAGTGAGGGAATTCTTCTGCCTTTAACTGCTGTGCTTATCTTCTCAAATGACTGTTTCATTCATTTGTGAAGTCTTGTGCCTTGTGCAGGTCTGTAAGCAAGCCACCCAAGGAAAGGGTGGTGTCATGTACTTTTTACACATCTCCCACCGACTTGGCACAGTGATGCATAAACAGGCTAAATAGTTGTTAAACTGGAAGTGTTAATTTCCTTAAGATAAATAGTAAACTACTCTAATCTTTGAAGGGAAAGATCTGAGATATGTCCTGTTCTTTTCCAAGGCAACTTTGGTTAAGAGCAGGCCAAAAATGGAATTAAAAAACAAATTTTACCTGGAGACTTCTGTCCTATGTCAAAGTACTTTAATTTGAAATAACTAAGCAATTATTCTATGAATCATTAGACATGACATGACATTTGGTAAATACATGTCTAAATAATCTGTTGTGTGAAATCAAAGTTGCCTAAAAACAAGTTACCAATAAAAACTGGTTTTACTGAGCCTGAGAGGTCATCTGGACCTATGTACACCTCGGCCTTTCAAAAACATATTAAACAACTGACAGAACAGGGGAACACTGACCTCTGTTTACTGGATATTCACATGACTATTCCCTCTCTTTTTACCTCTTTGATTTCTTATTTTCAATTTGAGGATCTTAAACATTCCGTATCTAAAGAACAGCAGAGAGCAATGTCCTTGAGAAAAAAAAAAGTTGATATGTAGAATAGAAATAAGAATGAATATGATGAACAAAAAGGTTTAAGAGAACTGACAATTTCTGTCAGCTCTGGTCATCTAGAGGATTTTTATTTGCTCAAAACTTGTTTAGACTTACTTTCTGACAACTCATAGCAGATAGAAACATCTCATGGAAAAATAAAAATTCTGCTTCTGACAGCTGTCCCTGGTACTAAATAATTTTATTACCCATATGAGTACAAGTTAGCAGAAACTTAAAATGAGAAAGGTAAAAAAAAAAATCTTTAGTTTTGTTTCCTATAATTTGAAGACATAACTTTTTAGATGGTTTAATACAAAATGTTGATATTTTCTAGGCTCTGCCATTTTAATTATTTAGAAACAATAAAAGACCTAAAAAAGTTTAAAAAAATAATAATTTTGACTTTTGGGGAAACCTGGCAGCAGTAGAGTTCTCAATCAAAATGCCTTAATACTAACATTGCACTATTTTTTGAGGGTTTAAAAGGATTAAAAAAAAAAAAGATCATTTGTAATAGTGCCATGACTAATTATCATATGAACTCTCTTCTTCCCTCCTCTTCATCAACTGACGAGAGAGAAAAGTGCTACTAGCATCATTCACTCCACAGCCAACATTAGGATCAACTATGAAGTATAGAAAGCAAGATATTTAGCAATGATGGCTATTAACCAACATCCTGGCTTTTCCCACCTTTGCAGCTTTACCTTACTATAAAATGCAGAAACATCACCGTTAGGTTACTTTCCTCTGAATAAGCAACACTTAAAAAAACATTTTGGAGATGGGTTAAGGAGGGGGAAATTAGTCAAGATGAATGCAACCAGTAATAAGTAGAAAAGGGTGAGGTGAAGGAAGTAATTAAATGTTTCATTCCAACTATTAAAAGCAGCCTTTGACAAGGTGTCTTTGGCACATAAAGCTGGTTAACTGTCTTCATTCAATAGACAAGTAAATTGTGTACTTTGGCATGGAATCAGACATCCTTAATACTCTAACGTTCTAACCAGCTATCACATGGCAGATTTAGCTCAATTTGAATTCCCAAGTTTTGATTATGTTCAGATTCTAGTGAATTTTAAGGGGAAGTGGTTCATGGATAAGCCTTAAAAAGCCTTTTGCTAGGGGCAACTGGGTGGCTCAGTAGATTGAGAGCCAGGTCCAGAGATGGGAGGTCATAGGTTCAAATCTAGCCTCAGACACTTCCTAGCTAGCAAATCATTTATTTTGTGTGCAAGTAATACTTTATATATAGTTCAGTGTTTTGAAAGAGTACTGGATTCAATATCAGAAAACCGGGGTTAAATTGTGGATTTGCTGCTTCCTACTGCCTAGTGTGACCATTGGAATGGGCCTGTTTCCTCATCTGTAAAAGGAGGTAGCTGGCCTATATGGATTGAGGCCCTTATCCATCTAGGATCCATTTATTACTTAATGGGTATTACCTGAGTCATCTAAAACAATATAAAATAATTTCTGAAAAGTCACATATCTCTCCCACATTATAATAATTTAATTCATAATTTATAATTCAATTTTAAGTGTCATGTGCATTCCTCCTTACTACCATAATGAAATTTCTGTCACCTAGATCTGAGCACAAAACTGGCTATGCTCACAAATCTTACAGAGGCTTTAAAAAAGCCTACTATGCTCCAGGTGCTGGGGAAAGAGGGACAGAGACAATCTATTTCCATAAAAAGCTTGCATGCTGCTGGAAAATTACAGGTACTCTTCGTGATCACATACTGATTTTGGAAAACTTTGGCACAAAAAACAACAAATGGCTATCTAATTGCAGAGATTTTATAGAAATAAAAAAACAAAAAATACACTCACACAAAATTCAGTACATAGGGATAATATCTACACATGAAGATCTACTCTTTCAACTCTCTGGGACCTTTGACCATTTTGTATACATACTCTTCTTACTAACAAAGAGAATCTTATTCCTTCTCTACCAAAAATATTTATGCTATTAAAAGAAGTTATAATTCAGAAGTGATATAGTAACCAACTACTCAAAGATATCCTACCCACTAAAGGCAAAAGGAGAAAATCTAGTTCAAGCAATAAAGGGTGGCATTGAAGACTAGCTTATGATAAAATATGAATGAGCAAAGTTTTCAACAACAATTCCTATTTCCTGGCTATCTAACAAAAAACAGACTTAAAACAATACCATTCAAAAGGAAACACAGTGAAAGAAGAATCGTAATGTTGAGTAAAGGTGAAACACATAACTAAGATTTTGGAAAAATCAACACAGTTTATAAAATCTGAAAAAAAATATATATGCATTTATATATCTATATCTATATATCTATAGTAAAAATGGAATGCAACCCTCTGCTCTTCCTCTCAAATATTCACCTTTTTTAAAAGGTGAAAAAATCCCATGTAGTTCAAATGAGATAGGATACCATGGGTTGCAAGGTTTCTAACATAGCAAATCCCACTAGGTAAGAATATGTTGGAAGGAAGAATAATGGTCCAATAAAACAGCTATAAATGCTAATACTTGAACGGAACCTTTACTGTTCTGTAGGATTCCACCAATGAAGAGTGGAGAGAATGATGCTAAGGAGATTTTGTTAGAAAAACACATGGATACGCTCTTCTTTTTATTCCTTCCTTCCTTCCTTCCTTCCTTCCTTCCTTCCTTCCTTCCTTCCTTCCTTCCTTCCTTCCTTCCTTCCTTCCTTCCTTCCTTCCTTCCTTCATTTTTATTTTCTTGAAGCCTCTTACCTTCTGTCTCAGAATCAATGCTGTGTATTGGTTCTTAAGGCAGAAGAGTGGTATGGGCTAGGCAATGGGTGTTAAGTGACTTGCCCAGGATCACACAGCTGGGAAGTGTCCAAAACCAGATTTGAAGCTAGGATCTCCCATCTCTAGGCCTGCTTCTCAATTCCCTGAGCCACCTAGCTGCCCCCTGAATATATGCTTCTAATCGGTAACATGTGAGGATGCTCAAATGCTTGTGTGTAGCATGCAAGGGCAGTGTCTGGGTCTGGTAGACTCCTATTAAGATGGGCAGGTGACTTCCCCTAAGTAATTTCTTCTTTTCCCTATGCCATTAAGCTTAATCAAATCCAACTCTATCGATTTGAATAGAACATTGAAGAAACATGCAAAGTAGATACCACAAAGCATTATGCAAATATGCCATCGTAAGACTCAGCCAAAAGCTTGACAGCTAGTAAAAAAACCTCTTTTGCTCTAAGAGAATATGGAAGAAATGCAAACTGGATCATAACTCTTTCTCTCAACTTCTAAGGCTTACACTGTCATCCAGAAATGAAAGTAATGGTGAAGTTTATGAAACAGAGAGAAAAAGGTCATATCAGGGATCATACAACCTTTTCCACCCAAGCTAAATTTCATTTTCAACTACATACTTCATGGTGCCAAATCCTGAAATTCTAAGTTTCCATGTTTTAAAAAGAACCTAGAATCCAAAGTGCTGGAAATACAAAGAAAACGAGCACAGTTTGAAAAGATCAAGAACCGGTGTAAAGCTAAAGCAGACCTGCTTCCTCATCCTCCTCCTCCTCTTCCTCATCATCTGAAGTTGATGACGAGGGAGTTGGTGCAGAGCTAGCTGGGTTATTAACATAGTCATCATACTGCATGCCTGTGAAGTGGAAAGCACAAACAGGAAAGATGAGAAATCAAGTCATGGCATTGCATTTCAAAGTGAGAGAGAATTCTGGCATTCCGAAGGACGACCCACCATGCACAGAACCAAATGTGTTACCCAATCTGGAGCAGCTAGATTACCTGGGACAAGCAGTTTAGGAGAAGCAGCTTTGACATGGACTAATTTGGTTAAGCATCAACAGTACATCAAGGTACATAATAGCACACATTACATATTTCACAGAAGCGACCATAATTGTTCTTCCTTGGAAATTTTACTGATGCCTAACCATTTCCATCAATTTGGGTCTCAGCAAGTATGTGTGATTCATTTCTTTTTAGACTGTTAAGTTCCTTGTATGTCAGAAGCATGGCTCAACAGGAAAAGCACACATAGACTTGGAGTCAGAGGCCTCAGCTTCAAATTCCAGTTTTTCTACTTGGATTGACCATAAAAAAGTGAACCCACCCCCACCCTTGATTGTAAAATGAGAGTATAGGACTCAACTGACTTTGTAGCTCTTTTCTGGCAAAGGCTGTATATCAACTGGCCCCATTTCCCCCCCAATGTTGTCTTGGTAGAGGTCCAGTTTCGATGATGGGGATGGGATGGAAAGAGGGAAATCAGTTGGATGCTTAATAAAAATGATAATTATCCATGTTCTTACAAAGACACCAAATCTTAAATACCAAAATGGGCAGAAACTGAAGGCATGATCCATGCACAACCATCTCAAGCTACTCTGCCCCTAACCTGAGTATGTGAAAGAGACTGATGAAATTGACTTCCTAAGAAATCTAATCCAAGGAAAATACAACAAATGACAATTATGTTTCCCAGCAAATTAGACTAAAAAGAGGTTAGTCTCTTCTATATTTTGTTAATTGGGTAAAATTAGGATAAACTTTGAATCTCTTCAGGATGCTAACTCAAACTGTTCTTAGAAGGGAAAAATTGATTTAAGATGAACTACCAAACACTTAAAGAAAACTTGAAAAATCTGATGGTCCTCCTTGAAGACTGTAGGAACAATGGTCCCAGTTACGTTTTGGCATTTACATGCTTTCTACATTTCAAGTGAACATACTTTTGATTCTAAAATCATGGAGTTTAACTCTTTCCATTAATAAGAAATAAATGATCTCTTACATTTGTAAGGTGATTTAAAATGTTTGGTTTATCTATTAAATCTCAAATAGGTCATACAAAAAATTACTACTTTTTGAAATATTTAATTGTTAATGTAAAAATGATAAGCATTTTGATAAAAATAAATTGGAAATGTGAAAAAAACTATACAAATGGAATTTGGGCAATATGTAATGTCAGCCATGGCTTCTCATTCAAATTGAGGCTTGATTTTCTAAGAAAAGTTCAACTAAGAGCACACTTCAACATAAATTATACATTACAAACAATAAGAATGTCATGATTAAGCATGTAGTTTGTAGGTTAACACAAAATATTTATAGAAGAGATAAATGCATTTGATTCTAGGATTTGGAATTTGGGGGGATGAAGGAAGCATTTTCTCTGAATATCATCAGAAAACATGCACTTTAAAGAGTAAAAATAAGAGGTGTATGCAAAATATCATTTCCAAATAAGCAATAATTGCCTATTAGGGAAAATAAGAAACAAGTTAAAGTGTATCTGTTTTGCTCAGTTACCATAAGTCAATGAACATGACAAAACCAGAAGTGAAATGTACTTTTCTCCATTACTGAATAAGCTGCTGGTAGTGCAACGCTCAATTAAACTTACCATTGGCAAAAAAACAGGTGACCCAGGCCCAGAAAATCTATGCAACTGGTGACTTGTCCTCTTTGCTAAATCAGATTATTTAAAAGCAAATCACAGGTCATTTTCCTTAACTGATAGTCTGGGGTCAATCCTTTCTGAGAGCAGAACTGCTTGAACCCTGCTCCTATATAAACTTTTCTATTAACATCTAGTAGTCCTTAGAGGAAAAGAGGGAAAAAAAGAGAAAGATAACTAGCCCTAATAGACAGAAGCCGTGTATATATATATATGTACGTATGTATGTATATGTGTGTGTGTATGAAGAGCCCTAACAGTTTCACTAGGCTATAGAAAGGAGATATAATGTAAAAGGAAAAGAGAAGTAAATAGGGAGAACTTTTTTTTTTTAAACTAAAGCAAATATACTACATATTATTCAAAATTAGGTAACAGACCATTCCTAAGAAAGTTCCTGGATAATAAAATTTGTGTAAATTAACATTTAATTCATCAGAAGAGGATATATTGAAAAGAAATCCTCTTGTAATGCAGATAGGCTAGATTTTTATATGCAGTTTTCTTTGGAGCAACATATATTTCATTAAATCCCTTTAAAGTGCTATTGAGATGTATTTCCTTGAGTAATTTACCTTGCTATTCAAGCAGAAACAGTGGTGTCGATAATGCAAAAAGTTATTTCTATTTGACACTGGAATATACTGCATGATGACTTTTTCTAGCCAACTTAAAGATTTTTGATCAAGCTAACATTACAATGAGTTAATCTTCCCTACATACAAGCTAGGTGGTAGCTTAGCTATGTGTTGAGTTGTAAAGGGAAAGCAAAAAAGGATAGAAAGTTCACTAAATAGATACCCTATTTGACTGGGGAGGCAATTTAAAAGACCAGAGAAATAATGAATGAAAGTGAGTTAGAATTGAGGGTTGTCAGAATTGAGGGTTGACCTCAATATAGTAAAAAAAACTCAAAGAAATTGCACAAGGACAGCTAAATCATATGTGCAATTTCCTTCCTTGGTTAAAAGAATCTTTTAAAATCCCATAATAAAATATTGCTAGTAGAAATACTGAAACAGAGACTTTTAAAATGATAAAGGAATGATAAAGGAAATGTTAGGAATTTAAAATACCTAAATCACACATAATATACTCTTCCTACTGACAATCCAGGAATTAAATTATGGAATAAAACTGCATGGGCACTGTGTGAAGATACTGTAAAAAAAATGCTTTAGGAAGACTAATATAGTGGAAACTATTCTATAAGACGACTGGCTATGAACAACCTATTAACTGCTGACACAATGGGAAATGGTCTGTTTCTACCAAAGAAACCCAAAGAAATGGTATTAAAGTGACATATTCAAACATCTCTTGGTACACTGATAAAATAAGCAAAGAATAAAAAAGTGTCATGGATCTCCGCAAACATAATCTAATTTATAGTCTCTTTCCCCAAAGGTATAGAGAGTACATTTATTTGTAGTTAATGACTGAAAATATCAAATCAAAGACTCCAGGGCAAGTAATGGTATGGTTAAGATTTTCACTTTATCTTAATTATCCTCTTTCATTAGCTAATAACCATATAGTTGTCAATTTAGTACATTTTAAGAGTCTCTTGATATTAGGCCATACCATCTATTTTCTTTTCCATAAACAGGGGTGTGTAAGACTCTTGCCTATGAAAAGCTTCCGAGATCAAAAGGTAGACTGACTGAAAAGGAGGCTCTGACTCTTCCTCTTAAACATTCACTTTTGCTCTTCTGGAAAAATTGTAGGAGATGAATAAAGATGTGAGAATAGGTAAGATTTTAGGGTTTCCACAGGGGCACGATGAACTGCTTCAATACAGCAATCCATATTAGATGACTCAGCACTATTAGGCTGGCATCTAATGTGAAAGGCATGGACAAAGCTGATCAGAAAAGATTGTGTTTTTTTTTAAACCTGAGAATTCAAAATTAATGTCTTTTCTTTATAACTCAGAGACTTCTCTTGGATCACCTCAACAGTAAAAACTGCTGAGCTCTGAAGTACAACTGACTCTAGGGTAAAATGTATTATAGAAAAATTAGAATATTGACCTATTGCTAAGAGGGCTGCAAATCTTCATCTATTAGGGCTTCAGGTGTTAGAAAAGCCAGGTAGCTTTGTGAATCCAAGCAGCCATTTCTCTACTCTAAGGGAAAGAGCTTAACTAGGAATCTAAAAGCCTCAAAAATGATCCTTTTTTTCTAGATAACTGATCCAAGTAGATTAACCAAGTTTCTTCTTCCAACTTAAAATAACGTATAGACTTGTATCTACAAAAACAAAACAAAACAAAAAACACAACCCTTTCTTCTTAAAATAAAATAGTGGCTGTAGGACAAAGTAAATTAAGCAAACATTTTATTAAGCATCTAAAATATTGAAGGCACTGGGGGTACCAAGAGAAAAACAAACAAACCCCAAACAGTCCCTCCTTCTGCCTGTCAGAAAGCAGAGGATGCTCTGAGGATTAAGTGCTTGGGGTTGGGGGTGGGGGGAAGAGTCAGAGAGTCTGAATTTGAAGGAAAACAGGGATCCTGTGAAACACATATGAAGGAGGAAAACATTAGAAACACAAAGAAAGGCTTGCATGAATGCAAAGAGGCATTTACACTATTAAGTTGGGATCAACAAGGAAAAATGTAGGAAGGAATTATAATAGGTAAGAATATGGAGGGCTTGGAAATAACAGGACATTAGAGATATGGCACGAAGTATCAGTGAAAAGCATCATGTAAGCATTGCTTCAAAATACTCTAGCTTATAACTGTCCATGACACAACAGTCAATCATTGGAAATAAAAATTCATGAATAGAATTTGTAAATTTTATTCCCAGAAAATCCAGGAGCTTATTGGGTAACATTGCATACTCTTTGTGCCCAAGTGACTTATCTGTAAAATAAAATAAAGAAACTAGCAGAGAAAGAATGGTTTTGCTGACCATAAAAGAGAAGAAAGCAAAACCAAAAACCAAAACTTTGAAAAGATGGAGAGCTGTAAGATTAGTTACAAGATTACTGATGCCCTAATACAGAGCATAGAGCTTTGGAGTGGTCAATTTGAAGCTTGCAATTGCTACCAAATAGAAAACCTGCTAAATCTATGCTGATGAAATAAAAAATAAAAACTGATGGTAAAGGAGTTAAAAACATCAATCAAAAAAATCCTTAATGACGTTGGACTTATAGCCAGGCAGAAAATAAGATGGGAAATTTGTCAAAGAGAAGGGTAATGTGGGGGTAAATTAGGTCAAAATTATACAGTAGTTAGTTGCTATGTCCCTGAAAATTGTTGGCACCAAAACATAGAGCTTAGATAAGTGCCAGTCAATTTGTAGATTGATGACTTTGGACTTGAAATCTCAGGCAGACTAGGAAATTTTGGTTGCTCCGTACTTAAACATTACATGATTGGTTTTGCAGAGGTAGAAGTCTAAAGTATTGTATACTGTACATATTTTCAAACTTTTTCAATGTGTAGATGAGAGAGTTTTCCTCCTCTTTTTCTGGCATGAAAATATTCTCTAAGGGATGGTCTTCTGGAAGGGGATGGGAAAGAGATACTTAGAAAAATCATGGTAATAAATTTAATTTTTCTAGGGGAAAAAAAAAAGAAAATTTATGCTGAGATTTGAACATGTCTATTCATTTTCTCCAATACCTTCCTGTAGTAAGAGATCTGGTGGCTGTGTCCCTGAGGCCACAGGGTCAGTTGACTGGTCTGCAGAAGGCTGTGTCCTTGCAGAAACACTTCCTGATGAAACTGTGGATGGTGCTGGACTGGGCTTGGAAAGCTGAATGCTTTGCTTTCCAGGACTGGATGAAGAATCTGCAACTAAAGAGGGCAAAGTATTTTACCTACAATATCATATTATATCTGATTTATTAAATTTTGTTTAGTTATTATTAGTCATTGTACTAACAGAATCATTCATTCAGCAAACATCCTTGAAGGTATATTATCCAGATTAAATAAAGGTTTAAACTCTTGAGTACTAATATGATCTCTTTTAAATGAAAAACTCTCAAATATGTTTAACCAATGAAGACATTGATAAACATTTATTAGATAGATATCTACTATTTGCAAGGCACTGTGCTATGGCTGGGAATATGAAAAGAGGCAAAGGACAGTACCTGCCCTCCAGGAGCTCATGATTTAATAATTACACACATCTCTGCCTTTAGAGACAAAATATAGAACAGTTGTTTTTAACTGTCAATTCAGGCCATCAATGTTTCAACACCAATTGTGGTGCTATGCACTGATACCTTAGGAATTACTGGTAGAGTTGTTTGACCTTCACTACACAGCCCTGGATTTGGGCAATTGTTTTTACTCAGCTGAGCTGTCAATTCTCACTGTTAGCTGTTTTACTTGTTTGCTTTCCTACTAACTTCACACTCTACTGTGATGGGTAGAGTTCCAAGGTAGCACACACTTTTGAAGTTAAGCACACAGACTATGACAGCTGTGCTGAGAGGCGTTTCCAGTTCATGGAATGGGTTATGTTTTGCATTGATGAGGTTGCTCAATGTCTAACATATGAATGTCTCAATGGAAGAAAACTTTATAAAACTTAATTAGGGAGACCAGCAGGTTTTTTTTTATAACACTACAAGAAAAGCCACAAACAAAATCAAAATCCAATTTTTAATGTGGTCAAAAACAAATCCAACCTCCTTCTTCCAATTACTCTGAGTTCATTTTTATTGTAACATCATGTTCCACAAATTGTAATAACATAAAAACAAATAGGGGACACAGATTTTTACGGGGGCAGCTTAGAATTACCCAAAGTGCTGTATGACATTTTATTTTATTTTTTAAAACCCTTACCTTCCTTCTTAAGAGTCAATACTGTGTTTTGGCTCCAAGGCAGAAGAGTGGTAAGGGCAAGGCAATGGGGGTCAAGTGACTTGCCCAGGGTCACCCATTTAGGAAGTGTCTGAGGCCAGATTTTAACCTAGGATCTCCCATCTCTAGGCCTGGCTCTCAATCCATTGAGCCACCCAGCTGCCCCCTGTATGACATTTTAAATGTGGTCCAAGGTAGATTATTTCTTGACAATTCTGGGCCAAGATAATTTTCCATCTATGATACTGTTTAGTCCAACTGCCTCATTTAACAGATGAGGAAACTAAGTTCCTGAAAGACTAAGTAAACTGTACAAGAAGGCAAAGCTGGATGGGAACTTGAATTCCACAGGGCTCTTTCCACTTCAGTCTCTCAAAGGTCTCTTTATTAGCTATATATCATCGTCTAATCTTTTTATCTCCTTAAGGGGGAAAAAAAGAATGGGAAGTAAGGTTAAATTTTTTTCACATTATTTTAGATTTAGTTGTGGAAACCAATGTTCCGAAATTTGATACAATTAATAGTGTATTATCTCCAAATCTAAGTATTTGGAAAATGACATCAACAGGAAAAATTTTAGCTTGTACTCTAGGATCAACATTTTTAAAAATACTGGAAAATAATTTAGAAGTAAAAGTTTCCCTGTATTGATGCCAAAATTTTCAGCAGGGCACTGATCAAAGTAATTTCAATATTTACACAGGTCAGTTATGTGTAGACTTACCAGTATGAACAACAGTTCATACCAGTACTTCTAATTTTAATACAGTGAGTGCTAAAAGTCTTAGTGTAGTTTCAAGCTATTAAAAATTCAGTAGAATATTAAAGCTGAAAACTGCACTAAGACATGATAGATAACCCTGAATTAGCATAGGAAGACATTATCTGAGGAGAAATCCTATAGTTACTTTTTGTTCCACAAAGTCAATTTTTAAAATTAGCAAGTGGTATGTGTGTGTGTTGGGGGGTGGGGGGGTGGGGTGTTGCACAGGCAGGTGGCTCAGTGGCAGTCCTAGAGACAGGAAGTTCTGGGTTCAAATGTGGCCTCAGATACTTGTTAGCTCTGTGGCCCTGGGCAAGTCACTTAAGTTACCTACCCCTTACTGCTCTTCTGTCATGGAGCCAATTACAGTATTGATTCTAAGATGGAAGGTATGGGCAAAAAAAAAATAGCAAGTAAAACATGTAAAAATCTTTATTTTCTTCAAGCAGTTCTGTGACCATCAAGATTGGTCTGCTAAAGAAGGTATTTAAAGAAAAATAACTTACTCCCACCTCAATTTATAAAATATCCACTCTTATTTCCAGCTCTTGCTCCAATAAAGAACTGTGTGTGTGTGTGTGTGTGTGTTCTTCTGTCTTTAATCTCATTAATCTCATGCCAAGTAGTGGTCTCACTGGGGCAAAAGACAACGTAGTTTGGTACCTTAAGGGGTACAGTTTTAAAATGCTGTCCAGGATGGTTGGACCCATTTGACAACATGGATTACTGTGCCTGACCTCTTGTAGCTCTTCTAACATGGACAACTTCGCCAATAAGATGGATGTGAGATCTAAGAAATCTTAAACAAAGTTTGTTTTTATTTTTATACATTTCCTATTGGGAGGAGGTTACAGCTTGTTTATACCTCTCTAATTTGGCCTTTATTTTGACCTTGACTCTAAATAGAGAAAGTGTGCACTATATACAAACAGCTGAATCTGAAATGATTGCTATTTCCTTCACCAGTCGTTTCCTATTATTTTCTTTGGAAGACTTATTTTGCAGTGCCCTAAGGTTGTTTTTCTTGGAGATATACAAATGTGGCTTCTAAGAATTTACAAGTCTTTGGATTTTGATTTCCTGATTCATGCTAGTACTCTTCCAGTTTCTGCTCTCTTCACCTATGATTCTTTTTGCATTTAGAAAACCAACTAAATGTATTTAGAAGTTTAGAAGATCATTTCAAGTTCTTCACAGGCGTTTCCCACAAAAATTTTAAACTAATGCCCCATTACTCATCATCGTATAGGAACAAGTTAGGATTGGTCTGGTTTTCTAGGGTTAGTAGAAAGAAGGGAATTTTGAGATAAACCCTGGGAAAGGATTCTGGGTAGGAAAGGAATTGTGGAATTCTAAAACTGAAAATAACTGAACTTCACTTCCTTCTTGGATTTCATCTGAGCTGGGAGTAGGTTTTGTCTCTCTGCCTACAATTTTAAGCTGAAGGAAGAGTTTTGCTCTAAGAGATTCTCCCTGGAAAGTAGATATTTCATGGAGAAATCTTTGGCATCCAGGTAGAGGGTTTACTTGAAGGAAACTATTTTCCCGAGTCCAGCCTTCATTTGCCAGTGGTCCATCTACTGGAATTCCTATTGGCTAAGGTAATTCAAAGCTTTCCATCTATAACTTTGAGTTATTTAGTACAGCAGCCAAACCCAGAGGTTTTTTTCTTTCCATCCCTCCCTCTCTTCCTTCCTAATTACTGGTGGGAAGATTAGTGTCAATTAGATAGCTTTGGAAAGGGTTTTAAATAGCATAAGGAAGTGTAGGTAGGACCCAAAGAAGAACAGAAAGCTTTCCTTTCCCAGGGGGACTTAGGAGCTGGGTGGAGGTACTTTACAGAGTGTTAGGGTCATATCCATCAGTTCCCCTGATCCCTTTTGTTAAAATAAACTTTGTTTCCATAATCAAAAGATTTGGTGCTTAATTAGCCCTGAGGAGTTCCTAGGTGGGTTATAACATCTTACATCTCTCTAGGATACTTCCCCATTATAAATGTAACTCTGCTTGGCTTTCAAAAAACCAACAAAACCCCAAGGTTTGATAGATTTTACACTGAACTGGAAAGTTTGGGGGTACTAATGGTGAAAGATGCTGTATCTACTATATAAGAAATAGCTAAGGGGGCAGCTAGGTAGCTCAGTGGATTGAGAGCCAGACCTGGAGATGGGAGGTCCTAGGTTCAAATCTGGCCTCAGCCACTTCCCAGCTGTGTGACCCTGGGCAAGTCACTTGACCCCCATTGCCTAGCCCTTACCACTCTTCTGCTTTGGAGCCAATACACAGTATTGACTCCAAGACAGAAGGTAAGGGTTTAAAAAAAAAAAAAGAAATAGCTAAGCATAAAAAAGCATATTATCTCAAAGCTCACAAATGATCATCCAACAGAAACCACCACCATAAAATGGTACTCAAGCGGTGTATATCCTCATTCTGCTTTACATTAAGAGTAGAATAGTGGAAAAAGTGGCAGAGGATGCTCTGAAACAGTTAAATTTGCTCAACATCTAAGAAAATAATACTACCAGAGGAAGAAAACCATAACCATTTGATAGTGTATCTAAAATTCAAACCAGAACATGAAAAAGCTGCAGCAAAATAAATCTTTCCTTTCTCAAAGATCTGACAAGTATACTATTCTGTGTTCACCTAATTTGCTTATCGTTTCCTTCTTTATTTTCATGTCATTCACCCATTCTGAGTTTATCTTGGTGTAGGATATGAGATGTTGATCCAAACCTAATCTCTCCCACACTGTCTTCCAATTTTCCCAGCAGTTTTTATCAAATACTGGATTTTGGTCCCAAAAGCTGGGATCTTAGGCTTATCATAGACTGTCTTGCTGAGGTCACTTAACCCAAATCTATTCCACTGATCCTCCTTTCTGTCTCTTAGCCAGTACCAAATTGTTTTGATGACCACTGTTTTATAGTATAGTTTGAGATCTGGGACTGCAAGTCCTCCTTTGCATTTTTTTTCATGATTTCCCTGGATATCCTTGATCTTTTGTTCTTCCAGATGAATTTTGTTATGTATTTTTCAATTCAGTAAAAAAGTTTTTTGGTAGTTCAATGGATATGGCACTAAATAAGTAAATTAATTTGAGTAGGAGTGTACAAAAAAAAATCAAGCCATTCTCCAATTGACAAATGGTCAAGAGACATGAATAGGCAATTTTCAGTTAAAGAAATCAATTCTATTAATAAGAACATGAAAGAGTGTTATAAATCTCTTCTAATCAGAGAAATGCAAATCAAAACAACTCTGAGGTATCACCTCACACCTAGCAGATTGGCTAACATGACAGCAATGGAAAGTGATGAATGCTGGAGGGGATGTGGCAAAGTTGGGACATGAATGCATTGCTGGTGGTGTTGTGAACTGATCCAGCCATTCTGGAGGGCAATTTGGAACTATGCCCAAAGGGCGATAAAAGACTGTCTGCCCTTTGATCCAGCCATAGCATTGCTGGGTTTGTACCCCAACGAGATAATAAGGAAAAAGACTTGTACAAAAATATTTATAGCTGCGCTCTTTGTGGTGGCAAAAAATTGGAAAATGAGGGGATGCCCTTCAATTGGGGACTGGCTGAGCAAATTGTGGTATATGTTGGTGATGAAATACTATTGTGCTCAAAGGAATAATAAAGTGGAGGAATTCCATGGAGACTGGAACAACCTCCAGGAACTGATGCAGAGTGAGAGGAGCAGAACCAGGAGAACATTATACACAGAGACTGATACACTGTGGTGCAATTGAATGTAATGGACTTCTCCATTAGTGGCACTGCAGTCATCCTGAACAACTCAGAAGGATCTATGAGAAAGACCACTATCCACATTCAGAGGAAACACGGTGGGAGTAGAAACACAGAAGAAAAACAACTGCTTGATTACATGGGTTGAGGGGATTTAATTGGGAGTGTAGACTCTAAATGAACATCCTAGTTCAAACATCAACAGCATGGAAACAGGCTCTGATCAAGGATACATGTGGAATCGCCCATTGGCCATGGGAAGGGTGGGGTAAGGGGAGGGAGGGAAAGAATATGACTCTTGTAACCAAGGAATAATGTTCTAAATTAACTAAATAAAACTTAAAAAAAAAAACACCTGGGAAAAATAGAGAATGAAGTAGAAACATGTTTGTACAACAAATATGTTTAGAATGAAATAATAATGATGGAGGCAGCTAAGTGGCTCAGTAGATTAAGGAGGTCTGGCTTCAAATCAGACCTCACATACTTCCTAGCTTGTGACCCGTGCCAAATCACTTAACCCTCATTGTTTAGCCCATATTACTCTTCTGCCTTCTAACCAATACAGTGTTGGTTCTAAGATGGAAGGTAAGGGAGGGAAGAAGAGAGAGGAAGGAATAAATCGTGTTTGAAAAAGCACATATTTAAGAAAAATCTCATCAGGCTTAGGAAAAATTACATAGAGATAGCAGTAATACCCACCTAAGGTTTCATCAAATGAGGCTCAAAGTTTATCACACACACACACACACACACACACTCAAAGGTCTTGGAGCCAACTCTCTACAATGGTTTTTTCATGGAAGGGCAGATTTTCATACAAGGTTCTCCAAAGATACTCAAAACCAAAGGCAGTTTTTTTTTTTTAAGCAGAAAGAGTTCATGACCACTATGTCTAACTTTAAAAATATATAAGACTTTTTTTCTAACGGTTTAAGATAATGAGATTATAATTTACTACTACTGCAATGACATTTTGACCTTAAGCCTCTTTTGTGCTATTAGGCCTGTTTCTCTCCCACATGCATTAAAAACTCTCACAAAGATGTATCATAATTTAGGTAAGGAGTTAATTCATTTGTAGAATTGCTCTATATTAATAGAAATTGGATGATAAAAGCAAGAAAGATTGAAAAAAAAGGATGGATGATACAGATTCCTCACTATCGTGACAAAATTAGAGCTTTTGGCTTAGCACCCTATATATGGTATGATAATGCCACAGATGACAAGAAAACCTTTAATATCTAGACAAATCATTGAATATTGTGGCCAACTAACTACAGGGCTCATGAAGAAAGTGAGAGTCCATTATCCTGCTTGAAGCTTAGATTCCCTGAATAAAAGAATTCTTTCTAAAACACACTAAGAATGAAACTAACATTGAACACAGAATTTCTTTTCATCAAAAGGTGGGTTTCTTTTGTTTTTTTTATATACTCTTTGAAGATTAATGATGTATATAAACCAGAAGCCACCATTCATCTATTATAATTTACAAACTTAACTACAAGAGCTTATTGTTTCTATCACTGTAACAAGTTATGTGAACAAAAAAACACCCCAAAAGGGAAGATGTGAGCTATAAACTTCAGCATAAAGAAAAATCTTTCATCAAGGTTCAATTTTATACAGGAAAGAATAAGATAACAGAAAATTATTAAATAATTCGGTGCAACTTGCTACATGCTTTCACATTAGTAAAAATATATCGTTTGGCCTTGACAGATGAATATATTGGTATTACAAGTGTGGCTATGATATGGTTACAAATCTAGTGTACATGGAATTTTATTTTTTAAGATTCTTATCTATACTAAGCATCTACTTCAAGGCCAAAGATTGGTAGGAGCTAGGCAAATGGAGTTAGGTGGCTTGCCTAGTGTCACAGAGCATAGGTCACTTAGCTGCCCACCCCACCCCCCAAACTGGATTTCAATGTTGGTTTAGATCTCTCTCCTTGTTTCTCCTTCATCTTCCACCACTCCCCACTCCTTATCCATACCTAGATACCCTTGGGCATGTCTATAGCTTCAACTTTTGTATTAAGTGAAGGACTGGTGATTAAGTAGCTAAAGATACCTAAATTCTGGATTCCTAAATTTACTCTCAGCTCAGTTCAGTGAAGAAACCATCACATTCAACTATTCAAAATCTTAACTGGTCCTCTAATAGAGAGGTCTCCAAGGCGGGGCCACATCCCACCTCCCCCTGTCCCCCAACCATGTAGAGTGATTCCAAAGAATAGGAAGCTGGGTGCCTTTCTATCCTCCTGGAAGCCTTTGTTTCCAATATCTCCCTCCAGCCCATATCACTAAGAAGTGATTATAATCAAATCTAAAGTAGCTAGGCAGACACATTTCCCCATGAGTCAAAATTTCTAGGAACCAAGAGCAGGTAGTCTGGGAAGCTTGTCCTTAAGAAGTTATTGTCTGAGAAGGGAATGTATGACATAAGCAAATATGCAAAGCCTAGTTAATAGAGAAATGATGACTAATGCAAAAGGGGGCAATTATATGGTACTTTAAAGTATACAAAGCACTTTATAAATATTAACTCCTCTTAGCCTCAACAATCTTACTATCATGAGAAAAAACAGGCATAGGAAAATTAAGTGACTTGCCCAGGGTTGCAGAGATCATGTCTGACACTGAATTTGAACTTAGCTCTTCCTGATCCATGGCCTGGTATTCTCTTCACTGCGCCATAAGAAAAATATAAAGTAATTATGTAAGCTATGAGGATAGCAAGGTTACTTTTTAGATCTGTGGATGGGAATTTCAGGAGGCTTCAGTGAAGAGGTATTTTATTTATATTTGTATTATATGATCTCAAGAGAGACTAAAGATATAAACGTACACACAAACATACATGTAGCACTTTGCAGACTGTAAAGCACTAACTATATTAGCCATTGTTATTAAAATTTGGGATAGACCTTAAAGAAGGCACAGATAGAAGTCAGGTGTCTGAGGTGAACCTACATCAGGCTGGTAGCATTAAAAATAGAAAAGGAGGGATGGGTTGTTACGGTGCTGTGGAAGTGGTGTCCACAGGAGCTGGTAGATGACTGCCTTCAGGAGGGAGGGGGAAAAGGGTAACTGGATGAACCATTGTTCCCTTTGGCAGAAACAGATAAGTGAGAAGTAATGGATTCTTTCTCTACTCTCCTTTTGTGATTGCATCTGCTCTTACAGGCTCAATCACCAACCACTTCTAGGCAGAAGACTCTCAGGCATCTATAAAAAGTTCAATCCCTCATTTGAACTCCAGGTGCCCCATGGAAGCTGCCTGTAGGATATCTCCACCCAGGAGGTCCCGTTAGTAACTTAAACTCACCACATCCAAAATGAACGTCATCATCTTCTCTACTTCCTTCTTGGTTGAGAGGGCAAAATTCTCCATGAGCCTCCCACTTCCAAAGCAGAATCATTTCAGTCTTCCATCTTTGTCACTAGTGGCCCATGACCCATTAAATCGTACCAATTCTATTTTCATGATTTCTCTCCAGGTGTGCTAGTAGGTTGATTGCAGCTTGTCCCTACCTCCAGTCTTTTCTCTCATTAATACATTTTTTACAAAATTATCAATCTTCCTGCCTTAGGCTGACCATTATCATTTGCCTTCTCAAACACCTTCGGTAGCTCATTAGTGCCAACTTAATTACAACATATTATTTCTAGAGTTATTTTACATTTCTCTCCTTCCTTCATGTATTTTAGCCAGATTACACTACTAGCTATTTCTCAAAAATTGAACCTACACAGAATGCATCACCTCTACAGTTTAGAATCATTTTTCTTCAAAGCTCAGATAAGGTGCTACCTCCCATGGAACATTCTCTGAAGCACTGGCATCTTAAAAGCAGCTTTGGGTCTCGGAGTCTTTTGTAGTATTTGGTCTGCTGGAGCTCACTTTTATGCCCATAACCAAGGGTGTGTTGGAGCCAGCTCAAACCAATACACTGTTAAATTTTCAGTGAGCATTTATACCTTGAAAATCGGAAAATCCTATTAGTCAGGGCTTGATTTATTTATTATTTTATTAATAGACTAACAAAACAGTAAGGTGGCACAGTAGACAGAGCACTGGATCTATAGTCAAGAAGCCCTGAGTTAAAATCTGTGTGAATCCTATGTGGCCTAGCTGTGTAACCCTGGGAAAGTCACTTAACCTGTGCCTCAGTTTTCTCATCTATAAAATGGGGTAACAATAGCACCTATTTCCTCAGGTTACTGTGAGGATCAAATGAGATAATAAAATGCTCAGTAAGCACTATCTAAATGTTTATTATTATTAAGTAATAGAGAAAGTAATGCAGATTAAGTTTAAAAGTTGTGTCAAGTGTATGTTTGCCCCCTAGTTGGTCATTAAACATTTGCCTGCACACCCCTGTCTACAATTTTTTTTATGATACTTAGCTCTGTGTCCATTAAAAAGGAGCATGGTGAAATGGAAAAGGCTCTAGATGGGAAGGCAGAGGACCTAGGTTCAAATCCTGTTGCCACTGCTTACAATATACGTGACTAAGCAAGTTACTTAATATCCGTGCAGTCTCAGTTTCTTCAGCTGTAAAGTAAGAAGGTTGCACTAGTGTTTGTATCAGCTCTGAATCTGCAATTCTGCATCTCATACAAGCCCTCTGTAGCTGTAACTGTTTTTATCTTTCTATCCCCGGTGCCCAGCACACTTTCTTGCATAGAATAGGCCATTAATAAATATCAATTTAATTAAAGGTAAATTTGATTCTGGAACTGTAGTTAGACATACCACCAGGGAATCCAAGAGGAGATGGTCCAGCAGGCAGTCACCACTGCAGGTCCAAAGCTTATCAGAGAGGATAGGCTTGAATTCAGAATCCCAATGCAGAAAGGCAAGAACATACTTCTTCCCTACCCTTTGCTTGTGGGACAGGTAACTCCTTTTCCCCAGTTATGAGTCAGAAGTGGGAATTCTTGAGGTCTAAGAGAGGGTTCAGTGGAGTGATAGTTAAAAAAAAGTAAAGTATGACTAAAGTAAAGTGGAAGGAGGATGCCAAGGAAACTGAGGAAGAAACTTAGGAGATAAAATGGGCATCCAGAGATGATACAGGGTTTGAGAGTAAGAGGAGGACTAGGGGGTGGAGGGTGACAGGATGTAGAGTTCTCCAAAACCTCCTGGCTCCCACATCACTATCATCTCTTCTTCCCCAGAAATGGGTGCTATATAATGCAGCCTCGTGATTCTAGAACAATTAACAAAGTCCCTCAAGCTGGCAAACATTTTCCTGCAGCAAAACAAGAGTTAAAATAAGATCCTGCCTATGCTTCTTTTACCTCCCCTTTACCCAAATACACTATAAGATTGACAGAATGGAGTAATGGATTGGATGAAGAGCAAAAAGGAAAAGAAAGACTCAAAGGGTTTGTCTGAAAGACTACAGAAGCAGCAGTAATACTGAAAAAAGTAGGCAGTGTTCTTTTTACATCTTTCCATTACCTGGCTTTGTGTTTTATACAATGTTGTTGCAAAATGGAAAGAAGACTGGTTGGGACAACAAAGAATAGTTCTTACATACTGAGGTGGTGATGGAACCTCTAAATCAGCGGTTCTCAACCTGGGGGTCGCCTAAAGCCATCGGAAAATACATATTTCCAATGGCTTTAGCCGCTGAGAAATCACCCTACTTTACAGCAAGATCTCGGAAAGAATGGGGACCCTGCTGCCTGCACATTGTACTAATATTAGTTACCTATCAGCAGCCCTCCCCTTATAAGGGGCAATGGATTTACCCTGTTGCCTGGAGACCAGACTCAAACAGAGACCCAGCACCTGAGCACTGGCTCCGGAGGGGTTAAGAACGAGTCCTGGAGCGGATAACTCCTGGAGCAGATAACGAACGGAGCTGAGTAACCCCAGCAAAGTGAAGCCTCAGCTTGAGCTGGAGGGAGACGACAGGAAGAAGACAGCGTCTGCGGACTCCCTCCCCAGGCAGGACTTACCTCCCACCCCAGCGCTCAGGCTGCCTCCTGCTGGATTAATATTTCTCAACATATAATTATTGTTTTTGTGATTAATCACTATGTTTAAATTATGTTTGATTTGTAGCAATGAGAATACATAATGCATATCAGGTATTTACATTCTGAATCTTAACTGTAGCAAAATTACATTTTTGAAGTAGCCACCAAAATAATTTTTTGGTTTGGGGTCACCGCAACATGAGGAACTGTATTGCTGGGTCATGGCATTAGGAAGGTTGAGAACCACTGCTCTAAATGGAAGCGTAGAGCAAGGAAAAGGCTAAAGATGCTGATTTGTTTATTAAATATCTACTCTATGCAACACATTTAATAGTCTAGAAATGAGCACAAAAGCCAAGAGAGTTAGATGAATTCTCAGGTAATTGTTGAGACCAGAAGAGCTGAGACCTCTTAGAGGGGCAGAGATGGGAAAAGACTAAGAATCAATTTAAATATAATAAAGTTAGGACATTAATTAATTCTAAACATTAGCTGAGCACTTTGGGAAAGGCTGTTAGCATTTACAGTTTCTTTGAAAAGTCAGGTTCAGTGGTCCAGGCCTTTAATTCCCTACTACTAGAGTCATCCAAAACAGATAGATAGCTTGAACTTGGGAATTCTAAGCTTCAATAAAGCTAAAATTGACTGGGCATCTGAATTAAGCCTGGCATCAATAGGGTAAGCTCCTGAGAACAGAAGGGGCACTTTACCAGGCTGTCTTAGGAGGAGGGAACTAGCCCAAGCAAGAAAAAGTGCAGGCCAAAGCACCCATGTTAATAAGCAGCATCAAGATCAGCTCTGTGGTGACTGCCACCCTAGACAAGACAGGAAGATCCAGCCTCCAACAGACAAACAGATAGACAAACCAAAGAGTAAGCAAGCATATAAATAAATAGCTCAGAATAATGTTATTCCTTGTGTACCAATAAGTACATTTAACCTACTTTAAAACTCAAAATGATTATTTTTCACAGAGTAAAGCAATATACTCACTGCATTTTCCCCAACTAGAGAATGGTCTGATTTCTTTAAAACACCCAGTTATTTTAAATTCAGTTTAGCTTTCCTCTCACAATTGGTGTTTTCTCTGTTGCCAGAAAATGAGATAATATACTATTTATTTAAAATATAGCAACCAAGCAGAGCCTAAAATTTACCAAGCCATCTGCCATTCTATTAGCTTAATCTTGATAAAATTTGACATTCTTGTTCCAACTCAGAGAACTGAGAGTGGCCTAGAGAACAGAACAATGTTGGGCTGCCTTGTCTCCCTGTCCCCCAGGTCTCAATAGGGTCATATAATTTAAACCACTCTGGCTGAATGACAAATTAGTAAAAATGCAAAGGTATAATTGCCAGTAGACTGCATGAATTAATAATTATAGAGGACTTCATAAATTTTCGGAATGTGTCCTTATCAAGACTAATGAACAGTACTAAATTTTTGTATTTTTGCTTGTTTAAACATGCATTTTTCTTCAATAGCTGTCATTAGAAAGGCCTTAATAATTATTAGTTAAGGATCAAAATAATAAGTTAGTTTTATGAATAACTTGGGCACCTTAAGCTTAAAAAAAAATGAAGCATTCAGGTCATCTGGTAATTTAGTACTATAGCAATACATACCTCTGCATATACTTAGTGTAAGTAATAAATTTTTTGGGGGGTTCAGGGAGTGTCAGGATCATGAGGCAGTAAGAAGAAAATGTATGACTATGATCAGTGTCCTAATGGTCACTTCTTTATCTTGATTTTACTCTCTCTTCATATTTTCTTGCTCACGAACACAAAACTTTTTTTAATATGAAAATCTGAAGATTACTGTGTTTAAATTAAATGTATCCTTGACATTTCTAGTTTGTAAAGCTGGCTCACCATTTTAGACTGGTATGATAGGTTAAAACCCATGTAGTGGTGGGTAACAGAAAGGTCTGACTAGATTCTAGTTCTCACTCTTTGTTCTGTATTAGGTGTACAAAGTTTTTCAATCTGTAAGATGGGGAAAACAACACTTACATGCGCCCCTACCTCACAGGACCATTGTGAGGCTCAAATGTGACTGTGTATAGAATGTTTTGTAACCATTAAGAGGCAGAACTGTATAAGTCAGTATTCCTATTACTGATATCTGGAATATCCAACTCTTCAACAGGCAGGTCCTTTCTCTATAGTGATAATGATGTGTCATGTTGTGTGCTGATCAGAAATGGACTAATTGAAGGACTTAGTTGAAGAATAGTTATAAATCCACACTAAGCACTATAAGCAAATGAAATAGCCATGATGTTAATGGAACAACAAGTAGTAGATACCATGCTACACTAAATCTAATACTAGAGTAACTTTAAATTCTAGCCCTGAATCTTAATCTACCAAATGCACTTTGCTTATTCTTTGCTTCCTATGTGATCAATCCATTAACAGCCTGAATAAAAATTAGGACACTCATTCTTCTCCCTATTTATGTTCACTAAACTGTACCACTAAAATATTTTAACATTCCTGACAAGGAAATTAGGACATATGTAAGTGAGTAGAAAAAAATATTCAACATTACAACTGATAACCATGCCATAATTACCCAAAGGTTAAATTAAATTGCTCACTGCAAAAATTAAATGTGCATATTTACAAGTTTACACCTTTAATCTTTTTTAAAAACAACAATGAAAGCCACTTTAAATGCTATAAAAGGGGGTATGCCATAAAAATTAAATTGTTTACCTTAACTAATACATTAAATTCAAGTTTTCAAATTTAATCCCCTCTTTTTTTTTTCCCTCCACAGTGGTGGTGGGAAAAATTTGAAGAGTGACTTACAAATTGGCTTTGTGATTCAAAGCATTCCAGGGGCATTTAAAATATCAATTATACCGGACCTTTCTAAGACTTATTTTGGTTCTAAAATATTCTAAAATTTGGTTCTAAAATTCTGCTTTGGGCAAAATAAATTTACTAGTTGAAAAAGTGATAAATAAAAGTATAGCCCCCCCCCATCCCTTCACAATAGAACTATTCACCTAAAATCTTTCTCTAGCCTATTAAACTTAATACCTATTGTATTCTCAATTGCACTGAATCAACTTCCTATCTGATGGTACTTTAAAAATTGCTAGTATTATGTAATGTCACATATTTCCAAAGGAACACACCTAACTTGTTAACAGCAGCACATTTTCTAATCATTTCCCCTTGCTGTCATGAATATTCAATAGCAATAAACTCTGCCCACTACTCTAACAGGGAGTCCCCTTACTACTCACCAATTCCACAACCTAGTACATGCAATTCATTTCCCACTCAGTTACCTTTACTCCTACACTAGAGGAAAAAAAGGGAAGACCTACATTATTTCTTACTCTCCTACATATCAAAGTATCATGCAAGCTTAGACTAGGCACATCTCTCATCCAATAAAGGAATTCCTCCTACATCATTGCTGCTATATTATCATCTAATCTTCAAAATATTCTCTAAAGACATTACTAATTCCCAATTATATCTGCATACATTTTGCATAAATTTTCAATACTGAGTTCAAGACAGCCACTGTAGATCCAAGTTTGCAAATAGAATGAATATGGTATAGTCAACTACAAATCCATACATTTTACCTATGCAAAATATTTTTAATTAGGTTGATTTAATTATATTTTGGTGTGCAAGAACCAGAAGCAAATACCAAGTATTTAGGAGTGGTGGAAGGAAAGTAAATGATGGCTGGCTAGCTAACAACTTGTCAGTTCCACATTTCCTTATTTTTTCCTACTTCCCCAATCTCAAAAAAATGTTTTGAATGAAAACCCTAGGAACTGGCTGCAGCTCACCAACCTTTGCTGTAGTAAGTCAAGTGGAACCTTGATTTATATTGCTTCTATATAGTTGCCTGGCCAGGGAAGGGAAGTTGGTTTTTATCTTCTCTTACAGCTAATTTTACCAATGATATTTTCTCTTTTGGCTTCCACGACATCATATTTTTCTAGTTTTCTTTCTAACTTGCTACACGTTTCTTTTTTGGCTTCTCTCCCTTTTCCTTCCCATCTAATGTAGGCCATCTTATCCACAGCTTTCTCTATACTTTCTCTCTTGGTAAACTCACCTATTCTTATAATTTCAACTATTATATCTGTAAGTAGAAAACTCCAAACTTAAATTTCTAGCCCTACCAACTCCATTCTTTCACCCTGATCTTCCAGATCCATAGATCTGACCATGTCATTCTTCTGCTAAAAACCCTTCAATGGGTCTCTCATCTATCAAATAAAATTGAAATTCCTCATGGGCTGGTGCTCCAGGCTACTTTTTCAGCTTATCTCCACTCCCAATAATCTAGACTACTCGCCATCACTTAACATAGCCCACACAAAGAATGAATTTGACTTGGCTTAAGGCAACTAGAGCAGACCAACTCATAGGTCCTTTCTTTGAGCTCTATTTCAAGGGCCCCTTCCTAGCAATGCCACCATCTCTCATCTCTCTAATTGGAAATGATAATAGAAAAACCTAGGTGTCCGCTTAGGTTATTTTCTAAATTAAATGACTCATTTTTAAGAACTACAAAAGATCCCTCTCCAGACCTTTCTCAGAGTCCACTCAAGTACTTGTGTATTATGGCTATGAGATGAATGCTTAATGAATTGACCGAAGCAGAGCCCCAAAGAGGCTCCCACTTTCTTGTGCTTCACCAACTAACTGCTACAACTTCAGGATCTTCAAGCAATGTGGTGGGCCTCAAGTCACAAATATCATAGGGTATTCACGGATGCAAGGGTCTGTGCTAGAACAAAATTAGATAGTTGGGCAACTTATGTGTGTAAACAGCATCTATACTGGGGGTCAGGAATGGTGAAAATTGGTGATGGTGAACTCCATGTCCAACTTTTCCATTACATAATACATTCTTCAACTTTCAGAAAGGTAATGATCCAGTACAAAAATAAGTGAATTTCAAATATAAGTGTTTTTGGTTCCAGTTTAATAACCATACCTGCATTAGAAGGGTTGCCTACTGCAGCAAGGGATCCAATGTGGTTTTGGGAAAGGTTGTCTTGGGTTGACTGAAGGCCTGGAGTTGCCCATGATGAAGTTTTATATCCCATTGGACTCTGTTGCTGTTGCTGTGGATGGTTGACAGCTGTGTTTTGACCAGGAAATGAATTCTCTTTAAACTGGGTGATGACTGAAGTACTCTGTGAAGTAAACACTTGCCCATATGGATCACCAGCAGGCACCGAAGGATATGAAACATTAGGGTACACAGCACCCAAAGCAGTCGACATAGCATAATGGCTAGAAGTGAGGGGAAATCCCTGAGAAGCAATGGAGGAATTGGCAGAGGGAACGACTGGACTGTTGTAGTGATTACCAAAGGAGGAGTATGGCTGGGGTATACCTGTGTGTACATGGGATGCTGAAGATGCAATACCACCTTGAAAAGATCCAGGAGTGGACCCGACAGTATGAGGAGCAGGAAGGCCCCTGCCATATACCTGCTGTGATCCTAGTTGCATGTTCATTGTGCCAGGACCTGTAGCAAGAGTCACAACATTTTGTGTTGGTACTGGGTAGTGGCCAGAATAATAATCAGTACCATACTGGCTTTCCAATGGCAATGGGGCAGTTTTCCCAGGTCCTTGGGAATAGAGTCCTGAGGGAACAGCATAGCTTTGAGGATGTAATCCATATCCAGGTGGAAACTGCATCTGATTCTGTGCTGGACCTAAAAAAGGGAAGAAAATACTGACATTAATCACTGAAATGTGCAACTAAGGTATAAACCAAAGAATGCTATGAAATACTGATCCTAGAGAAGGTGTGTGTGGGAAATCATTATTTATACAAGCTGATATTTCTAAGCATGTACTCATAAAGTGACCTGACTTTGTACACAATAGACAACCTATTCTGGGAGGTTGCACCATTACAGATCCCACATCAATCTGGTTCGACTCCCAGTTTTCTGGCTATTTTGTCTATGAGTTTTAGAATAAGTCAACTCTGATTCATTTGTTTTTCCCAACATGCAGTATGATAACAGATCTACTTAGACTTTACTAGGTAATACTGTAAAAACTAATTTCAATCATATCTCTATGGTAGCTATGATGAGACTTCATTATAAAATTAAGAATCAAGCTGAGATGTATAGAAGGAACATTATTCATGTTTCTCTTATAATTATAACAAGAATACCTAATATAGGATTCTATATAACACTGATTTCTAAGTGCTTTAATTAAATTATCTTGCAGGATGATCTAAAGCAGCATGACATTTACATTCAAAATTCTCATTTATGAATTATTTTTTAAAAATAACCAAATAGTAATTATATTTTAAAAGTTAATACTCCTGTCTACCAAATGAATAAAAACGATGTTATATAGAATGCTACAGTAAAGTGCTACACTAAATCAATCTTTGAATCATGAGAAGAACTACGTTCATGTTAAATAAACCTATTTAAATGGCTACCCATTTCCCAATGACTTATTTGCTTTATCCATGTTACAGGATAGGGAAGCAGGGAAATAAACATAATCCTGTCCAAATAGCTCAAATGTCAATCATCTAAAAATAACAAGAATGCTTTATCTACTGAAAATTTATCAGCATTGAATTAACAATCATCAGATGGAATCGATTTTATTTTTATGAACACAACAGAAACACTCAAATCACTTTTTATTTTATTTTTACTTAAAAAAAAAAAACAACCCTTACCTTCCATCTTGGAATCAATACTGGGTATTGGTTCCAAGGCAGAAGAGCAGTAAGGACTAGACAATGGGGGTTAAGTAACTTGTCCAGGGTCACACACCTAGGAAGTGTCTGAGGTCATATTTGAACCCAGAACCTCCCATCTCCGGGCCTGGCTCTCAATCCTCTGAGCGAGCCACCCAGGTGCCCCTAACCACTTTTTAAAACCCACAAAAATATTTTATAATATTTTCATTACTGTACACTTTAAAAATTTATCTTATTTTATATTAAATTTAAATTTATTAAAATAGAAGCTGATAGAGAATTCAAAATAAATTACTCAAAGCACCCTCAAGGGTGAATGCTGACATTTTACAATCTCTTCATTGTTCATTGAAAAGCAACCTGAAAAAAAAAAAATCAAACAAGACTTTAAATGGAAAATTTAGCCAAAAATAAGTACTCTTTCTTTTCTCATTCTTAAATTTTATATTATTTAAGTCAAGATATTTTAACTTTAAAGAACATTACCAAAATGATTGTGTTGAAAACAATATTGGCACCTCTATGAATCTACTTATAGTGAAGTAAGCCGAATAAGGGAAACAATGGCAAAGGAAATGAAAATAACAAAACAAGAAAAATGAATTCTGTCTAATGACTGAAGCTGGCCTCAGAGAAATAAAAAACTGCAGCTTCCTCTTTTGTCAAATAAGTCTATGACTATAGAATACAGCATGCACTGTGTGACAGTTTTAATGTATTGCATTATCTTCCAAAACTTAAAAAATCTACAAGAGAATATTTGCCAAATAAAAGTAGAAGCATATATCTAGAATTAATGTTATGTAAAAAGCAAAGTCATAAATAAAACTGAAAAGAAAAAAAAAAGGTACTACTTCTTGTCCAACTTAATAAATTTTATATTTACTATTATCACTACTTCCCATCATTCTACCATGCCTTGATCAGATAACATTTAGAGGATGGTTCTGGTGGCCTCATTTCAGAAGAGGACTTTGACAAACTGGAGTACTGATAAAAGAGGTTTTCAAGACATCACAAAGGAACAAGGAAGCATGATGATCAATGGAAGGAAATGGAGATGTTTAAGCTTGACGAGACAAAGGCAAGATATAATAACCAACTCAAAATATTTGTAGAAGACAAATTAGATGTTCTGCTTGGCCACAAAGGGTAGTAGGAAGATAAATTTTAGCTTAATATAAGAAAACTATACTAACTGGCGATGTCCACAAATGGAGTGGTTTGCCTTGCGGAACAATGATGAAAGTGGTCTTCAAGCACAGATTTAAGGATATTAAATTTAGGGATGTGATAGATGAGGTTCATACTTTGATCAGACACTAAATTAGCTTAATTCTGAGGTCCCAAATCCATTATTCCATGTCAACTCAAACTTCCAAAAAATTCAGGATAATATGTATTAGAGACTTTTGTAAACAAAAATAGAAATCTAGAAATTTTGGTATTCCATAATCTAAAAGTGTCATTAGGGTACAATTCTCATTATATACTTGTGAGTACTCCAGAAAACATTTCTTTATTGAAGAAACATTTCTTTATTTGAGTATTGTATACAATTTGGGACCCCATAATTTAAAAATGTGAAGAATCTGGAATGGGTTTAGATAGGAGCAATGAAAATTAGAGTATTTGTCACAAAGGAAAAAAATGAATGAAAGAACTAAAATGAGTCCCTTCTGTTTTGTTTTTAGTCATCTGCAAATCAATTTGATAGGTTTATTGAGAGATAGCTGTGTTCTCCACATTCCTTATATCTGGACTGTACCCTTATACCCCATTTTCACTGGATGATACCCTTCAAGGCCCAATTCTTCCCAAAAGGCTTTTAAAAGAATATCAGATTTGAAATAGGTGTAGACATCGCCAGTTCTAACCTGATCCTTTATGAAGGAGGAAATAGTTTCCTCACTTGAAAATAAATAACAATTGACCTGAACTACTTCCCTTTTTTATAGATAGAAACCAGGGGGAATTTGTGGGTAAGACTTTCTACCAATTCAGGCAGGCATCTTCTCTTCTATCTAGTCTTAGTTTCCTAGAGCACCAAGTATGAAGCAACATGCTTAGAATCATACATCCAATGAGTCAGAGGCAGGGCTTGAACTCATCTTTCTAGTTCCTAAACTAGTTCTCTATTCACATTGCCATGCACTCTCTTAGTACTTATCTACTTCTAGTAGTTCATAGGACAAAAGGTGAAAGGCACCTCAGAGAGCATCTAGCATAATTCCCTCATTTTTATGGATGAAACTGAGGCCTAGAGAAGTTATTTACTCAGGCAACGTAAGTAGTTTAAGAGGAAACATTTCTAATCATGGTGTTCTATAAACTAAAGGTATGCCAGGCCAGTAAGATACAACTCTTAGAATCTGGAAACCATATTGTATACTTATGAGTACTGTCAGTGGCCTGTGTATTAGATTTAGAGAGCTTCTAAGGTCCTTTCCAATTCCAAAGCCTTGAACCTGAGGGCCTGTGATCACACTTTATGAAATTGTGTTTTCTCATAAATCTTAACAATTCATTGTGTATAATGTGTGTAATATCTTCTTTTTGAATCAATGAACCAATGACTAAGAATCCTAGACTATGTTAGGTCTTGCCACTGTACATTACCTCATTTGGCCTTTCCTTGGATGTACATAAACATATTCTGTATTAAAAATGTTAATATCTGAATTAAAGGAAGGTAGGGAAGGGTTGGGGAAAGAAAAGGAATTAGATAGTTTGGTAAACATGTGCGTGTGTGTGTGTGTGTATATGTGTGTGTGAAGAGTCAATTTTAAACATTAATGGAAGGCTGCTCTACTTTCCAGGTTTCTGATTCTTTGACAGTCCGCCCTCTTGTACTCATTTCAAATGCTATATCAAAAAACAAAAGCTCTCTAAAACTTGAAGTGGGAAGCAAAAGCATGCCAATTTTGATGTCATGAGCTACCTAAAACAAACTGAGGATTCCTTTTTTAGAAAACTGATACCATAAAATTGTATTGTTTCAATGAATCACAAAATCTACTTCTTTCACTCCCTCCACTGAAAAAGTAAAACCAAGCCCTCACACACACACACACACACACACACACACACACACACACACACACACGCACACGCATGCCAGGTCAGTGATTCCTCAGTGGCAGAGCAGGGCCTAGAACCACCTCATGCCATTACACCGATCAGTTTGTAAGTCTTTAAAGGTTGTTGTTTTTTACATTATTGTTAATGCATAAATAGTTTTCCAAATCTGCTTATTTAACCCTGCATCAGTTCACATGACCTCCCAGTTTTTCTGAAAAATAAATTTTTCCTTGTTTCTTATGGAACAAGAGTATTTCATCACATCCACATACCTAAACTTATTCAGTGACTTCCCACCCAGGGCACCTGGACATTATTCTTCAGAGACAAAAGAATAAAACCACATTAATAAATTACAAGCCTAGCTCAAGTCCTTACTTTAAAAGAATAAAATCTGTTGTTTTTTTTTTTACTGTTTGCATTTTTTTTAAAAAAGGGGTACTTAAAAAGGTTTTTCTACAAACATTTAAAATGAGCTGTTAGCCAACTAAATGTGAAAGAGCAGGAAATCTCCACTCTGATTTCTATCAAATATTTCCTGGATCTACTAGATCCAAGTAACAGAAAATATATCAAACTTTACCTATTAATAAAAGTTAAGTCATGTTTCTACATCAGTGATATATACTCTCACTACTGTGCAAATTTCATCCATTGAGGTAGGCAGGAGGCAGCCTAACTTATATAAGTCTTAAGGAATTTCCGGAGGTTCAGAGAAGCAGGTTTAGTGACTTACTCATGTTCAGAGGTGGAATTTTAACTCAGTGTCTTCCTTACTCCAGGTTTGGCATTCTGTCCATGAGGCTCTCTTAACTAACCATTAGTTATTAAGTACCTATTATGTGTAAAACATAACTCCCAACAAAGGACATATTATGGGTGTCCCCTGTTATGAACAAACTTAATATATGAACAGGTAGATTTACAAAACAAAATTATACTGAATTATTTCAAATTGCAAACTCCTATAGTGCATTTGACTTAGTTTCTGATTTGCAAAATTTAAAACAGCTTAGTAACTGGTTGCCCAGCTGCCAATGTATCCCAAATACCAGAGCTCAATAAAGCTTTCTGTTTTACACCCTTGGGCTTTAATACTAATTCTTTGCCTACTGGGTCAAGTACAAATATCTTGGCCTGGTATTTAAGATCCTTCCAACCTCCTTTTCTAAGCATGGTTCCCAGTGTTCTATAGATAGTCAACATAATGGTGAACTGGACTAGTACTATGACCAAACATGATGTTTGCTCTCCTGATTCCTTGCTTTTTTTTCATACTATGTGGATTAAAAAAAAAAACAAAAAAACCTGTCATATCTGCCTCTCAAGATCTCATGAATCCTTCAAAACCTGGTTCCAACAAAATCTCCTGAATTTCTCTTCAAATTCCCAAGCACTCTTCTGGTACTTCTCTTATGGCAATTAACAGAAAGTGCTTTGATTCTGGCATAATCTTATCTCCTTTTATATAAACTGGAAGCTCCTTGAGAATACAAATGGTATCTCATTCATCTTTCTGTCTCTATTCAGTGACCTACTCAGGTATAATATTAGGTATTCAATAAATATATACTGAATGAAAAAAAGTAATTTTACATGCAAATTTTGTGGATCACATGTGTTCCACAAAGTCCTAAATAAGGAAAAGAACAGTTTAAAAACAAATTACATTATTTACTACAGTTTTAAAAAAAACCTATGATTAAGACAATGTAAAATACTATACTTAAAAGAACTTGTTAATAAAAAATAAAGCTAGATAAATTTTGTTATTTAGAATTGTCCCTTTTAGGATGTATAGAATCAAGCTGGAAAGGATTTTAAAGGTCAATTATCTAGTCTAAAACAGACTTGCACAAGAATTCCCTTTGCAGGGCCAGTTAGGTAGCTTGGTGGATAGAGAGCTAAGACTGGAAATGGAATGTCTTCTGTTCAAATTTGGCCTCAGACACTTCCTACCAGTGTGACCCGGGGCAAATTCATATGGCTCTTCTGCCTTAGAATCCACATTGAGTACCTGTGTATTTTAAGTATTTTAAGACAGATGTGGGGGGGAGGGGGGGAAGAAAGAAAAAAAATTCCCTTAAAAAACATTTCTTACCAAGCAATCATCCAAAAGACCCCCAAGTCCTCAAGCGAGGGAAGTCATTATCTCCTTAGGTAGCCCAGTTTTATCTTTTGATAAATCTAACTACCCTACATTCACCCTAAATCTTCCTTTCTGCAACTCCAATCCATTACTCCTAGCCCTTCCCACTGGAGCCAAGAAGATAGAACTGGTCAAACCTATATTCCATATCTGTTTCAAAGACTGGAAGACAGCTACCTTCTCCCATCTCCAACCAATCTCTATATGGCATGCTCTAGAGACCCTTCACAATCCTTGCTGATCTTCCAGACCAGTGATGGTGAACCTTTTAGAGATGGAGTACCAGGCCCAGATCCCATTCAACCCCCCACCCCCCATGGCATGCTGTGCTCCTCCCTGCCATGGAGTGTCTGGTGTGCCCTGCTCTCACCTTTACCCAAACAGGGGAGGGAGGAAGTACTCCCATTAGGCTGCTGGGTGGAAGAGCAAGTGAAAGGAGGAATGTTCTCAGAGAGTGTAGAAAGGGGGAGGGGAGTGGCCCAAGCTCCTGTGAGCCATCCACCTTAGCCCCATGTGCTCCCATTGGGATGCTGGGCAGAGGGGTAGGGATGTGAAAAAATGTCATTAGGCACAGTGGAGAGGGGGAGGGAAGCAGCTCTGCCCAAGTCCTTCTGCCTTCTAGTAACAAACTGGGGAAGGAGGAGGCTTCGTGCCCAGAGAGGGCTGTGTGTGCCATAAGGTTTGTCATCACCATTCTAAACAATCTAATTTTTTTTTTAAGTTGACTTTATTTTTTTCAATTGACAAAACCTTTGCTCTCCAACATTTTAAATATGAGAATATTATATTCCAAAACATCACTTGATAGGATCAGAAGCCAGGACTGCCATCTCCTTCATTCTAGATATTATACTCCTCTTAATGTAACATACATACCATCACAGTAGCTTTTTTGGGCTATTATATCATATATATTATATATGAAGTGCTGTATTTCTTGTACAATTAGGTTCTTTCCCCCTATCTTTAATCTCTTTGGGATACAGACCTAGTAGTATTATTGCTGGGTCATAGGGTATGCACATGATGGCCCTTTGAGCATGGTTCCAGATTGCTATTCAGAATGGTTATATCAGATTTGCAGCTCCAACAGCAGTAAATTTCTTCCTTGAACACTGATCATTTTTCTTCTTATTTTAGCCAAGTCTGATGGGTGTGAGGTGGTACTTTCATGTATTTAAAAAGGTTGATTTTTGGAACCTAGTCCAGTTTAATTTATGAAAAGAATAAGATGAGAAAACTGCCATTTATCTCTCATTTCTCAGCTCCTAAAATTCATGACAGGACTTTCTGAATTCTCCAAATGACACTTAAATTGTAAACAACTATCTGTTTTACAAATCTTCTCCTAGTATAATTCAATGACTATGAGATGTCAGCCTTTAAAGTTCTAGAAAATTCTTCTGTAATCTTAAAGGAAGACCAAGGCCAATGGTACTTAAAATGGTTTTTATCTAAAAAATAAACCAAAACATACCCAACTAGTTAGGCAAGACCACCTCTAGAACTGGAATTGCTTTTTTCCAGAAGTGAGATAGCATTTACAATAGATAGTGCTTTATGGTTTCAAATACATTATCTCACTTGATCCAAGCAGCCCTGTAGGTGCTATTGCTATCCCCATTTGAGTTGAGTTCCGCAGTGACTTGCCCAGGGTCATACAGCTACTAAGTGCCAGAGGCAGGATAGAAGCTAAGTTCAGCACACTTTCACACAATGATTATCAATAAGGGTATCAAGAACATATGCTAGAATATGCTGATAGTTTTTATAAAGTCACAGTATGAAAAGAACCAAAAATCTGCCTTGTCTATTATTGGTATGTCATCCATACTGAAAGAAAAAGTCTGACCTGTGAAGAAATTACCCAAAACAGACTGGGCAACCAGAGTCGGCAAGTCTTGAGTTAGGAATCAGTCATCATTTGTAGATTTCCCATATACTATGTGTGCATCTACTTTATATCCTAGGACTTGTCTTGCCAAAGGAAAAGCAGAGCCTCTGAACTGACTCTTTAAACCCAAGGAAGAGTACTATGGAAAGCTGTGACGGTCTATAAAAGGCTAGGCTAACTACGCTGTTTTGAAGTTAGTCCAAAAAAATGAGACCTATATTTTTCAACTTTCAAGGAAAAAATAAATGGAAGAAGGAGTGTATATTACAGAACTCTCTAGCTTCTAATTCCTCTCAAATTGGGATCACTGAAGATCTACCCTGACAGTGATAGCCTGGGAAGAACAGTAGAGGTCGGATTGGAAGCCACTTTTGTGTGTCACCATGGATGATTCATCATTTCTCCTTTACTGGGGCAGTTTCTCATACGTAAAGATAGGGACTAAATGACCACTCAGGCCCCTTTCACTATGATTCTAAAGGACTTATTCTTCAAACAGCCACCAGGGAATTCTCTAAAACACAAAATTGATAGTCATTTCTCTATTCAATAAACTCCAGGGGTTCCTATTACCTATTTTGGTTCAAATGCTGCATATTTAAAGCTCTTCATCACCTGGATCTTTCTTCCTCCTTTTCTAGACTTTTTTTTTACACATTCTCTTCCTTTCCATATAGTCTGGGGTCCAGCCATACATACCTACTGTTTCTCCAACAGGTCACTCTGACAATGTTGACAATGACCTCTCCCTCACCAGAGCTCTTTGCTTCTACTACATGTATCTTTACAACATACCCACTAGTGCGAATGTCCTAACTCCTCTCAGATTATAAGATACTTGAGGGCAGGGACCACTAGTTTTTCATCTTTTTATCACTGCCGTGTAGCATAAAACTGTGTGTGCTCCACGGAATTGTTTGTTGGATACCACTTCACTTCTCCAGGGAATTAAAAAGTTCAAGCTGGAACAGGGACACTGACTACCGATGTGAAGCCCATAGTGGATCTCCATTATTGCCCAAGTGAGGGAGTGCTTAGTAGGTGCTGCAAACTTCTTTTCAAGCTATTAATAATAACAATATAATATTGAATACCCAAGAGAAAGAGAAAAGTGCACTTAAGGCAGAGGACTGACTGCATTGGTTCAAATGCTGGCTGTTCAACTGACTAAGCAGTATGACTGAGACACACTACAAAGGGAAGATTTCTTCATATGTAAAAAAAGGGGGCTGAAAAGTCCTTTGAGACTTTCAATCACTTTTGCATTCCCTGGGCAGATCTAGCACAATGCCCTCTTCCAAATAGAGGCTTAATAAAATGTTTGGGAAATTGCATTTTTGTAAAGACCAAAGAGAAAAATATCTTGCTAGGCACTAGGATGACCCAGAGTCTAGTATGTTAAGTCCTGTTAGGATATGTCCTTTGATTTCACATCGACCACATGGCACTCTTATTACCAACCTTGTGAAAGCTTTCAGGGTCTCACCTAAGGAAGCAAGAACTGGAGGAAAACCACTGAAACTCCAGCTTTGAACTCCCAAAAAGCAGTATTATTATTACTGGCCCCCAAATTTAAAAGTTAGGATTTCCTCCTCCTGCTGCCTTCTGTGGGCCGTCTGACAATCTATCATCACCTAAAATTTTTATTCAGTCAACAAACCATTTCTTGAACAGTTTTCAAAAACAAACAAAAAACCTGTACACCAGAGACTACACAGAATTAGAAAGAATGAGAAGCTAGATAGTTGATTCTGTTACTTGTTAGCAGCTCTGGCAACATATTTGCTAAGGAAAGGAGAAGAAGCCATTATTAGCTAGGATAAGACTCTTAAAACTAGCTAGCCACTATGGTGTAGTAGAGAAAGAACACTAAAGGACCTGGGTTCAAATCCAACTTCTGACAAGTTAGTGTCTAACTCTGGGCAAATCACTTAATAGCTCTGGAGCTCATCTTCTTCATCTGACCATGGAACCCGAGGGAGTGGGAACAAATGGCTGCTTCCAGCTCTAGATCTAGGATCCATCCCTAGCAAAAGCATATTTCATTCCTTTCTCTTCTGAACTCCATTCATTCTGGGTCTCCAGTTACCCTCAACTCTTTACAACCAAGGAACATTGGAAATGTCAAGGCTCAACTATTCCCTCAGCCAGTACACAAAACTTGGGAAAAGTATGCTGGACAACTTCGGAAGTAGGTTTATGAGAAAGGATCAAGAAATGGATTCAGTGATTCTCCAGTGTGAAGTATCAAGAAACACCAAGAAGCAAATAAATTCCCATAAAACCCAAGTTACACCTGCTGGGGCGAGAAAAGCCTAAATCCTCTGGGGGCGAGTTTTTAAAGTCTACAAGAGAAATTAAATGATAACCTTTATTAATCAACCAGGATAGTTAGAAGAATTCAAAGCCCTCCTGGAGAAGTTCACTCTTCCAAAGTTAATAGCTAGGATGTACGAGATTTGCAAAGCCATTTATAAATATTACCTAGCCTTCCTCCCAACAACTCTGGGAGGGAAATGCTATTATTACACTCATTTTACAGATGGAGAAACTGAGGCAAACTGACCTACCCAAAGCCCCAGAGGTAGTTAGTATCTGAGGTTATATCTTTACTCCAGGCCTAGTGCTCTCTCTATCTGCTATGTGACTGAAAGAAGCAAGACCAAGGACCTTGGATTGCTAGTTTGTAAATGCTATCTGTAAAATCTTACTACTTCTCTCTAGTAACCATAGTGTAGAATTCTTAAAACCATTTAATCCAAAATGTTTTAATTAGAAAACCTGGCTAAAATAACTATCCCAAACTAATTATATTTCAGCTTAACATGTGATATATTTCTCTATATTAATATCCAATAATCTTTATTGGCTAAATCTAATCCCAACAGTTCAGCAAAGTCAGAATGCTTGACCACACCACAAAATAAGAGAACTAAGGGTTTCTGTACCGTATAACAGAATTGTGTTGTTGACCTAAAATGGCACAAGGAAAAAAGTCACAAGGGAAGTATAATCTATGGTACACTGGCCATATTCCTTTTTATTCTTAGCATAGGAATGATCACAAAACCACAGATTTAAATACTAAAGGGACCTTAGAAAAGTCAACTAGTCCAACCTTCATTTTACAGATGAGAAAACAAACCTAGAGTGGTCACTAGCCTAAGATCACATATGTACTAAATTAAATAGCAGGATCTGATCCCAAGTCCTCTGACAACTGACTACAGATCCAGCATTCTTTCTACCATACCATAGGATATCATTACAATTGCTTTGTTGGGAAAAAAAAAATTCTCCTACTCTGACGATTGTCTTGGTGTCAAAGTGGCTGTGGTATCATCTTAAAGACTATGTCAGTGAAGTCCAAGATCTGGCAAATTTTACTGAGCTAGAAAAGCTTCAAGTCTTGGGGGAGGGTAGGCCTCCTGCATGCACCTGGTGATGGGCTGCACATTTCTCATTCAAATCCCAGACTAACAAGTTTACAAAAACCTGTCCCTAGAATGATCTAATGGTGAAATTTTTGATCACAGCAACCCGAGTCACTACGTTTCAAGGTCCAGATCTCAATGAAGAGATCCAGATCAAACAAATAAGTGAAACTTTTATATATGTACAATGCATGCAAAGTCCTCAAGGAATTTCTAATCTAATGGAAAGTTTCTGCTTTACATACCACTATTTTTATTTCCCAGTATCTAGTCTTGAATAGAGTAATAAATGTTTATTGGAGTGAATTCAACCATTAGAACCAATATGGCGTAAAGACAGCAAAAAATAAGAAAAATAATTAAAAACACCAGACAATAGGCACTAAGCACCACCCAAGGAAGATTTTCCAGAATATTCTAGAAATCTGTATCAAATTGCATAGACAGAAATTAAGCATCCAGATATGCACATTATCACCATGGTGATGTCTTCATAAAAGGACCTGATGCTTCTGTTAGCTATAAATGAAAAGAAGAAACTTGAACCAGATGCTCTGATCAGAAGAGACTTCAGGCATACTAGGGAGTACTCGGGTTATTTTAAATTTTATATGTATTCTCAGAGTTGAAGGATTTCTGATACCTAACAGGAAAATACTAGATGAATTTTATCTAATATCAAACTTTGTAATACAATCAACTTTATCTTTTCTTTGCATTATTGGCATCTCTAAAATGATATAATTGTGTGCTTCCCCCCACCCCAGCATACTTGTGGAAGCAAACTAATTTCTAGTATATCCAACAACTTCAAAAGTACTTCTGATTAAGTCTTTTAAGAGTGAAACAAAGCAATGAATGGGCTTAGACAGCCTTTCAGTTTAATTTCTACTTATGTTATGTCAGATAGACAATTGTAAGTACTGGAGAAGGAAGGTCTAGCTTAATGACTTGCCACACAGTTCTTTGCTTGAAAATTTAGTTTCTACCTTGATAGGAATTATAATACAGAAATGAAAAAAAATGACTACTGAAAAATACTGAATATTTCTGATGTAAATATAAATCATTCCTAAAAGTTAATCTGCTGCTCAAAAGAAAAAATTTAAGTAAATGATTCCAAAAGTTGTGAATGAAGAAAATGAAGAAAACTTTCAAAAATGTAAGCAACAAGGTGGCTTATTGGGCAGAGAGCCAGGCCTGGAGATTGGGGGGTTCAAATCTCAATTCAGTAGTAGTGTGACCCTGGACAAGTCATTTAACTCCAATTGCCTAGTCTGTGCTGATCTATAGCCTTGATACCGATTCCAAGACAGATGGTAAAGGTTTGAAAAAATGTAAACAACACAACTACTGGTTTCTAATTAAGGACAAAAAAGGGTTTAGGGTTTTTTTTAACATAATTTTTTAAAAATTCTTAAATGGAAAAAAGTTGTGGCCAAAACAAAACAAACAAAAAACACCAGCATAGCTATCACCCTTCATTTGGATTTCCAGCTTCTCTGTTCACAATCCTTTAAAAAAATGATGATCTACACATTTTTGATAGATATATGATGGATTCAAGATGCAAAATGAGACATACATATCTGGACTTGAAAAGTGGGAACTTGTTTTGTTCACTATGCTTATTTGTTACAAAGATTTCATTTTTCTCTTGAATGTTTAAGATTGTGGGTAGGAGAAATAAATGCTTGTTTAATGAAAAGTGAAATAAAAATTTAGATCTGAAGAGTTCCATAAAGTAAAATATTGAGTTATAGTGTGATACTATATGGATATATAAAGAATTAGAAATGAATGCTGAATAGGTAACTACAAACTATATGAGTTAATGCACTTCTTTAAAATGACTAATGGATGCCAACAGTAACATAATCCTCCCGGCACAAATAATTTTCCAAATTGTTTCCCTTAGGTCAATGTGACAATTGCATTTCTTAAGCACTCACCAACAAACTAGGGTTACAAATCAAAGGCACCAAAGATAATTCACAATGTCAATAATCCCCAAAGAAAATTAAAATTCAGTTAACCATAGGAGCCATAATGTTTGACTGCTTAGAAAATGTGGGTTTATGTAGCTCTAAAACATTTTTTTCATTTTGTAAATCAAATTTGGAACACTCATGAGAAAAAAAAATACACAACAAAAATATTATCTCTATATATTGTGTGAAGTAGAACCTATCTTAGCCATAGAAAATGACTGTGTCAATCAATGAACATAATCAAAATAATTTACTAATTAATCAAAGGTCATAATAAATTAATAAAATGAATTAATATTAATAAGTTAATAATAAAGCAGGACCATCACTAAGTGATCTGCCATAAAATCAACTATGCAGGCTTTGGATAAACTAATAAAGAGTCCACTCCCTTTTACGAAAAGTATAAATTAAAAAAATTTAAGTAGAAATTGAGCTAAATTGTATATAACATTTAAAATTTTATCCATCCTTTAAAAAAACTGAAATTTCGATAATTTTGGGGTTGAAGAGGTAGGTTGGCAGAAAGATAAAACACTTCCTTCTCCAATTCATGGTTTCAAGACTCAGACTGGTAATGATTTCAAGTTCTAACCAAAGAAGATAAAACTAGTCCACTTTGCCTAAACCCATTAATATTCCTCTAACGGGGGATGTATTTACTTCTTGGAGATAATTTTTCAGCTCAAACTCCTGAATTACTCAATTTACAAGAACCTCCTTTATAAACTGGCTTTCTCAATTTCAAGGGCGACAAGGCCACAACTCAATGCAAAGAGCACCCTATTCGGTCCCAGGGTTTATGTTTATCTGTGTGTGAGAAAAAGAGAAGAAAGGCAAACAAGAAGATCTAGAGGAAGGAAAGATAAACAGTTATGGGGAGTTGGGGAAGAGGGAGGGCAACACCTACATCGAGGGGGGAGGAGGTGAGGGTGGAGATGTGGGGTGTGATAGAGACACAGGAGAGCGGGACAGGGAGAGAAGGAGACATATGGATGGTCAAGGAGACACACGGGGAGATAGAGGGAGGGAAAGACAGACACTAGAAGAGAAGAGAAAAACACATAAAGGGGGAGGGAATACAGGGGACGAGAGAGAGAGAAAAAGGAAGAAGGCAGAGACAGAGAAACACAGATGGACGGCTCGGTGGCTCCGTGGTTACAAGCCAGGCCTCGATGAGAGATCCCGGGTTCAAATTTAGTCTGTGACACTTCCTAGCTGTGTGACCCTGATAAAGTCACTTAACTCCCATATGCTTACCCCTTATCGCTTTTCTGTCTCGGCACTAATAAACAGACGGGAGGTAAAGGTTAAAATAGGATCCACAAGGAGCCACACAGAGATATACAGGTGTATGGAGAGTGAGGTGTTTGTTCCCCATCTCCTCCCCAACCATTTCAGAGACAAACTTGCAGGATGGGGGAGGGAGACAAATCAAATAGTTTCCTTCCGAAAAGGAGCAGGTGTCAATTGCTACAAACTCCGGAAGCCCGTAAGGAGCAGAGTAGCAGAGGCAGCAACAGACAACTCCAGCCCCCGAGGGTCGGGATTACAGTTGCAACCCCAGTGCATACTGATGCGCAATTGTCTGCAAACTTAAGCCCTAACTTGGGCTGGAGTTCCGCAGCCGCGCCGCAGCAATCGTGGCCGTCTGCTTCTTCCCTCCCCCGCCCCGGCCACCCGGGGAGCGCACCCCGCCGGTCGACCTGACCCAGCTCGCTTTTCCTGCCTCCGCGTGAGTCTAGCCCAAGAGGGAGGCCGGGCCTCTGGAACGGTCCCCTCCCGGCCCTCGGATTCCTCGCGCCTCCAGGCCGGGCCAGGCCGGAGCCCCCGCCCGCCGTAGGCCCCACGCGCCGCCCGCCTGCCCGCTTCCCCCTCTCGCGGCCGGCCTCACCGTTCTGGTAGTGCGGCGCCGGGCTCGGACCAGCGGGGGCAGCCGCCGCTCCGAGCCGAGGCGGGATCCTGGCGCTGGCGGCGGCGTGGGGGTGCGGGGCGCCGGCAGGGGCGGACATGACCGGCGGCGGCTCCGGCTCCTCGTCGGGGAGGGAGGGAAGGAGGGAGAGGGAAGGGGGGGGGAGGGAGGCGGGAGGAAGAGGAAGGAACGCGCCGGGCGTCACCAAAAGGATCGAACCGGAACCTGGAACTCGGCGGCGCGCAGACGTTCCGCGGGAGAACCTACGCTACGCCAGCCGCCAGCCGCCAGCCGCGCGCCGCCGCAGCTCCGCCGCTGCCGGGAATCCCTAGCCTCGTTGTCGTCCTCGTCCTGCCCTCCTCTTCCCCGCCCCCTCCCCCGCTGTCCGTCTGACGTCGCCGTCGCAGCGCCCTCTGGCGTCGACTCTCCGAAGCGCGGAAGCTCCGCACCCGAATCGGGGTTTCTCAGCTGATGCCCTGGAGCGGGCCTTCCCCTCTCTCCCTCCCTCTTTCCAGCCCAGCCTCCCTTGGTGTATCCCACTAAGAATGGAATGCAGGGAGCCCGGAGGTTGCCCAGCTAGGAACTGCCTCCTTCAGTCAGCCTCGAGAGCTGCTAGCGGCGTTCCAGACATCTTCGAAGTCCTAGAGCCGAGAGTGGGCTAGGGCAGGGACTTCCGAGTAACTCACTCAGCACTGCAGCTTCATTTTGCGAAGGAGGCTAGAGGTGGGGTGGGGCTGCAGCGTGAGCGGAGCGCTGGTGCCAGAGAAACTGCGCGTAACTGGGGGCTACATTCTGAGTTCGAGTCCCACCTCAGCTTCTTACTACCTGGGTGAGAAGTCGATGAACTTCTCTGCGCCCTAATTTGCACATCTGCAAAATGAGGAGATAGGACTAAATGACCTCCAAACCTATATCTCTGATCCACTGTGGTTTTCCCACGTGTGAGTTGTGTTTCCCCATAAGACTATAATTTCCTTAATAATCTAGCATTTATAGAGTACTTTTTAAGATTGGCAGAAGACCAGAGTTTTTTTGCATTCCTCAGTGCTTGCTGTACTTAGTCCTTAGTGAATGCTTAATAAAAGCTTCGCCTATCCTTCCATTTATTCATGAATCTATCCAGGGATCTAGATATCTATCCTATGTACTTAACTTTTATAGTGATTTATTTAACCTATCCTAAATCTATCCTATCTATGCCTAATTATCCTATCTCTTTCTTCTTTGGGTGTATCTGTATCTATCTCACCAATCTATCTATTTTTATCTATCCTATCCTAGCCATCTATCCTATCTATATCTAATTATCTGTCCTGTCTGTCATCTTAGACTATGTCTGTATTTATCCAAATTATATTTATCTATCCTGTACTATATTCCCATCATATCTCCATGCACTTATCCTTCTATTTATCATCTATAGATCTCTCTGTATCTACCCCTCCTATCTGTACCTAATTATTCTAGCTATCATCTTCTGATATATCTGTGTCTATCTTCCCATGTCATCTTTCTATCCTATCTATATCTGCTTATCCTGTGGATCTATCTGTATCTTCCTTTCCTGTCTGTGTCTGCTTATCCTTCTATCATCTTTGTCTATGCCTTTAGGCTCACTATGTTTATCATGTGAAAATCTATCTACCCATCTAATCTCTTGTTTATATGCAATTATCCTTCTATGCTATCTATATTTATCCTTCTATCATATCTATCCAGGTAATCTATCTATAACTACTTATCCTTCTATTTATCATCTATGAATCTATCCATATCTACCTATTCTTTCTATATCTAATTGTCTTCCAATATCTTTGGATATATCTGCAACCATCTAATCTACACTTATCCTTCTATCTATCCATTTAGTCTGTCCTATCTATATCTAGTTATCCTTCTATCCTGTCTATCTCTTTGAATATATCTATCTATCCTATCTATATCTATCCTTCTATCGATCTGTCTAATCTATCTATCCTATCCATAACTACTCATCTTTCTGTATATAATTTATGGAGCTGTCAATATTTCATTGATATCTTCTATCACCTAGTCTATATCTGCTTAACTATCCTATCTATCATCTCTCTACCCCTCTATTCTATCTATGTCTTTTCTTTTGTCGATTATTTGTATCCACTTATCTAAACTTTACAATCTATCTATCCTATTTATGTTTGCTTATCTATCCTATTCTCTCTACTATGTACTTAACAGCATCAACATTTAGTATGTGTGTATTGTGTGTTGGGTTGTCCAGATGAAAGTAAAAAATGAGATAGGAAGGAAGGAAAAAAATCTGAATTCTTGAGATAGAGGAAACCTGGTGTTGGAATAAGAAGCTAGATGGTGCAGTGGATAGAATTCTGGACCTGGAGTCAGGAAAATGAGGTACTCTTTTTGCCTCAGTTTTCTCATCTGTAAAATGGGAATAATAATAATAGCTTCTACCTTTCAGGGTTGTTGTGAAGAGTTTGGTCATTTATCAATGACATCCTGAACGATTGCCAATGTTAACCTGAATAAGCATAGAGCCACCAAAGCAGTTACAAACTCAGGACTAGGGAGACAATACTCTTAGGGCTAACCACCACAAAGAGCGACTTGGCTCTGAGATGCTGGGAACATTGCTTCCAGAGCTACTGGAGGGCTTCATAAAACAAGGTTGTCACCAGTTGCCCTGAATTGTCACTGAATTTAGGATGACTCTGGAAGAGAGAGGGAGGCTAATGACTTTGTGTGTCTTGGTCTCACTTAATTCCCAAAGACTTTATGATGTCATAGGTCCTCTTCCAAAAGAAGCACAAATAACAGCAACAACCACTCAAAGAATCCTTTTTCTGGGATCAATATCTTAATTCTTTCTCCTTGAAAGAGAGTTAGTACAACTGCCCCAAGGTGTGTTGAAGCTTAAGGCCTTCAGAAGATATTGGAAGGTAATAAATTTTAAGATAAGAGAGATTAACTAAAAGTTAACACCCTTAATCCTTTTATGTGGAAGACCTTAGCCTTTGTTCTGACCACTTTCTTAGAGAGAAAGGTTTTTCCCTTTAAAGAAAAAAGGTTTTAAGTAGGCAAAAATACTACATTTTCACTTGTATTTTAAAAAGGTTTTAAAGATACTTCCACACTATAATTCTACTTATTTTATGCATTTAAAAACATTGTTCCTCATTATAGTTAAAAAACTCTCAATACTGAAACTCTGCTACCATAAAAATCTTCCCACCTTGCCCTTTTCCAGGCCTTTTTTTTAGTGATAACTATTAGTTTCTTTGATTTTTACTTTTTTCTTCATGATATTTAGGCTAGTAGGTAAAGGAAATAACAATGAATCTTTTACCTTTCACTTTCTAAGGACAAAAAAAGAAGTCAACAGAGATGATAAATAAATATATTTATTTAAATACACATAAAAATTAATTAAATAAATAAAGCACTTATTAAGCACCTACTAGGTGACAGGCACTGATGAGAGTTCTCTTGCACATCACTTGAATCTACAAATACAAAATCATAAGCATTGAACTTATGTATAATATTAATTAAAAATAAAATAAATTTAAATTAAAAATAAATCCTTACTTTCCATCTTAAAATAAAGACTATGTTTTGGATCCAACGCAGAAAAACAGTAAGAGCTAGGCAAAAAGGGTTAAGTCACTTGCTAAGGGTCACACAGACAGGAAATATCAAGAGATTGATTTGAACCCAGGACCTCCCATCACCAGACCTGGCTCTCAGTCCACTGAACCACCTAACTGCCTCCTGTATAATGCTAATTTAAAAATAATGTGTATAATTTTTATTTGGTGGTATATAATCAAATGCTTAACTTTTTTGTTATATGTTTGTGTGAATATGAAGTAGTTTGGGAGGGGAAGGTCTGAAAAGGCTTTGTGGAGAGAGTTTGCTTGAGCTGTATGTCTGATGGGAAAAGAGAGACTCCGTGAGGCTGAGGGAAGGAAAGAGTATACTGTAACAGTTAAATTTAGTCTCTACTATAAAAATAAAAAGTATTATATTTTATGAGGTTTATTAAGATTATCAGAAATCAGAAAATACAAAATAAGAAAGGCACTTGCCTAGGGCTAATTAGCCCATTCACAATTAACTTGCATCTTGTTGCAATCTCTGAGTAGAGGAAGAGAAAGAAGTAGGCATTACAGCCAGTTTAAATACAAATTGTGATCTCGCCCAGGTGGGGAATCTCAGGTGAGATTATAGGAAATTCTGGGAAGTACCAAGGACTTCTGGGGATTGAAGTCTGGGGTTCAAATCTCCATTTTTTACATACCCCCTTTGATCGTTATTGGGAAACCAGTTTCCCCAAAAGGATCATGAAAACATAATCAATTTAAAGTTTACAATAATTTGAGGGTAAGAGGAAAAAAAGAACAAAACCAATAATTGCTAGACACATTGAGAGAAAACCAGTTAGAGGGAAGTCCCCTTTGTCATGAAAGTATACATACAAATAAATGTTCAATCAACCACATCCAAAGTTCATTCTTGATCTTCTCGTGCAGCTTGTGGTCTGGAGGCATCTTCATGGTGTTTTCTCCAAACAGTTCAGTTTCTGGATTCAGAGAGGTAGCGTGTTTCTTAACCTAAAATTCTTCTAAAAAGGAATTTAAACTTTGCAATTTAAAATAATAATTTTTTTTACATTCCCCCCTTGAAGAGGGTGACTGAAAAACACAGGGATCATTTAGGGATGCATGGCTGAGTTATGAGGTATATGAATCAATTGGCAAGAGAAATTAAAAAGACATCAGAAAAATCCAAATAAAAAGATAATTTCTGGATGAAAATATAGACTATCAAAGTCTTATGTGTAAAAATTCTAAGTAAAGGAAAAATAAATCCATAACAGGTCCTTGAATCAAGGACCAATTAAAATGATATAAGCAAGTAAGCATTTACCCAGTCAGTAGCCAGGACTACCGAAAGTTTGCCACACTATGAAAAGGGACTAGATTATAGGAGCCAGGTAGGAGCCAAATTAGGGATACTCATCTGTAAGTATTTTCAAGAAGAGTGTGGATACAAGGAAGGCCGACGTCTTAACTTATGTTAAGCATTGCAACCTTGAGTCTTCACACTAGGTTCAAGTCCATTGTATTGACTTAGAAGTGCATCAATCCTTCCTGGATTGGTTTCTCTCTCTCTCTCTCTCTCTCTCTCTCTCTCTCTCTCTCTCTCTCTCTCTCTCTCTCTCTCTCCCTGTGTGCTCTTTTGGTACAATTCGGGTTTAGCTTTGTGCTTCTTTGGCCCTGTGCAATGGCTCTTTTTGTATTATCTTATCCTGGAATCAGACAGAATAATGATTCAAAGAAACATAATTTTTTTAAAGCAATTAGTGTTTTTTTTTAAACAATTAGCATCATTTTTATAGTCTCAAGCTTTTGTGACATGCATTGACATTATAGCAAATGTATTTTAAACTTATATTACTGCAAAATCAAAAAAAGTTAAAGAAAATCTTAATACTGGTGACATGTGCTTCAAATATAAAAAAGGAGAGAAAAATATAAAAACCAAATAGTATATTGTGCATGCAAGAAAAATATAATAATAAAAGAGGTTTAAATTAAAAAATATAGCTTATAATAATTGACATACTGTGTCAGCTAAGAAAATATAGAATACAAGGCTTTCTCACCGAAAATGAGATCCATTTCCTCTTCATATCTGGCCATGATCCACTGTAAGTACAAGCAAATGAATTTCACAAAGTAACTGTTTTTTTTTTAAATAAAGAACAGTAGTACAAATAGGTATCAGTATCCCCAAAATTCTCAATAGTCCAGTTAATTACAATAGCAAACAAATGCACTATCATATTTCACAAAAGTTGCTGTGTGGCATTTTTAAAAGCCTATGAACTGATGGATATTTGTCACAATTTTTACAGATGTCGCAAATCTTTCAACCTTGGCAAACATATTTTTAAACAAAGTAAAACTTATTTGGGTCTAGAACATCATCAAGAAATCTAAGAGGAGTCTAGGAAAAACCCAAACCTCTGTATTGTTGATGTTGGGTAAAGTGAGCTGAAGAGTTATAAATGAGAGATGCTCCTCTTTTTGGAGTGCTCTGGGGTACTATATGTCCTGGGATTAACTTCCCAGCTCCTTGGCATAAGACTGTGATATCCCATCTGTTCACATTTTTGTAAATGTGGGGGGTGGGGATTATAATTGTATTTCACTTCAGCTACTATCCTGTTAGGAGCAGGCAAAATGACCAGAGATTGCTAAAAAAATTCTAAAAGTCATGTCTAAAGACCCCTTAAAATCAATTTGAGATATTTAACTCATTAAATTTTCCAACGGTTGTTATACAATTTTAGCAATGTTCTGATTGGAGTCCATGTATCCTCTATGTGACAATTTACAAAGTCAAAACAGAAAAAGACTATTTTATATGGACTTCTTCAATAATGTTTGTTCAGTGTAGTTATAGGGGAAAAGCAACAGAATTTAACAGTAGTTAAAACCCAGTACATTAAAATGACTCAGTATAACAGAATAGTATTGAATATATTAATATATGAACTTAAAACCAACAAAATTAAATCTTAGACAAAACAATCAGTAAAATGAAATAACATATAGAGATTTTTTAAATAAAACATTGGAGTCTGAAATGCCTTAAAAATATAACCTCCAGTCTCTTTAAAGATCTTTTTTTTTTAAATTATTCATTTAGATGCCTATTGTCAGAAGGCAGAAGACTGGTAAGGGATAGGCAATGGGGGTCAGGTGACCCGCCCAGGGCCACGTAGCTAGGAAGTGTCTGAGGTCAAATTAGAACCCAGGACCTCCTGTCTCCAGGCCTAGCTCTCAATCCACTGAGCCACTGAGCTGCCTCCCTATAGTGAGGGTGGGTTTTTGGAATCTCAAATTGGGCCAAAGAATTGCAGGGAGTTGAATTTTTTCCCTGAATCTCAGGTAATATAAATAAAAGAATTAATGCACTCAAAAGATATCCTTTTAAAGCAGCCATGCTTGTAACTTCCTTTTTGGAAAAGTCTTTTCCTTCTCTTTCTCCCCTCCCTATCCCCTGCCCCTGCTACGTGGAGGCTAATTGTAGCCTAAAGAAAGAACACCCCTGTTTTTGGAGAACAGATGGGCTAGGTCTGGATGGGTAAGGATCGGGAGAACTATCTGGGTCCAGATTGCAGGAGCACAGAAGCAGGCAGCAGGAGAAGGGCCGGGCGGGCTGAGTCAAGAGGCTTTGCTAAAAAGCTTTGGAGAAACGTGGCTTAGAAATCATTATCTAGGCTATCTTTTTAAAAAAAAAAAATTGAGAAATTCTCATCCAATCTAGTAGTCGCCATTAACTGTAACAGTTAAATTTAGTCTCTACTGATAAAAAGTATTATATTTTATGAGGTTTATTAAGATTATCAGAAGTCAAGGAAATAAGAAAATACAAAATAAGAAAGGCACTTGCCTAGGGCTGATTAGCTCATTCACTATTAACTTACATCTTGTTGCAATCTCTGAGTAGAGGAAGAGAAAGAAGTAGACATTATAGCCAGTTTAAATACAAATTGTGATCTCGCCTAGGTGGGGAATCTCAGGTGAGATTATAGGGAATTCTGGGAAGTTCCAAGGACTTCTGGGGATTGAAATCTAGGGTTCAAATCTCCATTTTTACAATACTCCAGGCCTGTGGGATTGTCAACACCTGGACTGTTGTGTATGAGAGGAACAGAAACCTGGCCAGCTTGGCTGAATCACAGTGTGGGAAGAGAAGCAATAAGTCTAGAAAAATAGGTTGGGACCAGGTTGTGAAGGGCTTTAAAAGCTAAACAGATGCGTGACCCTGGACAAGTCATGTCACCCCCATTGCTTAGCTCTTCTGCTTTGGAAACAAACTTAGTAATGGTTCTAAGACAGCAGATGAGGATTTTTGAGAGAGAGAGAGAGAGAAGAGGGAGGGAGGGAAAGAGGAAGGGAGGGAGGGAAAAAGAAGAGAGGGAGAAAAAGAGGGAGGGAAGGAGAAAAGAGAAGAAAGAAGATAGAGGAGTTTTATTCCAGGGTCCTAAAATATCAGATATAGTCTAAGAGGTAGCTGTAGTTCAGTGGCTAAGAGCACTAGGGAAATCTGAGTTCAAATCCAGTCTCAGATACTCCTAGCATTGTAACCTTGGGCAAGTCACCTAACTTCTGTATACCTAGAAGGCAGCTGAGTGGCTCAGTGGATAATGCTTGAGCCTAGAGTCATGAAGACCTGAGATCAGTCCAGCCTCAAGACACTTTCTTAACTGTGGGACTCTGGGTAAGTCACTTAACTTCTAATTGCTTAACAAAAGGATCCACTGGAGAAGGAAATAGAAAGCAACTCTAATATCCTAGCCAGGAAAACCCCCTGGGCCACAGGGCTGTCCACCTTAAAAAAACACAGAAGTGCCAAATAAGATAATGTAATCAAGATAAGGGAGACAGTGCTCATAGACTACCACCCTAGGAACACTGTTTCCTGGAAAGCCACCAATAATGGGAATTTCTACTAAACTAAAGAACTTGAGATCAAATATATATATGTATATATATATATATATATATATATATATATATATATATATATATATATATATATATATATATATATATATACTTTGGGGAACATAGGAAAGGAAGAACTACTGACTGGGTGTTACCTAGAGGCTTGGGAAAGAGGCCAGGGTGCCTGGGAGTAGCTTAGATGCACTAGGTGAAACTAAGAAGACAAAAGAGGTACTTAAGATTCTATATTATCTGCTAATCTGCTAGGGTGATCAAGGGGTGCTTGAGGGCTTATTGTTCTGTCTAGGACAAGGTCAGTCAGGAAGTCTCTGGAAGAAAAGGAATGGGGACAAGGGCCAATTTGGGTTTCATAAAACAAGGTTGTCAGGCCCATGAAAGGCTGGACATGACCGAACAATAACAATCTTTCTCTGGAGACTGTCTGGAGCCACCACAATTGTGTGGAGGAGTTGACTTGGCCAGATCTGCCTTAAAGAAATTCACTTGGGCAGCCCAGGAGACTATGACTTGGTCATTCAACTGTATATCCCAGCCTAGACAATCAGCATTTTTCAGTAATTGACTTTTCCTTTATGGTTAGTTAAGCTAAACTATTTCCAGGCATAACAATGAAATGTAGCAGGCCATATAGTATGCCAGGGCTCGTTGCAAATCAGCACAAAACATGCACAAACCAGAGCTTATAATAGGGAACACTACCACCTATCTCTATGACATTGCTCTTCCATGTAGACTGCAGGATTGAAACCCTCCAAGATGGTGGCAAACACCTTCAGTATACTTATGATTCCCTGTTTCTACATTTGGAGAATTTTACCAAGTTCTTCATTGAATCTCTCTGACTCATTTTCTTTCAACAGATACTGGCTGTTAACTTGGAAAAAACACAGAACTATTGAAGTAGTCAGAAAAACCAAGTCTTTAATCTGGAAAGTGATAGGTCCACTAATGGGCAGTTACACAGAACCCAGCCTGAGACCTCCCTCGGGCGAATTCTCAAGGGAACAGGGACAAACTTGGGGTCTCTAGATTTCAAGTTGACATGGCTAAGAAGCTACAATTTTAATGGTGTTTTTAGGGAAGTGTTTATTGGGAGCATTGCAATATGAAGTGGCCAAGTGTTCCATGAAATGATGCCTCTTGTTGCCTTTGGCTGAATGACTCTGTGGACTTTATTTGCCCTTCCCAGGGGCATCTCATGAGCTGTCCTTCCATTTAGCTGCAGCTTCCTTTTGTTTTCTGGATTCGTTATATATCAGGAATGTCAAGATTGCTGTGATTTTGTTTCTCAGGTAGTTCATTTTTCATTGGTCACTGAACAAGGGGATCTAAGTTGATGTTATAGATGTCCTAAAAAACTTTCAGATTTTTAGGATCCTCTCCCCCCTTTCCCTTTGCTCTTCCACCAGAACTTCAGATACAAGAAGAAAGTCTTACAGGACACATGACCATTTTGTACTTTCTTTGTTTGTGGATTGCCAGACCTGGACAATTCATCACCTACCCCTTTCCAGTCTTGGTTCCATGTTGAATATGAGATTTGTAGATAATCTCTTCACTACACACCCAGTTTTTTCCACAGTTTTCCTAAGTAGAATCCCTGGGCTAGCTTGAAAGAGACCTAGGTGAGTGATCTAGGGAGTATGATAGGAATTAAAAGGAATTTTGCATTCATAGAAGTCAGCCATCTTCAATCAAAGCCATTGAATGAGAGATTGGGTAATAACAGTAAGCAAACTGGAAAAAAATGGGAAATGAGATTTCAGAACTGAAGTTTTGTTATTACCCAGACTCACTTAATGGCTTTGATTCAAGGAGGTTTACTCTTTTTTTTAATATAATTTGAAGCAAATAGACTCCCTTCAATTCTGAGATAACTCTTCCTTTTCTACAAATACCATGGCATTCACTGATTAGGGAGGTGTACAGGCAAATTTTGGGCAGCTAAGTGACACAGGGGATAGAGCTGTGGGCCCGGGGTCAGGAAGACTCATCTTCATGAGTTCAAATCTAGCCTCAGACACTTAACTGGCTGTATTGGTGTGGGAGAACTAGTTTTGTTGTGGGAGAGCAAATTTTGGTTCTTGTTCAAAGAATTGCAGTACAGACCCTTTCATCTTAAAAAAACTTATAGAAGTGTTTATTTAAGGATGTTACAGGTAGTATGGCTAGGGGGATGGAAAAAGCTATAGCTGGGATGGACTTGTAGCCCCCATGAGGGGCCCTACCCAGGGATTCAGGTTGCTAGATTTATTTTGGGTCTGGGGTATTGCCTCCTTCCCTTCTAGGAATTCTCCACTATCCCTCAGATTGTTCCAGGGTGCATTCCAGGGGACCTGGGTGATGAACCTCCCATGTCCTGTTTGTCAAGCTTTCCAGGTTGTTTTGGTGCTTGAGGGTCTTTTATCAACCTTCAGATTCTTATCAAAGGGAATAAAGTGATAACAGAGTTTTAAGTTTGTCCATGCTGTCCTCATCCTCTGCTAGCTCTTATCAGCTTGGGGTAGCTGGGAAAGCCCAGAGTTTCAAATATCTGCTAAATAGTTAAAAAACATGATAAAAGGATTTCAGAGTATTTCTATGGTTTTGAAGCACCATTTCCCACTACCAATCCTCATCAGTGTGACCCTGGATGAGTCACATTAGCCAGTTTGCCTCAATTTCCTCATCTGTAAAATGAGCCAGAGAAGGGAATGGCCAACCACTTCGGGATCTTCACCAAGAAAACCCCAGAGCGGGTCAGAAAGAGGCAGTCCTAACTGAAAAGCAACCCAACACAGGCAATGTTCACAATTTTAATCGATTCACCCAAAATGTGTTTTTACCTTCTTATGGTATCAGAGTGAATATGTGATGGTTTCCAACCCAGCCTTTCATTTTACATGAGTGTCAGCATGGGATGTAAACCCCTAATTACTCCTTCTACTTCACAGACTGGTGAACAAAGCACTTGGTAAACATTGAGACTATCAGAATGTGAGCAGTTATTTGAATGCAGCAGAGAAAAATCAGGGAAATGAGTTAAAGGGTCTAGTTTCACATTTTGGACCTGCTATATGACTACAAATGTGATCTTGGGCAAAACACTGGACAAACAGCCCTCCCTTCTTAGCTCCCCTCCCTCTCCTACAATCTTCCATCCTTTTTATGGCTCAGCATATTAGCTGAGAAATATTGGCTGATGTACACACTGTAAATGAGAATAAACCTCAGGGTTCATTTGCAGTCCTTGTCTCCAGATACTCCAACCACAGTTCTCTGCTGGGAAAAAGAGATCTCTATATTGTGTTCAAGATAACATCTGGTAATGAGCTCTTTCTGGGAAGATGCCGAACCTGGATTCTTGACGGAAGTCCTAACACCAGTCACAAAAGGCTTTCAGGTTATCCGTCACAAATAATGCCACTCTCTGCACCCTTATCTATATTCTCCACAGTGGTACTAGATTTGTCCCTTCAAATTTGGGAGATTGTGGGGCTGAGACACCTAGATTGTCAGAGCCCGAGAGGGAAAAGGTTCTTCTTTCTCAGTCCTCCCAGTTTCTCCACCTAAAATAAACTGATGCCAAACCTAAACTGAGAATTGGCTTCTTGAACAGCCAGTGATTTCAGCACTTTCTCAAGTTACTTCTAAAATGACTAGGAAAAAATGTCAAAACTGAACCTCGTTACGGTTATTTGAGGGCAAGGATACTTAGGTCCATTGCTCTCTGCCTGGTTTTAAACAGCTTCTAGTGCATGGGTGGTCCTAGAAGCCCAAAACTACACATTAAGGGGCAGCTGGGTAGCACAATGGGTAGAGAGCCGGGTCTGGATATGGGAGGTCCCAGGTTCAAATGTGGCCTCAGATACTTCCTAGTTGTGTGACCTTGGGCAAGTCGCTTAAGCCCAGTTACCTAGCCCTTAGAGCTAGTATTAATACTAAGACAGAAGGTAAGGGTTTTTTTTTTTTTTTACCAAGTCTTACCAAGAAGTTAAAGGACCTTTATTCTATCCCATGGTCATCTGGGATTCTGCCAACAGTGTGCAAGATGCTATGATGAAAAATAAAAGATTCCTGCCTTTATGGAGCTTACAATTTTGTAGAGAAGCTCTGACATAGACAGGCAGCTAGCTAGGTGGTACAGTGGATAGAGTGCTAGGCTTGGGGTCAGGAAGTCTGGAGTTCAAATGTGAGCTGTGTGACCTGGGGCAAGTCCTTATCCTTGTTTACCCCAGTTTCCTCATCTGTAAAATGAGCCAGAGAAGGAAATGGCCAACCACTCCAGCATCCTTGTCAAGTGGAGCCTAAATGGGATCATGAAGAGTTGGACATGACTGAAATGAATAAATAACAACGTGACATATGCATATATATGTCAATAGATAGGATATAAGAAAGGGCAAATGAGTGTTGTCTTGAGAAACTTTGAAGAGGAAAAGGTCACTTTCAGCTTGAATCTGGGAATTTTATTTTTAATCAGTAGACTGCAAAGAGCCACCAACCAACTCTAAAGAGGCATCCATTACAACAAAAAATGAAAGGGGAAAACATGCCAGTTCAGGTGAACTAACCAAGACATTGAAAGTAATATTATATGTAGCCTTAAAAAAAACCAAACACATCTTCCTTCTGACTTAGAATCAATACTGTGTGTTGGTTCCAAGGCAGAAGAGCTGTAAGGGCTAAGCAATGGGGGTCAAGTGACTTGCCCTCGGTCTTATAGCTAGGAAGTGTCTGAGGTCACTTTTGAACCCAGAACCTCCAGTTTTGGGGCCTGGCTCTCAATCCCCTGAGCTGCTTAGCTGCCCTCTTATATGTAGTGTTTTAAATCTATATTCTATCACCTCTGCAAAGAAAGGGGAGGATGGATACTGCTTAGGGATTACTAAAAAAGTCATTTGAATCTGTAGAATAAAATGCATGTAGAATAAAAAAATAAAAGGCTCTCTCTCCCCCAGGATATCTCCTTTGGGTAGGAGACCATGCAAGGCTGATTTAACCACAGAGATTACTTTGGTCAACAGTTCTTTCTTTGATTAATGATATGAAGCAAAGGATAAAATAGAGAAACATACACATACCAAAGGCAGTCCCTATCAGAAAAGAATTTCTCCTAATGGAAGAGAGATTCTCTGTAGCTGGTGAGATTCCCCACATATTTCTGTTTCCAGATAATGTGACAATTGTGTCAAAACTCAGAATACTAAAGAACTTAGTCATTGAGATGTATAACCACTCAAAAGATTGGCTTAAGGAAAAACATAAGGAAAAACCAATCAACAAGGATGGTCTGTTAATAGACTATGGAATGTAGTTGGAAATTCATTGAGTTAGTCCATAAATATTTATGTTGAGAATGGGCATTATGGATGGAAAAAGAACTGGGACTAAAATTGAGCAGAAGGAAGAAAAAGGACAGACTTGTATTGTGGAGTCACATAGACCTCTTCACAATCCTAAGCTTCTTCCCCATACAAAAGCCTCTCTTTATCATTCTTTAATTGTGCATTTCTGCAAATCATGAAATATTCCATAATCTCTAAAGAATTGAAATTTCAGATGATCCCGAGGGCAATGGAGAGTTAGATGTATGGCAGGTATAAGGAGGTGTAGCACTCATTGACAATTGCTTGTGACAAATGCTTGGCCATTTCCTTCTCTGGCTCATTTCACAGATGAGGAAATTGGGGTGGGGAAATGGCATAAAAGATGCCATTAGAGAAAATGAATGATTGGAAAAGGAAACGGGCAAGACCTTCTGGCAAAAAAAGATAGCGGAAAGCTAGAGAGTAGACTCCCAGCAGTTTGATATTTAATCGACCGGATAGGTTCCCCCATGGAGGATTTGTGCAAGAACATGGAAAAGAATTTCATCACATGAAAAGACCTGTGATCTATACCCATTGGAAGAAAAACTTATGTTGATGAGATCACAGAAGAAAAACAGTAATATTAGGGGTCAGCTAGGTGGCTGAATGCATGGAACTCCGGATCTAAAGAGGGGAAGTCCTGGGTTCAAATATGACCTTAGACACTCCCTAAACCCTCATTGCCAAGCCCTTACTGCTCTTCTGCTTTGGAATTGATACTTAGTATTGATTCTAAGACAGAAAGTGAGGGTTAAAAAAAAATGTAATGTTAGTCAGCTTCTTTGGTTTTTGAAAACTATCTCCCTATCTTCCTCTCTTTAAGTATTATCTATTCTCATTTTTTTAATCACCTTACCTTAAAAACGAAACAAAACTAGGAAGAATTTATAAAAGCTTTTTCCTTTATAGTTGCATTTTCTCTTATGTATCTCTCTCCCAGTAAAAAAAAAAAACAAAAAAAACTTTTTACCCTTTTTCTCTTCTTGCACCCAATTCATTTCTATGATGTTTTCTTTGTATTTTCTTTCTACTATAATAATAATAGCTAGACTAATATAGCACCCACTATGTGCCAGGTACTGTTCTAAACATTTTGATACAAAAACCCTGGGAAGCAGGTACTATTATTAGCTTTATGTTACAGTTGGGGAAACTGAGGGAAGCAAAGGGGAAGTGATTTGCACAGGATCACACAATTAGTGAGTTTCCAGAGAAATGCAGGTCTTATCATCTCCATGCCTAGCATTCTATCCACTGATAGACATTGCTGTCTCTTTATGATTTTTAAAACACCTTTTATTTTTCTAGTTCTCTTTTTTCTTTGGCAACTTGAGATTTTTTTTTTTACATTTTTATATCTTCAAATTCTGTTCTGTTTCACCCAGATTTGTTATGAGGAATTATAGCCATAGAGTTAGCACAGCCTTAATTTTGCTTCACATTAAATGGACTCACAAGAGGTCACATAAAAACTGGATAAACACATACATTAAAAAAAAGATCCCTTATGTTCTGTCATATATTTGATACTAAGTTCTAAGGTGGAAAAGTGGTAAGGGCTAGGCAATTGGAATTAAGTGACTTGCCCAGGGTCACACAGCTAAGAAATGTCTGAGGCCAGATATAAACCCAGGACCTCCCATCTCTAGGCCTGGCTCTCTATTCACTGAGCCACCTGGCTGCTTTAACTGATACTGTCCAATGGCATCCCTTTTTTCCTTATTGTTTAGTCACGTCCAACTCTTTCTTTGTGACTCCATTTGGGTTCTTTTTTTTACCTCATTTTGATTTTTAAAATATAATTTTAATGTAATTTTTTTGTTTGTTTTTCCATGGTTACAGGATTGTTGTTTCCTTCCTGCCCCCCCCCCCCCAGTTGACAAGCAATTCCACTGTTATGTATGTCTTATTACTCAAAACTTATTTCCTATTATTCATATTTATAATAGAGTAATCTTTTAAAACTAAAACCATTTGGGGTTTTCTAAGCAAAGATCCTGGAGTGGTTTGCTATTTCCTTCTCCAGCTCATTTTACAGATGAGGAAACTGAGGCAAACAGGGTTAAGTGACTTGCCCCAGTTCCTGGGCTAGTATCTGAGGTATAATTTGAACTCAGGTCTTCCTGCCTCTGGACTCAACTCTCTATCCATCCTGCCACCTAGCAACCTCCTTTTCCTTGAGTTCCACTTTCATCCCAATACACTAATCAATACTTAGCTGTGTGACCTTGGGCGAGCCATGGGACTCCTTTTGCCTAGCCCTTGCCCTTCTGCCTTGGAGTTGTTATTGAGACATAAAAAAAAAAAAGGATTAACTCCCCCCCCCCCGCCCCCCCCACCCCAGGGCTGGCCATCGGGAAGGAAGGAAGGAAGGAAGGAAGGAAGGAAGGAAGGAAGGAAGGAAGGAAGGAAGGAAGGAAGGAAGGAAGGAAGGAAGGAAGGAAGGAAGGAAGGAAGCAGGCAAGCAAGCAGGCAAGCAAGCAAGCTAGCTAGCTAGCTGTGCGGCCCGAGTCCGGGTTGTGCCAATCTCCCTTTCCTTTTGCAGCTCTCTGGAGAAACTTTTCTGAGCCTCTGGTGCCCGGATGGACTTGGAGGCTGCCCGTGGTGTTTTGCCAAGAGGGTCTTTGTGGATGGGCTTTCTGCGCCATCTGGCGGCCGGAGTACACATGACCATGGGAGCTCGGCATCTTTTCTCTGGTGGGTTCTGGGTCATCGTCCATGCAATGGGCGTTCTAAGCACGTCGTTAAAAAGCTGCCGGCTGACCCAAACGTAGAACCGCGCTGACGAAGGTCCAGGAGTTTATCTTGTGACGCACAGGGGAGATTCCTGACCACACAGATCAAACGAGCACGGGCTTTGGAGGCGGTTCAGTCATGCCCGGCTGTGATCTCACTGAAGGTTTCTTGGCAAAGAAACCATTTCCTTCCCCAGCAAATTTTATAGATGAAGAAACTGAGGCAAACAGAGTCAAGTGACTTGCCCAGGGCCACACAGTTAGATTATATTTGAGACCAGATTTGAACTCAGAAAGAGGAATTTACCTGACTCTAGCCCTGGTGCTTTATCCACTGTGCCATTTAGCGACCCTCTAGAGAGAGAATCTGTTTTCAAATCCCTTCTTTCATGCTTAATATTCTGGAAAAGTGGCTTCTCCTTCCTGGGCCTCAGTTTCCTTATTTGCAAAATGAAGGACTAGCTGGCTCCCAGTGTCCTTTTCCAGCTCTAGTTCCGGGGTTCTGCTCAGTCACCTGTCCATGGATAAGATTTAGAGAGTTGCCTGTGACATTTCCAAGTTGCATCAAGGATTCCGAACTTAGTTAAGTAACAGATGCAGGATTTGAATCCTGGGCTTCCAAGCCCAACATGTTATTTACCATACAAAAATGCTTCTAGTTAATAGCTTTTAAAATTATAGACACAAAGGAAATCAAGAATGGGAGATGGTGGGGAATGGGATGGGGTGGATGGGGAAGATGAAGAGCTCAGTGTTGAATGTGGGACATTTAGGGGTCTTGATATTCATTTGGAGATGAGTGGAGCAAGCTGGGGACTGAGCTAAAGAGGGAAAATGATCCTCCGATCTGATCCAGTCTGTGTGCACCCAAAGGGCTGGAAAGAGCATCAGACTATATAAAGTAGAAGCAATAGGAGCATATTTGAAAATTGTTTTATGGTTAGAAAGTGTTTTCACATGAACTAACTCATTGGTTCCCTACAAGGACCTGGAGAATTAGGCCCTCTAAATAGGATTACAATGATTAACTTTTTGATCATTTAAAAACATTTTCCCATTCATGGAGAAACAATTTTTGGCAATTGTTTTCTGATATCTTGTGGTTCAGATTCTCTCTCCACCCCTCTGAAGTGATTAATAACATATACTGGTGCTTTTAAACAATGCATATTTCCATATTCCTCATGCCATGACAGAAGATGCGTATCACACCTACCACAAAAAACAAACAACTTATGAAGGAGATAAAATGGAAGGAGACCTGCTTTGATCTAAAATTCAGATTCCCAAAGTTCCTTCTTTGGCTGTAGAGAGCATTTTTTATTGTGAGCCCCTTGGGGTTATCTTGGGACCGTGTTTTGTTGATCATAGTTTAGTCCTTCATAATTGATCATCATAGGCAATGATTAATTAAAAAAAACTTAACCTTAATTTTTCATAGTCCTGGGGTACAGCTGTGAGGTAGGGGCAGAGAAGTGCTTGATCTTACAGCTAAGCAGAGGAAGAGGGTCACAGAACTGGGGAGACCAGTAGCTAGACTGTGGAGAAGGAGCAGTTAAGGGCTAGCGAGGACCTGAACTGGTGTGTATCAGTGAGAAAGGAGAGAAGGGTATGAATTCCAAAGAGATACCCAAGATCTGATGGGTCATTTGACCTGGTTGGGCAGTGAAGGCGAGGGAGGAACTGAAGATAACAGTGTATTTTCAAACTTGGGGACAGTGAAGGATCCCATTATCCAGAAAGGGGAAATCTATAGTAGATTTGAGGTTGGGGATGAATGGGGTGAGGGAAAGGGAAGATGACAAATTTAGCTTTGGCCATGAGAGGTTAGGTACACTGATGTCCAATTGGAGCTCAGTAGAGCAAGCTATTGTTCTTCAGTCATTTTTCAGGCATGTCTGACTCTTTGCGACCCCATTTGGAGTTCCCTTCCCTTCCCTTCCCTTCCCTTCCCTTCCCTTCCCTTCCCTTCCCTTCCCTTCCCTTCCCTTCCCTTCCCTTCCCTTCCCTTCCCTTCCCTTCCCTTCCCTTCCCTTCCCTTCCCTTCCCTTCCCTTCCCTTCCCTCCCTTCCCTTGTCTTGTCCTTGTCTTGTATTGTCCTTGTCCTTGTCCTTGTCTTGTCCTTGTCCTTGTCTTGTCCTTGTCCTTGTCTTGTCCTTGTCTTGTCTTGTCCTTGTCCTTGTCTTGTCCTTGTCTTGTCTTGTCCTTGTCCTTGTCATGTCTTGTCCTTGTCTTGTCCTTGTCCTTGTCTTGTCCTTGTCCTTGTCTTGTCCTTGTCTTGTCTTGTCCTTGTCCTTGTCTTGTCCTTGTCTTGTCTTGTCCTTGTCCTTGTCATGTCTTGTCCTTGTCTTGTCCTTGTCCATGTCTTGTCCTTGTCCTTGTCTTGTCCTTGTCCTTGTCTTGTCCTTGTCTTGTCTTGTCCTTGTCCTTGTCTTGTCCTTGTCTTGTCTTGTCTTGTCCTTGTCCTTGTCATGTCTTGTCCTTGTCTTGTCCTTGTCCTTGTCTTGTCCTTGTCCTTGTCTTGTCCTTGTCTTGTCTTGTCCTTGTCCTTGTCCTTGTCATGTCTTGTCCTTGTCTTGTCCTAGTCCTTGTCTTGTCCTTGTCTTGTCCTTGTCCTTGTCTTGTCTTATCTTGTTTTAGAATAATTACTAAGTATTGATTCCAAGGTAGAAAAGTGATAAGGACTAAGCAATGGGGGTTAAGTGACTTGCCCAGGGTCACACTAGGAAATGTCTGAGTCTAGATTTGAACCAAGCACCATCTCTAGATCTGGCTTTCTATCCATTGAGCCACTTAGCTACTCCTTGGCAGCTGTATCTTGCAATATCTTGGCAAAGACATTGCAGTGGTTTGCCATTTCCTTTTCTAACTCATTTTCTAGACAAGGAGACTGAGGCAAACAGGGTTAAGTGACTTGCCCAGAGTCACATAGCTAGTAAGTGTCTGAGGCTGGATTTGAACTCCAGGAGATGAGTCTTCCTGACCCAGGTCTGGCACTTTATCTACCCACTGTGCCGCCTAGCTGCTCCTTGGTATATATTAGGGCTTAATACATGCCAGCTGGTTGACTGCCAGTACACCATCATTATCTGATTGTTCTATGAAGTTTACGTGTATGACAATAAAGAAATGAGAGCGACTTTCAGCAAGCATCACAGAGCTCATCCATCCTAATGAGTAATAGCATTCCGAGTCATTGCCTGGGAAGAAGGTACCTGCTCCCTCCTCTCAATGATCCTGCAATGGTTCGAAGGGGCCCTGGAGTGATTTCTTTGAAATAAGGTTGCCAGTGTCTATTTAGGAATCACTTCAGAGAAACAGCCTCTTTCTGTTATAGTTAAGAGTTCTTTAAAGTTGGCAGACAAAGCGAGGCTTTCCGGGTGATGAAAGTGGAAGAGGAGAGAAATCAGGATCGAGGTGGAAGTACTGACTTTGCCGCTTCCAGTTGTGCAGTGAAGAAGCTGGGCTATGCACTTTTTGTAGCAAACCCTTTGGGCTCACTTCCCCAACTTCCAGTTACACTTATCATCCCTCCCCAAAGGGGAATGCCGAATTCTTCTCTCCTCAGTTCTCAGAGTAAGCCTGAGACGTTGGAGAGTTTCTAGTTTTGTGATTCTGTAACCCCCCATTTATTTTCAATTGGGAGTTCCCATGAAATTCCCCTTAGGTGAAGAGTAGGTATTCTTGTAGCATCGGGAAGCTGCTTCTCCCTGGGGTAGTGTGTAGGGTTTTGGAATAAAACATGCATTTATTAAGCACCTACTATGTGCCAGGAATTGCGATAAGTACTTTACAAATTTAATTTCATTTGATTTTCATTAAAATCTTGGAAGGTAGGTGCTATTGTTATTTTCCTTATTAAAAAAAACCCCCAACAAACCCTTATCTTCTGTGTTAGAATCAATACTATATATTGGTTCCAAGGCAGAGGAGTGATAAGGTCTAGGCAATGGGAATTAAGTGACTTGCCCAAGGTTACACAGCTATGAAGTATGTGAGGTCAAATTTGAACTCAGGACCTCCTATCCCCAGACCTGGCTCTCTATCCACTGAGCCATCTTGCTATCCCTATCATCCCCCTTTTACACTTGAGGAACCTGAGGCAGGCAGTGATTAAATGATTTGCCCAGAATCACACAGCTAGTAAATATCTGAGGCTAGATTTGAACTCCAGTTTTCCTGACTCCAGTCCAAACTCTCTCTCCGTTGTGCCACCTATCTGCCTCATGGTTTGTCCTTGCTGTGTCTCTTAGTTCCTGATGCAGATGTTGCCATGTACCACTGAGGCTCTGGGGACATTGCTGCACACTCTGATGCCAGTGAGGAGCGAGAATAGTCTAAGCTTTTGAAGTGCACAAAGTAGTCCAAGGGACAAGGTAGGAGAGGTTGCAGGAGGGGAGAGAAGGGATTAAATCTTCCCCCTCATACCCAACAGCAAAAGGAATTTCCTCAACCACTACTAGTGACCAGTTGCTGAAAGCTCTTACCGGAATTGTCTTATTACATTCTGACTTTGAACTGGTCTAAAGCAAAATATGGTGGGCCAAAAATTTGTCTTGTTCCTTTAACAAATCCTAATGTGTTTCCACATTCCACATTCAATGGTCAAAGCACTTTTCCTTTTCCAAGTTATCTAAGGACCTGTCTACATCTAGTTTATACTGGTGATTGATTGATTCAGTAGAACATGCCCAGACCTAGTTTATATTTCTGATTCTTTTATTGATTTGGTTGAGAAGTTTGGTCCTTTTTTGTTAAAACTAATTGGAGAATGAGATGTGGAACACCTCCCGTACATGTAGACTGTGGTCCCAAAGTGAAGAGATCAGATTTAATAAAGCTCAGAGGAGTATAATAACATAAATGGTAAATAGAGTCAAGATTTGAACCTCAATCCTGTGACTAAAAATATTGTATTTATTTTGCTGCTGACTGAAAGTTAAGGAAATATTCTTTCATGGTTCATTATGGAAGAACATTTAGGATTTCATAGAAAATTTGGCTTTGCAATTAGTTTAATAGAATACCTACCACTGAGTCAGCCCCTCTCCATCCCCCCCAGTCATTCCATGCTTTGATGCCTTGAAGATGAAAGAGGATTTCTTTTTAATATGTATTTCAGGGAAATAGAGGATTTGGGAGGAGGAAAGGTTTGCTTCCCCCTCCCCCCCCACTTCTGTTTAAGCAAATGTTGGTTTCACTGGAATGGAAATCAGTATTCTTGCTAATGATAATACCAGTTCTCCTGTGAGTAGAAGAGTAAGCCCTTAGGAAGTTGTGGATAGCCTTAAAAGAAGCATGAGATGTGGAATGGAAAAGTAAGTAAAAGCAAGGAGAGGAAGGGAGAACAAAGACAGAGTGGGCATGTAAAGCATCCTTTGGCATTAACCTTGGTGCCCTCAAGGGCTCTCTCTGGATGCATTTCCCTTGTACACAGGGAAATTCTTGCCCTGGACCAAAGCAGAGAAGGACTCTTTTGCTAGACACCATCAGTTATCTTACAACCAGCGTTGTAGTTGGCTGGTTGACTTCACTTGCCTTAAAATTAAACTCTGGGGCAATGTAAATCTGAGGGCAGAGTTATTACTTTGATTGCTCCATGTGGGCTGCTAAGGAAGGCATGTTGGGTGCAAACATTCTTTGAGGGCAGAATGAATCTGTGGGGAGGCAAGATTATAAATTGTGGTTATAGTATCTTAAAAAAGGAAAGATTGAGCAAGGATTTCAACACAGCCTTCAGACTGGTGAAGGTGATGTTCTATTCCAATGATGGTGCACCTTTTAGAGACCGAGTGCCCAAACTGCAAACCTCATGCAGCATATGAGCTACCCCAGATAGGGGAGGAGGAAATGCTTCCATTGGGTGATGAGAGGAATGTCCTCAGGCACATGGAGAGGCGGAGGAGGGCAGCCCCCTCCAGCACGAGTGCCATAGGTTTGCCAACACAGGTCTATTCGCTATTTCTGCTGAGGCCACAGAAGGAAAGGAGAATTAAATGACTGTAGAGGATGACTATTGATTATTGAGGGTGATAATGAGTATACTTCTCTGGCAATTTTCTTAGGAAAGAATAAAAAGCTAATTCTGCTGGAGCCATGTAAAGAACATCTTCCCCTGGGGCAGGAGTTGTTTCCAGAGCTATGGTTCTGTGATAGAAATTTTCAGAGTCAACACATTAAAGAACAGTAATGAAAAAGTTACAAAGCCTCCTGGGGATTCTGTGGTCTGAGCAGCCGGTGGTTTCCCATTTTTGCAGCATTTCCTCCTAGTAGCTCCATCATTCCTCCTGACTAATCAGGCCTTTTCATCCTGTTGTGTGGTTTGCGTTTCAGCATCCAGTAGCCCATGGGAGATTCCAGTGTGCTGACTGGCACTCTGACACAGAGAGTGCAAACAGCTGGCTTTCTTTCTATGTTAGTGATGCCAGAATATTCTTCCTCCTAAGACCTTTGAGCTGTTTTTGTAGTTAGGAACATCCGCGGCTGGGAAGTCAAGCATTTTATCTAGTGGTTGGTTAACCTAATGGTATTTTCCAGATGTTTTCTAGTGCTGGTCTTCTGGTGTTGATTTGTAGCAGAGTGATATTTTCTTTCTGTGGCATTCTATTATTTTTGAAGGGAGTTAGTTTAGTTTTGGGAAATGGCTTTTCCAAACTCTTGGATTCTGAGAACCTATAGCTTACTCTCTCTTGGCTGGGCTGATCTCACAAATGGTCTGACTTAGCCCAGAGGCAGCAAAGACTGGAGAAAAGAGGCTGCCTAGAAGGATGATAAGACATACACAGCTGAATGCCAAGACAGAATATAGAATATGCATGAGAGAATGACTAACCGAGTATTGTGTGTAGGGGAAGAGATGGCTTCTGCCTGGGGGTATTTGAGGAAGGCTGCCTGGAAGAAGTGGCCATCCCACAGGGGGTCCCCTCAGTGTGCTGGAGGCAGTCCTTCCTATCCCTTAACATTCCATAGAATGTGTGATGCCCACTGCTTAGGTTCAGTTCACTTTGCATCAGTTCATGTAAGTCTTCCCAAGTTTTTCTGAGAGCACCCTGCTTGTCGTTCTTATAGCACAATAGTATTCCATCACAACATGTACCACAACGTGTTCAGCCATTTCCCAATTGGTGGGCATCCTATCATTTTCCAATTATTTATCATCACCCAACAACACATCTATGCCATGTGATGTCATGTTTCATCATGCAAGGACACACAGCTACCAGTCAGTGACATCCTTCTGTCACACAGTGACATACCTCTATCATGCAAGGATGAATATAGCATGCCATACCATACACAACATGCTTTCCCTCATACAATGGAGCTGTCATGCAATGACACAACACACCTCTATAATGCAAGGGCATGCCTCCAAAATATAACAGCATGCCATGCCACAACTCGATCGCCTAACTACACCAGGCTGTCATGACACAGAGCAACTATGCCACAAAACTACATGCTTAGGTCATGTAGCAACATGCAGCTGCCAGATGAGAACGCTATATCACACACTAGCATGAGATGGCACAACTCTGTCTTGTGTTGACAAACCAATGTCATGTGAGGATGTGCTCCAACATACCTCCATCATGTGACCACATGCTATGATGCCATTCATCATGTGACAATGACACATAATCATATGACAACATACAGCCATGCCTGTATGATGCAGTCTGTCCTATGATGGCCTGAAACAGAACACTTTTTACCACATACCACATCTCTGTTATGTGATGACACAAAATGGCAGAATGCATCATGCAGTGACACATCTATCATATGAAAATACATAGACATACCTTCATCCTGTGATGACATACTATGATGTTAGTTATTGTGTAACATCACACTCTTGTTGGGTGGTAACACACCACAGTCACACAATGGCTTGTAATAACATTCCCATTATGTGATGTGCCTCCATCATGTCCTCATGCAATGATATGTCATTTGAACACATGCCGACATTACACAAAGTCATGCCAGGATACCCCTGCCATGTGACAGCATGGCTCAGTCATGTGGGAGCCCATTCCACCCTGTGATGACAGTTTGTGTCATATGACAGCTCTATTGACACACATTGGTCATATGACAACACAGCGGCACACCACGATCATATACCACCATGCTAACATCATGTGATGACACACCATGTCATGTGATGCACACCCCGTTACACTATGACAAACATGCCATGGCATGACACATCACATCACATGATACATGGTGACATACTTCCATCATGTGATGACAACCCAGTCATGTGATGATGTGCCTCTGTCACGTGAGGGCATTATCCATCCATCAATGACTTACAGCAACACACATGCCAGGTGACAGCACATCATGGGACAAAATGAAACAATACACCTGCATCATACAACAGCAGCCTACTTATGTGACAGCATATACCATCACACCTCCATCTGACACACTTTGGCATGTCTTTGTCACATGGCAACATACTATAATACATTGCCATCCCACAATGTCACACACAGGCTACTGTCATGTGATGACACACACCTGTCATGTGACATCTCATACATCCATAATGGGAGGACACACTATGACTGCCTCTGGCACACAATGACACGTTTCCATGATGTGACAGCATGTGGCCATCTGGTGACATGTTTTATAGTATATATTAATTTATATATGTATATATTTATTTAACTCATTTTCTATATTAAAATTAATACTGTATATTGGTTCCAAAGTAGAAGAGCTACTGCTCTAGGGCTAGTCAATGGGAGTTAAGTCACTTGCCCACGTTGGTCATTGTACTGACCCAATTTTTTCAGTCTTTTGTCTTCTAGTGTTGTTGTGTACATTTTTTATCCTGATTCTATTCGTTTTACTTTTCATCAGTTCATACAACTCTTCCCAAGTTCTCCAAAGCCATCTCTTTCCTCTTTTCTAGCCCAATAGATAGCACTGTACCATTCTATTCCATTAACATGCCATAATTTATTCAATCATTCTCCAACCAAAGGGCACTTGTCTTAAGTTTCCAGTTCTTTGCTACCCCCCACAAAAGCTGCTCTAAATATTTTTGTATCTCTCTCTCTCTCTCTGAATCCTTTCTGCCCTTGTTGACCCTCTTTGGAGAAGAGACATAGTGGTGGGGTCACTGGGTCAAAGAATATGCCTAGTTTAATAACTTTGGGGTATAATTTTGAATTGCTTTCCAGAATAGTTGAACCAATTCACAGCACCATTAACTGAACATAAATATGCCTGTTTTCCTCTGGCCCTGCCAACATTTTTCTTTTTCCTCTTTTTTTTCCCCAGCTTTGTCATACTGATGGTTGTGAGGTAGAATCTCATTGATGTCATTCAATCATTTTAGTTGTGTCCTCTTCATGACCCCGTTTGGAATTTTCTTAAAGATTCTGTAATGCTGTGCCATTTCCATCTCCAACTTTTTTGACAGATGAGGAAACTGAGGCAAACAGGGTTAAGTGACTTGCCCTGGCTAGATCTCATAGTTGTTTTAGTTTGCGTTCCTCTAATTATTATTGAGTTTAGTGCATTTTTTCATGTAACTATTGATGGCTTGGATTTCATTTGAAAACTGCCTGTTAATGACCCATGAACATTTATTAATTAGAGAACGATTATCTTAAGGAACAACTGTTTTACATCCAAGCAATGTCTGCTTTTCTGGAACAGTCCAAGAGTTTGAGACTGGACTTGCGAGCAGGCTGAAGTCTTAAACTGAACTCACTGTCAAACATCACTCCTCAGACTCATTTCTCTTGGAATCAGGGGGAAACAGCAAGTACCCTTCCAGGCTCAGATGGCAGGAAAATCTCTCTTCTATCCCTTTCCCAGGAAGGTTCACATCTGGAGAAAGGGGAAAACCATTCCTTAATCACTCTGAATCCAGTGTTTCTCAGCTGAGGGGCATTCTAATGGAAGTCTCCCAAGAAAGCCCTTGCTTGGGAACTCTAGCAGCAGAGTCATCCCCAATTTCTCAGCCATGGGCTCTATCCTCAGGATGTCCTAGTCAACATTTTCCTCTCCTGGGGCAGCACAGTTGAAGCAGTCCATGAACTAAGTGAACTACCAGCAAGACAGAATACAAAGGGTCTGCCACTCCCTGATTCCTTTTTTTCTGCCCATGTCTTCTTGGTACCCTAAACAAACATACAGAGGAGTCTCTTGAAGCCTTATGATTTCCCATTTCCCACCCCGTGGACAGGGGAGAAGAGAATAGAGTTCAGTTGCTGCAGGGCACGACTATGGAGAATTGGACCACAGTCTATAAAAAACTCCAGAGAAGGTGCTGCTGACAATGGAAAAGCAGTAGGGGAAATGCTGCTCATTATAAAAATGTAATCTTTGAAAATGAAGGCCTGTTGGAGATACAGACCAGAATTTAACAGGAATTTACATAATGCTTTATGCTTGCAATAGGTATAGCTTTTACACCCTGGCCTTGGGCCAAAACCTTCACCTGCTTTAGTCTTTCAAATAGATATTTAAGAGTTGGCCATAATCTATAGGATGTCAACATGGAGGTAACTGGTAAAGCCATCTGGGGTCCCATTTTGTCTATTTTAATTGATGGTCTTTGTCTCTAGTTTGTCTTGCCAGAGGGGTTGGAACACAGCTGCACCAAAAGGCCACGGCATGCAAAAACCAGTTAGTGTCCATGTTGCAACAGTGAAATCTCTTGGAATGTCAGCCCCAAATTTCCTTTAATGCTTCTTTTATTGGAGTTCATTCATGGCAGGCTAACCAAGCACTTGATTCTAGGGAAGGAAGCTTTAAGATTTTTTTTTTCTCAATTAGTCAAAACCTATTTTCTTTTCCTTTCATCTCCAGACCAACTAAATAAGAAGGAAAAGAAGAAAAAACCCAATTCTTTATAAAAGATATACATGGTCAAATAAAACAAATTAATATATTGATGTAAAAAAAATATATATATATATATATATACCTTAATGCACTATCCTGAAGCTATCATCTCTCTGGGAGGAGCTATTGCCTCTTTTGGGTTTCTCTGTTTTTAGGTCTTTCACAGTTGTTTTACAATGTTGTTGTTGATGCATACGTTGCTGTCCTGGTTCTACTCATTTTACTTTTCATCAGTCCATATAACTTTTCTCAGATTTCTCTGAAACTATCCATTTCATCGCTTCTTTTTCTCTTTTTAAACCCTTATCTTCCATCTTTAGAGTCGATATTTTGTGTTAATTCCAAGGCAGAAGAGTGATAAGGGCTAGGCTATGGGGTAACATTAAGTGACTTGCTCAGGGTCACAGATATGAACCCAAGACCTCTAGACTTGGCTCTCAATTCACTGAGCCACCTAGCTGCCCCCTTTCCTCCCTTTATAGTTTCTTTAGCACAAGAATATTCTATTCCATTCATATTATCATAGTTTTTGTTCAATCATTCCACAAATGATGGGCACCTCCTCAGCTTCCAATCCTTTGGCACCATGAAAAGTGCTTCTATAAATGTTTTTGTACATAGAGATCCTTTCCCTCTTCTTTTTTTTTTTAAACTCTCCACAGGATAGACGACTAGGGAAAAGAAATTATTATGAGTTCAAGCTTTCCTCCTCACATCCACAAGGGAGTATGTGTTGCCAGGGCATCCAAAGGGGAGAGAGTCTATCCTGGCCAGGCTGGGCTGCCCTCCAGAGACATCAACCCAGAGGTACACTGCAACTAGGTGAGAAACATAGTTTGTTTGCACCTGGGGGAAATATTGAAGGGCTCAGATAATCAGAGGGTAATATTAACTTGTGGGTACAAGGATTTGCCTAAAGCCCCACAGGTAGCAAGCATCAGGGGCAGGATTTAAACACAAATCATGTCAGTCCTCTTCATTGTGCTTTGCTGGATCATTCAGTCTAATCTAGATTTGAATAATAATAATAATAATAATAATAATAATCTTATTTGGTGTATCAATGACTAGTATTCATACAAGCCTCATTTTGAAGACCTCCAGTGAGAGGAAGCACCTTATTTCCTGGAGATGCCCCTTCCATTTTTTTTTGTTTTAAATATATATATTAGGTACATTCTATGTGCAAGATACTGTATGCCCACCTAGCACCTAGCATGGTTCTTCGCACATAATAGAAACTGAATAAATGAGTGACCACTATTTCTTCCTATCTTTTATTCCTCTTGAATCATTGACCATTTAGGCAGTCTGGTGAAATCAATGGATCCCTTCTTAAATCATTTTGTTGTTGTCGTTGTTGTTGTTCAGTTGTATCTGACTCTTTGTGACCCCATTTAAGGTTTTCTTGGCAAAGATTAAGTGATTTACCATTTCCTTCTTAAGCTCATTTTCCAGATGGATCATTTCAGTCAATCATTTCAGAAGGTGGAGAAGGCAATGATTATAATAAGTCAGGGGTCCCCAAACTTTTTACACAGGGGGCCAGTTCACTGTCCCTCAGACCATTGGAGGGCCAGACTATAAAAAAAAAAAACAAAACTATGAACAAATCTGTACACCACTGTCTGGGATAGCGGAGGCTGCAGCGCTGGCTGTGATGGGCCTGCCACACCTTGCACAGGCTTATTACCGCCACCACTATATGGGGCAGCAGTACACGCAGTGCAGAATCCCCTCCCCCAAATCACTGCTCACCATGCTGACGTCTTCCATTGTGCAGCCACATAATCCTTTGCGCTGCACCTCGTTCTCATTTAGTTACTCTCAGAACAAGGCGCCACACAAAGGATTATGTCACCGGAAGTAGTACTGTATGTGCTGCCACATCCAGTGTTCCTCTCACTGACCACCAATGAAAGAGGTGCCCCTTCCAGAAGTGCAGTGGGGGCTGGATAAATGGCCTCAGGGGGCCGCATGTGATCCATGGGCCGTAGTTTGGGGATCCCTGTAATATGATATACCTTGTAAGATGTAAAATGAATATAAAATACTTAATCCATTGCCCCAAGATAGACCTTTTGTTCTTAACCTTTTACTCACCTTTCTAAGGGGACAAGTCTGAAAAGCTGGTTTTATTTGTTTGTTTTTGAACTAGCAGAATTTTTATTTCTTAATATTTCTAGTTGATATCTCTATATCTTTTCCTTTCACTTTCTTCTAAACTCTATAATATGGCTTCTGAACTCATCATTCAACCCAAACTGCTCTCTTCAAAGTTATCTGCTTGCCAAATCTAATGATGTTTTCTCAATCCTTGTTCTTTTTGATCATTCTTCAGCCTTTGACACTTTCAATAACTCGCTTCAATTTGATATTCTCTTCTCTCTAGGTTTTTGTGACACCATTTTTTTGTGTGTGGTTCTTCTTTCTGTCTGACTGATCCTTTTCAGTCTCCTTTGCTGTATCACATTCAGATCGTGTCCACTAGCCATGGTTATCTCCCAAGGCTCTGAACTGGGATCTCTTTTCTTCTTTCTCTATACTATTTCATTTGGTGATCTCATCAGTTACCAGATTCAACTATCATCTCTATGCTGATGGTATTTTCAGATTTATTTGTTCCATCCTAATCACTCTACTGACATCCAATCTGCAATCTCCAGATGGCTATTGGACATCTTGAATTATATTCCTCATAGATTTTAAGCTCAACAGTCTAAAACTGGAATTATTCTCTTTCCTCTGTAAACCTCCTCACTTATAAACTTTACAAATATTGTGGAGGGCATGATGATTCCTCTATTCCCTCAGGTTAGCAACCCAGGTGTTATCTTCTTTTGAAAACATTCAGCACAACAGACTCACACCCATATCCTCTTTTTAAGTAGAATCCTTCTAACTCCTAACTGACTAAGGAGGATAAAGTTAGAAAACATGTATCATCTTCCTATATAAAACTATAAATAGTTTAAGTTTGTTAAGACCCTTATGAACTATCACTTATGTTTATCTTTTTTATTCTTCTCATGAATCAGGTGTTTGAATGTCAAATTTCTATTCAGATCTGGTCTTTTCATTAGGAATGTTTGAAAGTCTGTTATTTCATAAAACAGCCATTCCCCACCCCACCTCCTATATAATTATGCTCAGTTTTGCTGGGCAGGTTATTCTTCTGTTATGATCCTAGCTTCTTTAACTTCTTCAATATCATATTCCAGTCCTCTGCTCCTTTACAGTGATAGTTGCTAAATCCTATATAAGTGATCCTGACTGTGACTCCACCATATATGAATTATTTCTTTCTGGTTGCTTACAGTATTTCTTCTTGACTTGAGGATTCTGAAATTTGCTTCTATTATTTCTGGAAATTTTTGTTTTGGGGCATTCAGGAGGTTACTAGTAGATTCTTTCAACTCCTACTTTGCCCTCAAGTTCCAAGACAACTGGGCAGTTTTCCTTCATAATTTCTTGAAATATAATGTCTAGGTGCTTTTTAAAAAAATCATGGCTTTCAATTAGTCTAGTAATTCTTAAATTATCTATCTTTAATTATTTTTCTAGGTTAGTGATTTTTCTGATGAGATATTTTACACTTATATTTTTTCCATCTTGTATCTTTATTATATTGTTTCTTGATGTCTTATGGAGTCATTAGCTTCCACTTGGCCAATTCTAATTTTTAATTCAATGACAGTTTGTACCTTTTTAACAACTTGACTAATTCTAATTTTTAAGAGTTATTTTCTTTAGTATATTTTGTACTTTTAAACCATTTGATCAATCCTTATTTTTGAGAATTCATTTTCTTAAAAATTTTTGTGTGCCTCTTTTATCAAGTTGTTAATTCTTTTAATAAATTTCTTGCAGAGCTCTCATTTTGTTTCCCTGCCCTCACCACTCTTATTTGATTTTTAAAAATATTTTTTCTTTTTTTTTAAAAAATCTCTCTTTAGGTCTTTTAGGAATTCTTTTTGGGTTTATGTCCAAATTGCATTTTTCTTTAAGACTTGGATTGTAGATATTTTCAAGGCATTGTCTTCTTCTGACTGTGTCTTAAGCTTCCCTGTCACTAATAGATGTTTATGGTCAGGTTGTTTTTTTGTTGTTTGCTTATTTTTCTAGCCTATTTCTGGACTTTGGACTTGATGTTAGAAACTGGGCTCTGTTCTTTGCTCTGGGGGTGGAGAGGTGGGTGGTGGATTGGGAGAGGTTTAGCATGAGCTTTTGGCTTTTATATATTTCTATTGCTTTATGGCTGAGTAGGGGCCTGTAAGTTTTCAGAGCTTCCAAAATGGCATGATCCTTGGGGAGATTTGGTCATTGCTTTCCTGATCTGTGTTCTGATCCTTACTCAAGTAGGGCTTCTGCGATCATTTATTTTTTCCTTAGAACTGAGATCTGGAACTGGGTAATGGGCATTAGAACTGTCAGATAACACTTTTTCCTGCTTTCAGTGCTAATATAGGAGTTCCATGAATTTTCTTTCTGAGCAGGTGTTCAGTTTCTTTACTGTCATTGGGTACTGGGTTGCTCCCAGTGCTATGGCTGCTGTAGCCCCTAGTCTGACTTCTTTTGCTGTGTGGTTTTCACAGTTAGCCTCCATCTTTCTGTCCAGAAACTTCTCTTCCGGTCTTCCTAACCTGGCTGGGGTGCTGGAAAAAAAAAAGACTCACTGTTGTGAAAGGGAATTTTTAATCCCTTTGTCTATTTTAAATTAATCAATCAAGAACTTAAAGTATCCCTACTTAACACTTAGTAAGACACTAACAAAGAAAGTTCACTCCCTAAAAGGCCACAAGCATGACCCCCTAGTGCTAGGCAAATTGAAAGACTGTGATTAGTTCCTGAGATGTTAAGAGGAGAACTGAATAGCTTAATAGGTGGTGGAATAGTCCAGGGCCAATCAGGTAGCCTTAGGGCTGATCCATAAACCCAGGGGCTAGTAGAGTAGCCAATCTGCTAGGTGTGAGGTGATACCTCAGAGTTGTTTTGATTTACATGTCTCTTATTAGAAGGGATTTATAACACTTTTTCATGTGCTTATTAATGGTTTTGATTTCTTTGACTGAAAATTGCCTACTCATGTGCCTTGCCCATTTATCAATTGTAGAATGGATTGATGTTTTGAACAATTGATTTAGCTCTTTGTAAATTTGAGTAATTAAACCTTTGTCAGAGGTTTTTGTTATGAAGATTATTTCCCAATTTGTTACTTCCCTTCTAATTTTGGTTACATTGGTTTTGTTTGTACAAAAGCTTTTTAATTTGATGTAGTCAAAATTATTTATTTTACATTTTGTGACTCTTTCTAAGTCTTGCTTGGTTTTAAAGTCTTTCCTTTCCCAAAGATCTGACATGTATACTATTCTGTGTTCACCTCATTTACTTATAGTTTCCTTCTTTATGTTCAAGTCATTCACCCATTCTGAGTTTATCTTGGTGTAGGGTGTGAGATGTTGATCCAAACTCAATCTCTCCCACACTGTCTTCCAATTTTCCCATCAATTTTTATCAAATAGTGGATTTTTATCCCCAAAGCTGGGATCTTTGGGCTTGTCATAGACTGTCTTGCTGAGGTCACTTACCCCAAGTCTATTTCACTGATCCTCCTTTCTGTCTCTTAGCCAGTACCAAATTGTTTTGATGATCACTGCTTTATACTATAGTTTAAGATCTGGTACTGCAAGGCCACCTTCCTTTGTATTTTTTTTTCATAATTTTCTTGGATATCCTTGATCTTTTCTTCTTCCAAATGAACATTTTTATGGTTTTCTCTAATTCAGTAAAAAAGTTTTTTGGAAGTTCGATTGGTATGGCACTAAATAAATAGGTAAGTTTGAGTAGGATGGTCATTTTTATTATGTTAGCTCATCCTACCCATGAGCAATTAATGTTTTTCCAATTGCTCAGATCTAGTTTTAGTTGTGTGGAAAGTGTTTTGTAGTTGTGTTCATATAGTTCCTGTGTTTGTCTCAGCAGATAGATTCCTAAGTATCTTATGTTATCTAAGGTGATTTTGAATGGAATTTCTCTTTCTAATTCCTGCTGCTGAGATGTGTTGGAGATATATAGAAATGCTGATGACTTATGTGGGCTTATTTTGTATCCTGCAACTTTGCTGAAGTTGTTGATTATTTCCACTAGCTTTTTGGTTCTCTATGATTCTTTAAGTAGACCATCATATCATCCGCAAAGAGTGATAACTTGGTCTCCTCCTTGCCTATTTTAATGCCTTCAATTTCTTTTTCTTCTCTAATTGCTATTGCTAGTGTTTCTAGTACAGTGTTAAATAATAGAGGTGATAATGGGCATCCTTGTTTCACTCCTGATCTTATTGGGAAGGCTTCTAGTTTATCCCCATTGCAGGTGATGTTTGCTGATGGTTTTATATATATATATATATATATATATATATATATATATATATATATATACTATTTATTATTTTTAGGAACGATCCTTCTATTCCTATGCTTTCTAGTGTTTTCAATAGGAATGAGTGTTGTATTTTGTCAAAGGCTTTTTCTGCATCTATTGAGATAATCATGTGATTATTTTTGTTGGTTTGCTTGTTGATATGGTCAATTATGTGGATGGTTTTCCTGATACTGAACAATCCTTGCATTCCTGGTATAAATTCCATCTGATCATAGTGAATAACCCTTGTGATCACTTGCTGGAGTCTTTTTTGCTAGTATCCTATTTAGGATTTTTGCATCTATGTTCATTAAGGAGATTGGTCTGTAGTTTTCTTTCTCCATGTTTGACCTGCCTGGCTTTGGAATCAGTACCATATTTGTGTCATAAAAGGAATTTGGTAGAACTCCCTCTTTGCTTATTATGTCATGTAGTTTGTATAGTATTGGGATTAGCTGTTCTTTGAATTTTTAATAGAATTCACTTGTGAATTCATCAGGCCATGGGGATTTTTTCTTAGGGAGTTCTTGATGGCCTGTTCAATTTCTTTTTCTGATATGGGGTTATTTAAGAATTCTATTTCTTCTGTTAATCTAGGCAATTTATATTTTTGTAAATATTCATCCATATCACCTAGATTGGCATATTTATTGCCATATAATTGGGCAAAGTAGTTTTTAATGATTGCCTTAATTTCCTCTTCATTGGAGGTGAGCTCTCCCTTTTCATCAATGATACTGTTAATTTGCTTTTCTACTTAACTTTTTTTATTAGATTGACCAGTACTTTGTCTATTTTGTTTGCTTCTTCAAAATAACAGCTCCTAGTTTTATTTATTAGTTCAATAGTTCTATCACTTTTTGATTTTATTAATTTCTCCCTTAATTTTTAGGATCTCTAATTTGGTTTTCTTCTGGGGGGTTTTAATTTGTTTGCTTTCAAGCTTTTTGATTTGCATGTCCAATTCATTGACCTGTTCCCTCCCTAATTTGTTAATATATGAACTCAAGGATATAAATTTTCCCCTGAGTACTGCTTTGGCTGCATCCCATAAGGTTTGAAAGTATGTCTCATCATTGTTATTTTCTTCAATGAAATTATTAATTGTTTCTATGATTTGTTCTCTAACTGATTTTGGAAAATCACGTTGTTTAATTTCCAATTGATTTTTGATTTAGCTCTCCATGTACCCTTATTGATCATTATTTTTATTGCCTTATGATCTGAAAAGGTTGCATTTATTATTTCTGCTTTTCTGCATTTGTATGCCATGTTTTTATGACCTAGTATATGGTAAATCTTTGTGAATATGCCATGTGCTGCTGAAAAGAAGGCGTATTCCTTTTTGTCCCTATTTATTTTTCTCCATATATCTATTAACTCTAATTTTTCTAAGATTTCATTCACCTCTTTTACCTCTTTCTTATTTATTTTTTGATATGATTTATCTAAATTTGATAGTGGTAGGTTCAGGTCTCCCACTAGTATAGTTTTACTATCTATTTCCTCCTTCAATTCTACTAGTTTTTCCATTAGAAATTAGGGTGCTATACCATTTGGTGCATACATGTTGATTAGTGATATTTCCTCATTTTCTATACTCCCTTTTATCAGGATGTATTTACCTTCCCTATCCCTTTTAATCAGGTCTATTTTTATTTTGGCTTTGTCAGATATCATGATTGCAACTCTTGTCTTCTTTCTATCAGTTGAGGCCCAATAGGTCTTGCTCCATCCTTTAATTCTGACCTTGTGATTATCTACCCGCCTCAGGTTTGTTTCTTAGAGACAACATATGGTAGGGTTTTGGATTCTAATCCACTCTGCTATTCGTCTGCGTTTTATGGGTGAGTTCATCCTATTCATGTTCAAAGTTATGATTGTCACTTGTGAATTCCCTAGCATTTTGATATCCTCCCCTAGTTCTGGCCTTTCTTCTTTTGCTATATCCTTTTAAACCAGTGGTTAACTTTCAATCAATCCCCCTAATCCCCTCTCTTGATATGCTTCCCTTTCTGGTCCCTCCCTTTTTGTTCCCTTCTTATTTTTATTATTATTATTTTTTTAGCGTCTGTTAAGTTCCCTCCCCTCTCTCCTTCCCTCCCTTTTTGTATTCCCTCCCCCCTCCCCCCTTAGTTTTCCCTTCTCCCTTACCCAGTAGGATAAGATAGAATTCAAGATTCCAATGGATCTAGATGCTTTTCCCTCTCAGAGTTGATTTCACTAAGAGTAAGATTTAATTATTACCAATTAGCACTCTCTTCCTCTCCTTCTTATAAGATTATTCTTCCCCTCCCCTTCCCATGTGTATCTTTGTGTGAAAAAGATTATTCTATTTATTTTATTTCTTCAAGTATCTCTTGGTACCATCTTCAATCCCCCCCACCCTTTTTCTTTTTTTTTATATTATCTTATAGCCCTTAATACCCCAATATTTTCCTATGAGTGATTCTTCTAATTACTACAATAATGAATACAATTTTTGAGTTACAAATAAAATTTCCCCCATATATTAATGTATAATTAGATTTAATTGTAGCCCTTAAAGAAGAGAGTTTGAGTAAAAAATACTTCCCCCCCTTTCCCTCTCTTTTTTATTTACCTTTTCATGTTTCTCTTGCTCTTTGTGTTTGGATATCAAACTTTCCACTGAGCTCTGGTCTTTTCTTTATAAATACTTGGAAATCTTTTATTTTGTTGAATGCCCATACTTTCCCCTGGAAGTATATAGTCAGTTTTGAGGGATAGGTGATTCTTGGTTGAAGACCCAGTTCTCTTGCCTTTCTGAATATCGTGTTCCACGCCTTGTGGTCCTTTAGTGTGGAAGCTGCCAGGTCTTGTGTGATCCTGATTGGTGCTCCTTGGTATATGAATTGTATCTTTTTGGCTTCTTGTAGAATTTTCTCCTTAGCTTGAAAGCTCTTGAATTTGGCAATTACCTTCCTGGGAGTTGTCTTTTGGGGATTTAGTGTAGAGGGTGTTCTATGAACTCTTTCAATGTCTATTTCCCCCCTTGTTCAAGAACATCAGGGCAGTTTTCTTGGATGATTTCTTGTAGTATGATGTCAATATTTCTGTTTATTTCTGACTTTTCAGGTAGACCAATGACTCTCAAATTGTCTCTCCTTCCTCTGTTTTCCTGATCACCTTGTCAGTGAGATATTTTATGTTTTCTTCCATTTTGTCAGTCTTTTGACTTTGCTTTATTAATTCTTGCTATTTTGCAAGATCATTGGTTTCCCGTTGCTCAATTCTGGTCCTTAAGGCCTGATTTTCTGCTTTAACCTTTTGATTTTCTGCTATAATTTTTTAATTTTCTCTTTGAACTATTTCCCACTTCTCTTGTCAGAAGGCTTCCATCTTTTTGATAAGTTCCAATTTAAATTCTTCCAGAGCTTGTGGACAATTTCCATTTTTTGGGAAGCTTTTGGTTTTGTTTGAATTTCCTCCTGTATTTCCTCTGTATCCTGGGTTTTTCCTCCGTACAAATTTTTGAGGGTCACTGCTTTTTTTTTTTTTCTTGGAAGGTGTTTGCCCCTGTGGACAATTCGTCATCATTGTGGAGGTTTTACCTTTCCTTTTAAGTCAGAAATCTGAGTGAGCTGGGCAGGTTCTCTGTGTATGGAGTTAAGGAGCAAGGATTTTGCCTGAGGCAAGCTCTTGAATCTCTGTAGCTGTTTGCAGCTCTTCTCTGTGCTACATTCCCGGGAGCACTCCTGGTCTGTGCTTCCCCGCCCGCCGGGGTTTCAGGTGTAGCTGCTCTCAGGGGTAGGTCTTTGGTGGTCTTAGTCAGCTCCCAATGACTTAGATGTGCCCCTTGCTCACTTTAGAGGTGCCCCTCACTCACTTGCTGATTCTGGCACGCACTGGCTCTGACTCTGGCTCCATAGGTGGGGTGGGGGAGGGTAGATCAGCTCACGTTTGGGTGGGAGCTTTTTAACCCTCTTATAGTGTGGAAATGCCCAAATCCCATGTACCTTCAATGCTGCACCCTACTGTAGAGTCCCTCCATTCTTATGAAAATGTTTTCTTTTGGGTCTTATGAGGTAGTCTATCAGTGGGTGCTGGGGAGAGGAAGCTTCCCGCGTCTAGACTGCCGCCATGCTTACCTGGAAGTTTCTATTTATTTTTTTTAGGTACATGTAGAAATACTTTTTGACAATTGTTTTCTGACTTAACATTCATTAAAAAATTTATTTTGAGTTTCAAATTCTCTCCTTCCCTCTTATCCCTCCCCCAATCCCTGAGAAAGCAAGTAATATGATATTGATTATGTATAGTGAAGTCATGAAAAACATCTTTCCATATTAGCTGTTTCAAAAGAAAACATACATACACAAAATCCAAGAAAAATAAGGAAAGTTAAAAAAAAGTAAGTTTCAATCTGTATCCAGAGTTTGTCAATTTTCTCTTGCTGGAGTTGGAGACCATTTTTCCATCATGGTACCTTTGGAACTTTCTACAAAATGGTTGGACCAGTTTACAACTTCACAAGCAGTGCATTAGTGACCATAATTTCCCACATCCCCCTGAGCATTTGTTATTTCTGATAGGTGTAAACTGGTACCTCAGAGTTGTTTTAGTTTGCAGTTTTCTAACAAATAGTAATTTAGAACATTTCTTTCCCTTCACTATTTCTGACTGCTAAGATGTGTGCTACAAGAACATGACATGTACAGTAGTTTTTTTTAGCTGTTCTCCAATCAATGGAATCTACTTTGTTTCCTGTTCTTTGCTACTGCAGAAAGTGCTAATGTCAGCAATCATTAGCATTACGAGGTATTCAAGCATCTGCTTGTTGATGCTTAGAAATCGGGTACACAAAATTACACCCATCGGTAGTGCCATCTTTGATGTGTGAAGACTGTGAATCTCCAATCTCATTTTAGAACTTTGCTGCAATGGTTTAGTATAGTTTTTTCTTGTCTTTAAATGTTTAAAGTTGATTATCCTGATTCTTGTCCTTTATTCCAGGAGCATGCGTCAATATTCCTTTCTATCTGTAGATTTACTGTAATCATTTTTCAGCTCATTGGAACAAAAATGAGAACTTAGTATATATTCAGATGACTGATGATTTTTTTTTCAGGATCACCAGCCCTCCTTATTAAAATAAAGATCAGTTTTTTAAAAATTACAGACTGCTACTGAAACAAGCATTAACTGAAAAACTCTTATTTGTCCACTAGGAGATGCTACTGCTGCATACTGAATTATCCAGGAGCTCTGAAAGAAACAAAGAGATCATTTTCTCATAAGCATTATAGTTCCAGCAATTAATGTACAGGAGGCAAGTCAAGAAAGAAATATGTACTACACATTTTTATATATTTATGAGCAAGTTATTATTCTGGAGCTTCCATTTCAAATACTTCTAGGAGGAAGAAATCTGCAACATAAAACTTGTTATTATATTAAAATCAAAAAGGAATGCTCATTTAAAAAATGACCAATAGGAATATGTGCTCAGTGCTTTAGCACAATGCCTTGTTCAGACTAGGCAGCCAATAAATGTTTCTTAAATGTAAAAATGAATGAATGAATGTAAAAACAGAAACTCTAGGGAATAAAAGGAGGGGGGGGGGAAGTTACGCATATGCATAGACTTTAGTCATTGCTATTTTTTAAAACATATGTTGGAAAACTTCTGGTTAAAGTAAAATTGAATTTGAGATGTTATTAAATTGAGAAATTGGGAATACTCCAGAGTATTCTAGTAGTGTCTGGAAAGGAATAGACAGCCTTAATGCTGATTCTTATTTCAAATGAAGTCAACATTTTATTTCCAGGACCATGGTCATAGCTAAATTTCCAGGAATGTCAAGATCAGAATGGAACATTTTATAAGCTCTGTTTTTGTTTAATTTTTAGGATAGGGATGTGAAAACTCCTATGAAGCTGCTGTGTTTGATGACACCGAAGACTCTGTGGGTCAGTAAAGCATCAGGTCTTGTATCCTGTGAGCCTGGTTGCCTATGTTGTTTTAAAAAGCTAAAGTGAAACTAGGTGGGATTCTCCTAATATAAATCACCATCTTTGGTTGCTTGTGGGAAGGCAGATTTACACAAGCTATAGACTGTGTGCCACCCCTCCCCTTAAGCGGAGCACAGGACACATATTCCAGCTGCCATATTCTAGCTCTTTCCCTTCATGGAACAAATTTGCAGTCTATAGCCATGATTCATAAGTTTCAGGAAAGACACACCTTTTGGAAACCTAGATGAAGAAAGACGGATATTATATGTTTAGCCTTTGCTATTTTTACCCTTTGGGTTTTCAGCTAAATGATGACTTATAATCTCCTTGAGATGAGGACCCATTAATTCACCAAACAGAAGCTCCATTTGGACCAAGTCTATGTTTTTTTTTTTTTCAAACTCAAGGGTAACAATCTAAACCCATTTGTCACAGGATAATTTCATAGGTCCAAAGATGGGAGGCCATGTAGTTCAACTATTACTCTTTACAAATAAGGAATGGAGACAAAGAGAGGTTAAATAATTTGTCCAGGTTACAGAGGTACTATAGAGTAAGGAGCAGAGTTGACCCATTGACTCCAAAGCTAGTTGTCTTTCAGTTGTACTGTAATCAATGCTGAAGGTCTGACTTTGGGATTTGAATTGTCTTAAAGCTGAATTGGGTACCAGAGGTAGACATTATATTGGTGTTGTTCAGTTTTGTCTGACTCTTTTTGGTCCCATTATTGAGTTTTCTTGGCAAAGATAACAGAACGGTTTACCATTTCTCCTCCAGTGGATTAAGGCAAACAGAGATTAAGTGACTTTCCTGGGGTCATACAGCTAGTAAGTTTCTGAGGCTGGGATTTTAACTCAAGTCTTTTTGACTCAAAGCCCAGAGCTCTAATCCGTTGTGCCAGTATACAGTGATATGTTAAAAACACCAAAGAAGGCTTCTTTTTATTTCTGTTCTATAAAAGGTAGCCAATATTGGTAATTAACATGGACATTATGTTCACAGACCATATTATATATAAGGGATGGCTTAAAGCTTGGGAAGTTTTGTTGCTGGACACACTTCCATGTGAAAGGCGGGAATTCAGAACAGCGATTTTGAGGCACAGGCAACAGTTAGACTTTGGTTCTTGCTTTCATCCTTTGATTCATTTGGCCATGGAATGTATATTTGTTGGAGAATATGTCCCAGAATTTGGCCAGTGAGGTTGGGGGCAATTGGGATGTTTTCTAATGCTTTGTGATTTCATTAAATGACTTTACTTTGAACTGACTGTATCCTTTGCATGACTAGTAAAAATAAACCTACCAGTGGGGGCTCATGAGCTATGGTTTGGGAGGATACAGATGAAAAGAATGTAATTTGAGGGAACAAAATAAGATGAATTAGATGGGACCAAAACATTTTCCTTATCTGATTCATTATATAGCTCATTTATAGATTCATCCCAACACTATTATATCTTTAAAACATTTTTATTTTTGTTATCATGCAAAACATACTTTCATATTGGTCATTGTTGTAAAAGCACACTCATACAAAACTGAAAACCCCAAATAAAACCCTAAATACAGTGATGTGAAAGATAGTACACCATTATATCTTGGTGCATTTTTTTACTATGCTTTCACAATATACATCATACTACAGATATTTGTGTATGTAGGTTATCTCCTATACTAAGTATGTAGACTAAGTTCTAACTGCTTTGTAATGAGTGAATGGGGGAGATAGGTAGTACAGTGGCTAGAGTACTAGACCCAGAGTCAGGAAGACCTGTATTCAAATTAGTCCTTAGATACTTACTAGCTGGAATATCATTTATAATTTCTGTTTTTTTTTTCAGTTTTCTTGTTTGTAAAATGAGAATAATAATAGCACCTACCTTCCAAGGTTGGCATGAAGATAAAATGAGATAATATTTGTAAAGCATTTAGTACAATGCCTGGCATATAGTAAGTGTATATAAATGTTAGCTATTGTTATTATTATTTATAGCTATTATTAGAAATGACATTGAACCAAGTAGGATGTTCTTTTTTTTTTAATTTTTTAACCCTTACCTTCTACCATAGAATCAATTATTCTTTAAGGGCTTTAAGGGCTAGGCAATGAAGATGAATTGACTTACTCAAAGTCACACAGCTAGGAAGTGTTTGAGCCCACATTTGAACCCAGGACTAACCTGTCTCTAGATTTGGCTCTCAATCCACTGAGTCACTTAATTGCCCCATAACTAGGATGTTCTTAAGGTTAAGTCAAGGTATGTATGTATGTTTCATGAGAATTACAAGTACAGTATGCTTTCGCTGAATCCTCATTATACACCCCCGATTGTGTTAAGCATGGGGGTAGTTCAGAGGGAAAAAGCTAATAAATCAAATACTAACTCATAGGATATTTTGACATAGTGCAAATCAAAACTAAGGTTCTTCCTCACTCTTCCAAGCTGGAAAAGTTGACACAAAGCAGGAATAGTCAATGTTGGAAGGGCTGTATATACGTAGACTATAACTATAAAGAAGATATATAGAAGATATGTTAGAAATAATCTCAGAGGAAAGGCATCAAGATTAAGATTTGGTTTAAACCCCAGCTCTGCCACTTGTTATTCTGTAATCTTGGACACATCATTTAACCTACTCGAGCCTCGTTTTCTCATCTGTGAAAGGAGAGGGGAGCCTATATTCCTTTTAGGTTCCCTTCCAGCTCAAAATCTCTGCCTTTATGAACCTTTGAAACAGATAAAAATACGTTTGGTTTTTTTGGTAGAACCTCAGAGCTGGAAGGAACCTCAAGGGTTAGCTACCCAAACCCCTATATGAAGAACTTCTTATATCGTGTTCCCGACAAAGGCGCATCTTGTCTCTCTGAAGAACTTCAGAGACAGGGAAGCTATGACTCTCCAAGGCAGTCTTAGTCACTTTTGAATGCTTTTAATTGTTAGGAAGCTTTTTCTTCCATTGAACCAGAAATTTTCTTTTTTTTTTAAATCATTTGTACTTTTTTTAAAATTTATATAGAATTATTTATATTTCTGTCCTCTGACCAAGAAGGACAAGTCCAACCCCTCTTCTAAATACTTGAAAGTAACCAGATCTAAGTTTTTCAGACATAAAATGGAATAATCACCAATCCCTTCCCATATTGGTCATGCTCCACTGGACGTGCTCCAGTTTGTCACTGTCTTTCCTAAAATGGGTCACTCAGTATTGGATCAAATGTACTATTTATGACCTGTCCAGGGCAAAGGACTGTGGAATTCTCCTCTTACAAACATTATGTTTTCTTAATGCACCTGAAGATTGAGTTAGGTTTTCTGACTGCCATATTCACAGTGTTGACTCAATGAGTTTGCAATCCACTAATAATTCCTCCCTCTACTCCAAAGATCTTTCATAGTGATTGTGATTAATTTTTTTGTCAACTTATTTTTTACATTCATTTAAAAAAATTTTGAGTTCCAAATTCTCTCCCCTCTACTACCTCTCCTTACCCATTGAGAAGACAAGTAATATGATATCAGCTATACATGTGAAGTCATGCTCAATATATTTCTATGTTAGCCATGTTCCAAAAAAAAAAAGACAAAAAAGCAAGAAAAATAAAGAAAGTGAGCTTTAATCTGCATCCAGAGTTCATCAGTTCTCTCTCTGGAGGTGGATAATATTTCTCATCTGTTGGTCCTTTGAAATTGTGACTATGATTCTTGCCATCCTTTCCCAAATCAGAAGTCAATATTTTTAGCCCAAGTATGAGACTGTGCATTTATCTTTATTACAATTCACTTATTAAATGAAAGTTCATTTTATTTCATTATTGGATTCAGCCCTTCGGATTAGCCTGCTGTGATCTTTTTAGATTCAATACTCTCCCTCCTAGCTTTGTTTCCTCTGAAATTTTGATAACTCTGACATGAAGGCCCTCATCTGAGTTATTGATAAAAATGTTTGATCAGCACAGAGGTGAAGATGGATTTCTGGACATCTAACTAAAGGCATCCCTTTGAATTTGACACGGTAAGAGCATCTATATAATGCTTTAAGGTTTGTAAAGCATTTTGCATATGCTATCTCATTTGATTCTCACAATAGCCTTGGGGTGGTACATGCTGTTATTTTTATTTTATGGATGAGGAAACTGAGTCTGAGAGATCAAATGACTTGCCCAGGGTCACACAGCTAGCAGCTGTCTGAGATAGGATTTGAACTCAGTTCTTCCTGAGGACCAAGTCCAGTGCTCTATCCACTGTGTCACCTATTTATTTTAATGATTACATTTGAGTAATAAAGTAATTCAATGAGAATAGAAATCTATCTGATTATACTCTAATCTTACCCCCATGAATCTATCTTGTTCATAGCATGACACTGTCAAATTGCCTTCAGTGTTGTATGGGCTCTTCCACTTCTACAGTGATGGCTATGGAGTGGTAGGAATTGTAACTGAAGATGCTAAGAATCATGATGCTCAGGCCATTCACAAACATTAGTTTATTTGTTGGGACTCAATGGAAGATCTTTGTCAAATGTTCAGTGAAATGGCAAATTACTTAGGAACTGACCTACATTTCCTTTGTCCTCATATTAAATGAGACTAGAGAACATAAAGAAATTACAGGTAAATTGAAGGATGGCTCAGAGGTTCTCTTTGGAGAGGCAAATAATAGAGTTGCCACAGCTGGTTTTGTCAGGTTTCCAAATGTAACAGGAAACATAATTTCATTAATCATGGAGGCTTCTTACCTTGTAAGGTTCATTACGAGTATGCTTGGCTTGGGTATTTTTTTTTAATTAGAAAAGAAAGTTTCCACTAATTTTGTCCAGATAATTTGGGTAAGATGCTGTCAAATTGATGATCTAAAGATATGACCAATGTGGGTTAATTATCCCTGGGAAGCAATATGGTACAATAGAAAGATCATTAAATTTGGACATATAGGACCTGAGTTTGAATCTCTGTTTTGCCACTTGCTATCTGTTTCATCTTGAGTATATTATTTAAATGTAATAATTTTTAAAAATCTTTTTAATTTTTTTGAGTTTTTAAATTTTTATTTACACTATTTTCCATGGTTACATGATTCATGATTCCCCCTTTCCTTCCCCCTCCCAAAGCCAACAAGCAGTTCCACTGGGTTATACATGTATCATTTTTCAAAATATATTTCTATGTTATTAGTATTTGCGGTTGAGTGATCTTTTAACATCAAGACCCTAATCACATCCCTATCGTATTACATGGTTGATCATATATTTTTCTAATGCATTTCTGGTTCCACAGTTCTTTCTCTGGATGTGGATAGCATTCTTTCTCACAAGTTCCTCTGGGTTGTCCTGGGTCCTTGTATTGCTGCTAGTAGAGAAGTCCATTACATTTGATTGTACCACAGTGTATTGGTCTCTGTGTATGTACAATGTTTTCCTGGTTCTGCTTCTCTCACTCTGCATCACTTCCTGGAGGTTGTTCCAGTCTCCATGGAATTCCTCCACTTTATTATTCCTTTGAGCACAATAGTATTCCATCACCAACATATACCAGAATTTGTTCAGCCATTCCCCAACTGATGGGCATCCCCTCATTTTCCAATTTTTGGCCACCACAAAGAGCACAGCTATGAATATTCTTGTACAAGTTTTTTTCCTTATTATCTCTTTGGGGTATAAACCCAGCTGTGGTATGTCTGGATCAAAAGTCTTTTAGTGCCCTTTGGGCATAGTTCCAAGTTGCCCTCCAGAATGGTTGTATCAATTCACAACTCCACCAGCAATGCATTAATGTCCCAATTTTGCCACATTCCCTCCAATATTTATCACTTTGCTATCATATTGTCCAATCTGCTAGGTGTGAGGTGATACCTCAGAGTTGTTTTGATTTGCATTTCTCTAATGAGGAGGGATTTAGAACACCTTTTCATGTGCTTATTAATAGTTTTGATTTCATCCTGTGAAAATTGCCTATTCATGTCCCTTAACTATTTGCCAATTGGGGAATGGCTTGATTTTTTTTTTTGTAAATATGACTTAGTTCCTTATATATTTGGGAAATTAAATCTTTGTCAGAGAGTTTTATTATGAAAATGTTCTCCTAGTTTGTTGCTTTCCTTCTAATTTTGGTTGCATTGGTTTTGTTTGTACAAAAATATTTTATTTGATATAATCAAAATCATTCATTTTACATTTTGCAATGTTGTCTATCTCTTGTGTGGCCTTAAATTCCTTCCTTTTTCACAGGTCTGACAGGTATACTAATCTATTTTCTATTTATGATTTCACACTTTATATTTAGGTAATTATCCATTTTGAATTTATCTTGGTATGGGGTGTAAGATGTTGATCTAAACCCACTTTTCTCCATACCGTTTTCTAATTTTCCGAGCAGTTTTGGTCAAGTAGTGAGTTCCTGTCCCAAAGGCTGGGATTTTTGTGTTTATCAAACACTAGCTTACTGAGGTAATTTACCTCTAGTCTATTCCATTGATCCACCCTTCTGTCTCTTAGCCAGTACCATATTGTTTTGATGATCACTCTTGTATAGTACAGTTTAAGATCTGGTTCTGCTAGGCCCCCATCCTTCACATTTTTTTCCCATCATTTCCCTGGATATCCTTGATATTTTGTTCTTCCAGATGAATTTTGTTATAATTTTTTTCTAATCCTAAAAAAAAGTCTTTTGGTAGTTTGATAAGTATGGCACTGAATAAGTAGATTAATTTGGGTAGGATTGTCATTTTTATTATATTAGCTCATCCTACCCAGGGGCAATTAATGTTTTTCCAATTATTTAGATCTAGTTTTTAATTGTATGAAGTGTTTTGTAGTTGTGTTCATATAATTCCTGTGTTTGTCCTGGCAGATATATTCCTAAGTATTTTATATTGTCTAGGGTGGTTTTAAATGGAATTTCTCTTTTTAAGTCTTGCTGCTGAGATGTGTTGGAAATATATAGAAATGCTGATGACTTATTTGGGTTTATTTTGTACACTGAAACTACTAAGGTTGTTAATTATTTCTACTAACCTTTTAGTTGATTTTCTGGGGGTCTTTATATAACATACAAAGAGTGATAGTTTAGTCTCCCCATTGCCTACTTTAATCTCTTCCATTTCTTTTTCTTCTCTAATTGCTACTGCTAGTGTTTCTAGTACAATATTGAATAAAAGATGTGATAATGGACATTCTTGCTTCATTCCTGATCTTATTGGGAAGGCTTCTAGTTTATTCCCATTGCAGATGATGTTTGCTGATGGTTTTAGATATATACTGTTTATTATTTTTAGGAAAGGCCCTTCTATTCCAATACTTTCTAGTGTTTTCAATAGAAATGAATGTTGTATTTTGTCAGAGGCTTTTTCTGCATCTATTGAGATAATCCTATGATTTCTGTTGGTTTGCTTGTTGATATGGTCAATTATGTGGATGGTTTTCCCAATATTGAACCATCCTTGCATTCCTGGTATAAATCCCACCGGATCATAATGAATAACCCTTGTGATCACTTGCTAGAGTCTTTTTGCTAGTATTCTAATTAAAATTTTTATATTTATGTTCATTAAGAAGATTGATTTGTAGTTTTTTTTTCTAGGTTTTTGGTCTGCCTGGCTTTGGAATCACTACCCTATTTGTTTCATAAAAAGAATTTGGTAAAACTACTTCTTCGCTTATTTTGTCATATAATTTGTATAGTACTGGAATTAGTTGTTCTTTAAATGTTTGACAGAATTCCTTTGTGAATCCATCTGGCCCTGGGTTTTTTTTAAAGGAAATTCCTTGATGGCTTGTTCAATTTCTTTTTCTGAGATGGTAAATTTAAGTAATGTTTTTTTAAGTCATTGATTTATCCAGTCTCTTTTGACCTCAATTTCCTTATCTGTTAAATGAAGGAATTGAACCAAATTAGTTCTAAGATTCTGAAATGAATCATGAAAACATAAAAAAATACTAAAAATTTTTTTTTCATTTTTAAAGCCTTATTTCAAACTACTTGTACTCTACAGGGTTTCAAAAGTTTGTGTTATTTTAAGCTATAATAATAATAGCAACACCTGTTTGTTGTTGATGTTCAGTCATTTAGTCATGTCTGACTTGTCATGACGTCCAAGGTCTGAATTAGCAGAGCAAATGCTATCAAGAGGACTTGGCATTAAGAAGGTAACAGAAGTCAACTTTATAGTCAATTGCTGTTCAGTTATTTTTCTGTAGACTGCCTCATGACCCCATTTGGGGTTTTCCTGGAAAAGCTACTGGAGTGGTTTGCCATTTCCTTTTCCAGATCATTTTACAGATGGGAAAACAGGCCAGTTGGAATAAATGACTTGTCCAGAATCACGCAGCTGGTGCGTATAATAGGTCGGATTTGAACTCAGGAAGATGTGTCTTTTTGACTCCAGGATCTGCATTCTATCCACCTCTGTGCCACCTAGCTGCCCTATAATTTGCTAGATAATGCTTAAAGAAAAAAAAAAGACTTGAGGTGCTCTTGTATGTAGTCAATCCATAAATTCATTTGAACCAGAAACTAAAACTGGTTCTCTGGAAGCAACATGACCCCCTTTCCTTTATACTCATAATTCTCAGACTGTTTGGTAACCTTTAATGTCTTCCCTCTCTATGTTAATTTTAACAAGATTTCACCTATAAGACAGTATTGGAAGGGAGGGTGGGAGAGATGCCCGATGAGATTTGCCCCTGTCCCATGCCCTGCAGTGCACGTCACTGCTCTCTTTCTTAACTGATGTGACCTGAGTGCCCCTGCAACCTTGGATTTCAAAACTAGAGCTAATCAAAAGATAACTTGAAACCCTACAATAATCCATAACTCCTTTCAAATTTCCTCATTGCTAAAACCAGTGATAAAAATCAATTCAACAAAGCTCGATAGGAACATACTTTCCTGGGGTCAAGTCAGTAATGACAAGTTAAGGCATGAATTACAAACCTCTGAAAATGGGACCTATAATGGAAACCGCAAGTCAACCATGTAACAACACTATGAAAAATCTAATGCTATGAGACAGTCATTCACTGCCTGGGTGAGTCGTTTACCTTCCAGCGTGAAGAAATTGTTTTCTTTGACTCTTGCTGGTTGGACTTAAAAGATATCAACAGAGTTGGATTGGAACAATATCAGAAGTCGTCTGTATGTATCAACTGCCTGAAAGTTCTCCTAGGGAAAAAAACAAAGTCAACAACACAGTGAGGTTCTTCCAGTTCATATAGAAATCCTCCAGATCATCAATCCTTACAGCACAATAGTATTCCATCTCCAACATATACCACAATTTGTTCAGCCATTCCCCAAGCAAGGGACACCCCTCATTTTTCAAATTTTTGTCACCATAAAGAGCGCAGCTATGAAATAAGGCTTTTATAGGAATGACTGAATGTGTAAAGGAAATGGATCAAGGAATTATAATCATACTGTAATTTATTCAGTAATCATACTGGGGTATTTCCCAACTCCCTGATGACAGAGTGTGAAGAGAGTGACTTGGGGTGGGGGGGCTTGATCAAATTAAGGAGCTCTCAAGATATTCATAGTCTTTATTAGAAAGAATATGCACAAATGAAAAAGAATTAAGGTGGACCAGTAATCCATTCCATGAATTTGATATTCCCAGATCTAACTGCTAGTCTTTTAGTGCTTTTCAGGGTTAGACTTACACAGTAGATACTATCAGATGTCCATGGCAGAGGAAGATAAAGAGAAAATAAATGAGAAAATGACATTTATCTCCCTACAAGAAGTTTATCAGTTTCAGGGCATGTTTTAAAGAATTTCTGCCTGCCCCTACTCTAATACCATCATGATATGTAATAGTTAAAATCTATTATTTTGATGTATCTGCCTGTTACTTATATGTTTGGTCTGTAGTTTGTAACTTTGCTACATGTCTATATGTTTGTACATATGACATAGTTTTGAATCTGGTCTGTAACCCTAATATAGAGTTTATGAATTCTGAACCTATTAATGTGCTGTGTACTTGAGTTAATTATTTATGACCATGCTCTATGATAATTAATGAATATTTTTCATGTATGTCTACAAATGTCCTTGTGTACTTGATAAAATTTTCAGGGAATTAATTTTTTTTTCTGACAATAAAAACAGGAGCAAGCATTTGCATAGTGCTTTAAAGTTTTTTATAATATTATCTCGATTTATCCTCAAAACAATTCTAGAGACAGGGCCATTATTCTCTCCATTATACAGATGAAGAAATTGAGGCAGACAGAAATTAAGTGATTTGCCCATGGCCATACAGCTTACTTTTTTTTTTTTAAACCCTTACCTTCCGTCTTGGAGTCAATACTGTGTATTGGCTCCAAGGCAGAAGAGTGGTAAGGGCTAGGCAATGGGGGTCAAGTGACTTGCCCAGGGTCACACAGCTGGGAAGTTACAGCTTACTTTTTACTAAAGTGTCTCAGTCTGAATTTGAACTCAGGTTTTCCTGGCCCCCAGGTCTGGTACACCATCTAAGCATCTAAGGGAATTTGTTATGGGAATGAAGATTGTCTTAAGTCTTAAAGGATGTTTCCAGAAAAGCTTTGTTTTTTTCAAAGTCCAACACATTTGTGTAGATTTTGCAGTGGGAAGGGAGAGTGATAGGCACCTGCATTGGAGAAATTTGTGACTATGATGAAATTGTTGCTGTGTATGTGACGATTAATGTGTGTTGATTGTGATAGTAAAGGAAACAAGAGCAGTGGAGCCATGCTTAGTTTCATGATGGGGAAGGTGCAATTCTCAAGAATGATCAAAAGATAGGATAGTATATTTGTATACAATTGTTTCTTGGAATCATTAAGGGAAAAATCCCTTGATTCCAGAGGCTGTGTGCTGTTACAATTTCTGGGAGATTCCTACTAAATCATAAATAGTGGATCAATCCAGTCTGTGCCTTTTGAGTTTTTATGTCCTCTCTGGGATTGAATCTGACATAGGCAAAGATTCTTCTTGCTACATATCTTGGCTCCAATTCCAAATACTCAATATTTCTAAGACAAAATTCGTTGCCTCCTACCCCACCTCCAAAACTCTCCTTTTCTGTGAAACACTTCCATAGTCCCAGTTATTCAAGTCAGTGGCTGGCAATTTTTGTTCTTCCTGCTTGAAGAGGACCAAAATGACATCAATGGGTGATGTCTTTTGACTCAAGCATAAATTAGATTTAAGTGAGGTAGAGTTGCACAAAGTCATTTTTCTCATTCTCCTCTGGAGCCACTGAAATCCAGCGGTAAGACAAAAGTCAAGATGATTAGAGATGGCTCAGGATGCAGTGGATAACGTTGGCTTCTTCCATGTCTGACCAGTCTGACCAGTGCTCCACAACTCCTTCAGCCAACTTCATGGCTACTGAACAAACTGTTCTCATTCTCTCCTTCTGCCAGAGGAAGACTTCACACGCCTGGGACAGAACCTCTTGCCTCAGTGACAGATCTGAGGCTGACTGACGGTTAGGTTACTCTCACCCTGGTTTAGCTCTTCTGCAGAGATGGTTTACTGGAGTGTGGTTGCTGCACAGAATACAGCTTCCTAGAGCCACAGGTGAGAGCTGGGTGGCAAGTGGACACAGAAGGATAAATAGTCCAGAAAAAGGCTCAGCAAGCCCTCACCTTGGAGATGCTAGTGAAATGATTAAAATAAGAAAAACTCTTCTATTATTAACTTTAATAAAGCAAGAAAAACCAGTGTTTCTCCAGTCTGAAATTAACTAATCTCCCCCTCCCCTCCCCTCCCCACTCTGACTCCCCTCCAATTCAAAGTTCCCTCCTAGGCACTGGATTGGTCCTTATATAGACCAATCTCACACCCGGAAGTAGAGGTCCTGGTCCCTACCCCAGCATGGGATTGGTTTTAAAATTTTAAAAACACATTTAAAAATGTAAAAACCCACACTAGTCCTTCCTGGGCAGCTAGGTGGAGCCACAGGGACAATGGTCATTACTCCAGAGGTGCTGGTCTTCCTTAGGCAGCGAGGTGGTGCCAGAACAATGGCCATTGCTCCAGAGGTGCTAGTCCTCCCTGGACCGTTAAGTGGCGCCATAGTGCAGGGAATACTGGCTCTCACTGTCAGGTGCTGGTCTCCCCCGAACATCCTACACGTCACTCAAATCAGTAGCCTCAGAATATTTCCTCTCCTTCATTCCCCCATGTCCAACCAGTTAGCATCTAAGTGATGGAGTGCATAGAGTGCTGTATGTAGAGCCAGGAAGACCCGAATTAGAATTCTACCTCAGACACTAGTTGAGTGACTTATGACAAATCACTTAACCTCTCCTCTCAATTTGTTTATCCATCAAAAAAAAAAAAGAGGGGGGGATACTAGCATTTATGCCCCAGAGCTGCCACGGGATCAGAGGAGATAACCTGTAGAGGGCTTTACAAGTCTCAAAGAATTTTACATATACCAGACATTATTATGATGCTACTGCTTCTACTTCTTACCTCCACCTCCTTCGTCCAGTTCTATAGCCAGGATTCACCCTAACTGAAGCTCTTATCGCCTCTTGCCTGTCTCCTTTCTAGGACACCCCATACACAACCGAGATGTGGGTGAGGAGACACATCTGATCATATCCCCTTAAAATCTTCGCGGGGCTCCCCAGAGCCAAATGACACAAACTCCTTGGCCCCATTTCCCAAGCCTCTACAACCTGGCTTCCACCAACCTTTCCAGACATTATTCATACAACTCCCTTCAAAACCTCCTAGTTTCAGCCAAACCAGACCATTAGTTTTCCCCCAAATTTCAATACTCTGTCTCTCCTCCCCCCTATCCCCACCTTGGAATTTGCTCCCACCTCTTCTCTAACACTTGGAATCCTTATCTTCCTTAAAGCTCAGCTTAGGTACTAACTCCTCTGGGAAGCTTCTGATTATCCCTTTGGTTATTGGTTATCATTGTGGAGCTCTTTGGGGGAGAAAGTTGTCATAGTAGTTGCTGCAAGTACTTAATGAATAAATGTAAAAGATACTGTAAATACTATTAAATTACCTACTCTAGTGGTTCACAGTGCATTTTGGGTTATTGTTGAAAGGGACTTGCAGAACAAAAAACAGTGAAGAAGGGATTCTTGATCATTTTGGTGTTGGGGTCCCCTCTGGCAGTCTGGTGAAGTCTCAGAAAAATGTTTTTAAAAGAATAAAATAAAATAAATAGTATTAGAAGAGACGCTAATTATGTTGAAATAACAGCGATCAAAAGAAAAATGTGTTAGAATAATATAGGCAATTCTTTATTAATGTATTAAATAATAAGATAGGGGCAACAAGATGGCTCAGTAGATTGAGAGCCAGGCCTAGAGATTGGAGGTCCTGGGCTCAAATGTGACCTCAGACACTTCCCAGCTGTGTGACCCTGGGCAAGTCACTTAACCCTCACTGTCTAGCCCTTATTACTATTCTGCTTTGGAACCAATACAAGATATTGATTCCAAGATGGAAAAGAAGGGTTTAAAAAAAAAAGAATGACAACATATTAAAGTTAACATTTGAAAAAGACACTATCAACATAAAGGCTATCTTTATTTTAGATTGAATAAGAATATTTCAGATGAAGAAACTGAGGCAAACAAGGTGAAATGACTTGCCCAGGGTCACACTGCTAATAAGAGTCTAAAGCCACAAGTCTTTCTAGCTAGGGCTCTATCCATTGTGCCAATAATAATATGGTCTAGCATTTACATAATGTTTTACAGTTTGCAAATGCCTCACAATCCATCCCTTATTTTATCCTCACAATAACCCTAAGAGGTAGATGCTATTATCCTCATTTTGCCAATGAGGAAACTGAGGCACACAGGAGTTTTGTGACTTGTCCAGTGTCACACAGCTAATAAATAAGTCTACATCTGAACTGGTCTTCCTGGCTCAGAGGTGGGCACCACCTAGTTTGCCTCATTTTAAGTTTAGCCTGATTACAGAGCAAGATTAGGAGACTAAGGAAACAATATGTACAATTATTGCCACAACAATGAAAACGAAAAGAACAATCTAGAGAATTTGAACTCTGAAGAAATGGAAAAACCAATGAAGGTCTGGTGAAGAGACAGCAAAAATAAATTTATCCTTCTGTTCCTCATTAGCTGTGTTAGCTTGGGCAAGTTCCTTAATCTCTCTAGGTCTCACTTTCGTCATTCATAAAATAGGAAGATTTAACTAGATGGCCTCTAGTTCCCTTCAAGCTTTAATCTGTGATCGAATGATCATATGACTCCTCATTGGAGAGAATTGGGGGACAGTTGGAAGAGAATGGTGTACATGTTGTCAGACAAGTTTTTTTGGATCATGTTTTTTTCTTAACTATTTCTTTGTTGCAAGGCAGGGTTAAATCTGGGTGGGATAGCTAGGAAACAAGTGATGTAAAATCAAAAAGTATCATTAAAAATGTGTTTTTCCTATTGAAAACACTAGAAAGTATAGGAATAGAAGGGCCTTTCTTAAAAATAATAAACAGTATATATCTAAAACCATCAGCAAACATCACCTGCAATGGGGATAAACTAGAAGCCTTCCCAATAAGAACAGGAGTAAAACAAGAATGCCCATTATCACCTCTATTATTTAACATTGTACTAGAAACACTAGCAGTAGCAATTAGAGAAGAAAAAGAAATTGAAGGTATTAAAATAGGCAATGAGGAGACCAAGCTGTCACTCTTTGCGGATGATATGATGGTCTACTTAAAGAATCCTAGAGAATCATCTCAGAAGGTAGTGGAAATAATCAACACCTTGAGCAAAGTTGCAGGATACAAAATAAACCCACACAAGTCATCAGCATTTCCAACCCATTTCAGAAGCAGGAATTAGAAAGAGCAATTCCATTTAAAATCACCCTAGACAATATAAAATACTTAGGAATCTGTCTGCTGAGACAAACACAGGAACTATATGAACACAACTACAAAGCACTCTCCACACAATGAAAACTAGATCTAAACAATTGGAAAAACATTGATTGCTCATGGGTAGGATGAGCTAACATAATAAAAATGACAATCCTACCCAAATTAATTTACTTATTTAGTGCCATACCCATTGAACTACCAAAAAACTTCTTTACTGAATTAGAAAAAAAAAACATAACAAAGTTCATTTGGAAGAACAAAAGGTCAAGGATACCCAAGGAAACCATGAAAAAAAATGCAAAGGAAGGAGGACGTGCAGTTCTAGATCACAAACTAAGCTATAAAGCAGTGGTCATCAAAACAATTTGGTACTGGCTAAGAGACAGAAAGGAGGATCAGTGGAATAGACTTGGGGTAAGTGATCTCAGCAAGACAGTTTATGATAAGCCCAAAGATCCCAGTTTTGGGGACCAAAACCCAGTATTTGATAAAAATTGCTGGGAAAATTGGAAGACAGTGTGGGAGAGATTAGGTTTGGATCAACATCTCACATCCTACACCAAGATAAACTCAGAATGAGTGAATGACTTGAACATAAAGAAGGAAACTGTAAGCAAATTAGGTGAACACAGAATAGTATACTTGTCAGATCTTTGGGAAAGGAAAGACTTTAAAACCAAGCAAGAGCTAGAAAAAAATCACAAAATGTAAAATCAATAATTTTGATTGCATCAAATTAAAAAGTTTTTGTACAAACAAAACTAATGCCTCCAAAATTAGAAGGGAAGCAACAAATTGGGAAACAATCTTCATTACAAAAACCTCTGACAAAGGTCTAATTACTCAGATTTATAAAGAACTAAACCAATTGTACAAAAAATCAAGCCATTGATTATCATATCAATTCTCCAATTGATAAATGGGCAAGAGACATGAATAGGCAATTTTCAGTTAAAGAAATCAAAACTATTAATAAGTACATGAAAAAGTATTCTAAATCTCTTATAATCAGAGAAATTCAACTCCAAACAACTCTGAGGTATCACCTCACACCTAGCAGATTGGCTAACATGACAGCAAAGGGAAGTAATGAATGCTGGAGGGTATGTGGCAAGGTTGGGACATTAGTGCATTGCTGGTGGAGTTGTGAATTAATCCAACCATTCTGGAGGGCAATTAGGAACTATGCCGAAAGGGTGCTAAAAGACTGTCTGCCCTTTGATCCAGACATAGCACTGCTGGGTTTGTACCCCAAAGAGATAAAAAGGAAAAAGAATGTACAAGAATATTCATAATTCATAGCTGCGCTCTTTGTGATGGCAAAAAATTGGAAAATGAGGGGATGCCCTTCAATTGGGGAATGGCTGAACAAATTGTGGTATATGTTGGTGATGGAATACTATTGTGCTCAAAGGAATGATGAAGTGGAGGAATTCCATGTGAACTGGAACAACCTCCAGGAAGTGATGCAGAGTGAGAGGAGCGGAACCAGGAGAACATTGTACGCAGAAACTGACACATTGTGGTACAATCAAATATAATGAACTGTTACAGACAAAAGAGTGGTTGCCTTAAACTGTGACCGTGAAAAATATGGGATTAAGACGTTGAATTGCCAAAACTGTAAAGATAATTTTTTGTGTCTTGATTTTATATTAAAAATAAAGTGGTCGCCATGGGAAAAATTCCCAAATATGAAATACTCAAGTCAGCTGGGTTTTATGGAGATTTTAATTAATACAAATAAAGGAATTAAAGAAAGGGAGAGAAAACAGAGTAAGAGGGAATAGTAGGAAAAAGCCTATACTAGCCTAGGCCAGCCTAGGCTTTAAGCCTTAAGAGAGACCAGTCAGTCTTTAATCCACTCACCACAAGATTTGTCCCAAGCGAGGTTCTAGTGTTCAGAGAGACCCTCCAGTTTAGCTCCTCAGCTCCACTAAGTTCAGCCACCGAGCCCTCCAATTCAGTGTTGGCAAGCTGAACTAACTTCAGAGGCCTTTCTGACCTCCTTTTAAAGAGAATTTTCTCCTCTGTCACCTCCCCTAAGTTTTCACATCTACCAATCACAGTAGATGTTTTCCAAAGGACTGACCATTCTTAATTGACACCTTCTTTAGTTCTCAACTTCTCTGGGTAGATTAAAACTTCACACCTCTTTTGTTAAGCTTGTCCCTTGCAAGTTTGCAAGTTGCCCGACCTTTTAGTGATTAATTTGACCTTCATAGGTACTTAGCACCTTTTTTGTATTAGATCTAAAAATAGACTTAGCTTAAGGGCTTTTGCCTCACTATGAGTTAAGTACTTTTCATTGTTCAGTAAGGAGTTTACAACTTTATCTTCCCCTAAAGTATGCTTAAGTATGGGTGGAGTAATGTTAGAGTTCTCACATTCCTGATCGAGTACCTTCATTGTTTAAAATGGGGAATGGTCTTAACCAAATATTCTAAGGTAGAGTCTGAGAATTTTTTACATTCACAAGTCTGAGAAATTTTAAGATTCACAGAATTTCTCCATTAGTGGCAATGCAGTGATGCTGAACAACTTGGAGGAATCTACGAGAAAAACCACTATCCATATTCAGAGGAAACACAGTGGGAGTAAAAACACCAAAGAAAAACAACTGCTTGAATACATGGATCAAGGGGATATGGTTGGGGATGTTGACTCTAAATGAATATCCTAGTGCAAACATCAACAACATGGAAATAGGTTCTGCTCAAGGACACAAGTAATATCCAATGAAATTGCACTGTTGGCTGTGGGAAGGATGGGTAGAGGGGAGGGAGGGAAATAATGTGATTATTGTAACCAAGGGATAATGTTCTAAATTGACTAAATAAACTAATTCAAATGGAAAAAAAAGAAACTGGAAAAAAATGTGTCTTAAAAGAATACAATGGTTTGTCCAAATACACAGTAAGCATTGAGGGGAGAATTGTCCTCTAAATAGTAAGAATAATAAACCTTTTACTTATATTTTTATTATACTATACTATATCATATAATATAATATTGTCATATATCACCTTATATTACATTGTTATATTATGTTGTCATATTACATATTATCTCACCTGAACATCATATTTTATAACATTATATCACATGTTATGTTATACACATCATACATAAGACATGATATATAAATGATATATTATTCCTAGGAATAGTCAATAGTAACCACATATATTTATACAGGGAATTTTGTGAGTAGAATTTTTACTACTATATCCCATTTGAACAGGGCTTTGTAGGATCAAAAAAATTTAAATGGTAGAGTGAATGAATATTTAGAGGCAACAAGAGCTTGCAGCTATCTCTGTCTGTTAGGCATGTTAAGTCATTCAACTGCCACTACCATTTACCACTAAGTGCTTATATTATTTCAAATAGCATCTTTGAAGTTTTTGTTAATGCCCTGAACAATTTAAATATTACTTTCTTTGAAGGAATGTAGCAGCTCTTTGGCCTCATTTAAATGTGCATTTGTTTTGAAAGTTACAATTTTTATATCATTTGCATTGAAGTATTATTTTTCCTCTTCACATGCATTCCAGTAATACGATATCTTATTATTAGAAGTAGCATCTTCTTACCTCAAAGAATTCCTGCAGCAGAAGAAAAAAAATTCAAGGATTTAATTATGCATTCCATTTCCATTTGACACCCAACTTGTTCTCTGAAATCAAGCAACAACACAGATTTAAACAGACTACTAGAAAGTGTCCTCATTCATCTGATGATGGTATTGAGCCACGTCAACAATGACCATATTCTACAAGTGTAAATAAAACATAACTGTTGATGCTCCAGCCCTCCCTTTTAATTCTGTACCTTCCGAGTAGAATGGCTTTCTGCCTGCACTTAGTCATATTGACACAGTTGCATCCCATTAATAAGTATATTTAGTTGGGCCGTTTACTGCTAGCTACCATTTCCTCCTCCTCCAAATCCTCCCTCTCTCTCCTTTCCCTTGCTATTCTTCTAATTCATAGACAATTAATTTCAATGTTGTTTTACAAGTTCTAGAAACCGAGGAGAATCTGAGAGGCATTATATTTCTTTTTGAAATAGTATTTGTTGTCCTTTTCTTGATACTTTTTAACCTGCATGTTCTTTCCCCTGAATGCATAGTAGTCACTGAGGATTGCCTTTTAAAGATTGGTGTTGGGAAATTATTACATGGGACTAGCTATAATGATTAAAATTCATCTTGGAGACTGTATACTAAATTACAATTATTTAGTAGTAAGTGTGAGAGGGAAATAGAGAAAATAAATCACCAGGTTGCCCTAACTAAGGAAAAAATGCTTCCATGTTTCCTCAGATCCAGTTCTCTGCCGAAGTTCCGGGGGAAGAGTTACCACCAGGCCCCATCTCTTATAAGACCAATGACATCATTCCTGTTGAAGATCTCTGATTGGACTGTCTGGGTCACGAGTCCTGGCCTCCAGATAAGTCATCTGCCAAGCAGAGACTTCTGCCAGATCCTTTCAGAAGTCTGGACTCCAGCTGACCATGTGATCTTTTTATCACATGACTTGGCGTTCTGACTTATTGCGCATGTGTGAGAAAGGTTATTTTTTTTTTATGTTAAGTTCACATATATCTCAATGACTCTAAGTTAACATTAAATTGATATATTTAAAGAGAAAAGTAAAGTAGCCTATTTGATATTAGCTCAGTGTTGAGGAAACTACCCTGTTTGAGAACAAAGCAGAAAGTTTAATTCCCATCAATTAAAGTTTCAGCAGAAGTCTAGGAAGGGATTGTCCTTTCATCCATCATAAAATATTATTTGTTTATAGTGCCTGAAGTGAAGATATAGTTAGCTGTCATTCATTCGTAAATATGTGGTGGTTACTTCATGGCAGATAGCCTGGGTCAATATCAACCAAAAGTAGAGATAATTATTCATAATTTGTGATTATTTAACAAATTCAGAAAAAATTATAGAATCTACACATAATTGTACTTGTTGCTCAGTTATTTTTTAGTTGTGTCTGACTCTTTGGGACTACATCTGTGGTTTTGTTGGTAAAGATACTGGAGTGATTTGCCATTCCCTTTTCCAGCTCATTTACAGATGAGGAAACTGAGGCAAATAGGATTGGGACTTGCCAGGATCATATAGCTAAGATGGATCTGAGGCCAAATTTGAATTTAGGAAGATGTCTTCTTGATTCTAGGCCTGGCACATATGCCACCTAGCTGCCTAACATCCCACCTATTTTATTTATTTTTCTATGTATTTATCTACATCTATCTATTCATATACCATGTATCAATCAATCAATCAAACCATCTATCTACCTACCTACCTACCTTACCCCCTCTTTCCCAACTTCTATCTCTATTTATTTTCTAATTATCAATCTAATGTCCATCTTATTTATCTTTCAGTCTATCAATGCCTCTATCTTCTATCTCTATCCTGTCTCCATCTTTTATCTCTCTTTTACCCAGCTATGTATTTATCTATCTGTATCTCTCTATCTTCTATCTTGTTATCTCTTCTATCTATCCATCTGTATTTATATATTTGTTCTTTGTATGGAGAATTATTCATGTTTGCTGATATTTGTCAAGTTCACAATAATAAAAGAAAAAGTTTAAAAATCTATTCAGCATAGTATGGTACATACTGGATAGAAAGTAAGCCTTGAAATCAGAAAAACCCAAGTTTAAGTCTTGCTTTTGACATATAATGACTCAACTGATCAATGACCAGAATATTCTTTAAATTTTTAAGTAGAAGGAGTTGCGGATCTGTATAGTTGGAAGTATATAGTGGGAGAAGGAGAAGAAGAGAGTTTTCCACGGAGAATCCTCCATATAGATTAAATAATAGGTTTAGTTCTACTCTTGACCAAAAAAAATTTTTCTTACTGCATATCACAATAGACAAATAAGACTGTGACAGGAAGTCTATCCATCCATTTATTCATTGGTTTAATCTTCCTGCTTATTTATAAATGTATGATTTTGCTTTCCACCCAACTTGTAGGCATTTTTCTTTAATAAATAAACATATTTCAGTGCTACTGAGCCTAAAATTTGAATGGGCTTTCTGTGTAGAGAGTGCCTCCAGAAAAGTCGCTGTGTAGAATGATTTTAGTAGCCTGTATTATTTGAATATATGGTTAGGTCATGGTGAGCACAAGTTTAAGCCATTCCTATTTCACACAGACTGAGTATAGCCATTGTGCCTAATATGGTGTAAAATTTAGAGGTAGACATGGTTTCTTGCCCAGTGGGGTTACATGTTTTGGTCTAGGAAGGGATGTAACAGGTTTAGATTTTGTTAAACCAAAGCTTTGTTACAAAGCCCTGCCTGGCTCCACTGCTCAGCCATGGAATTAGCCTTGAACTTCATGGAATTAAAGGTAATGGGGAGTGAAAAAGGGGGGGGCATAGTTGAAAGAGGCTAACTTTCAGCTGCTAGCTACCAGTTGCTGATTCCTTTCTAAATGAAATGGAGGTATGAGAGAAAACAAATTTGTGGGTTGAAAAAATGACAGCCTGTGATCTTTGTGTCACTTGATACGGTTGTATCTACAAGACATATATCCCTTAAGAAAAAAGACAACTTGACTTTTTTCTTAGCCAATTTCTCATTGATCAATCTGTTTCAAGCTTAGCCAAGATGTCTAACTGTTGAAAATGACTTTTCAATGCTTCCTTTTGTTGACTGTCATATGAAAAGAAGAAATATGCCCCAAAGACTGTGAAAAATAAGAGTATTTTTCACAATTAAAAAAAATTAAATCACAGATTTGTTCTTTTTTTTTTAACCTTTACCTTCCGTCTTGGAATCAATACTGTGTATTGGTTCCAAGGCAGAAGAGTGGTAAGGGCTAGGATATGGGTGTTAAGTGACTTGCCCAGGGTCACACAGCTAGGAAGTATCTGAGGTCAGATTTGAACCTAGGACCTCCTGTCTCTAGGCCTGACTCTCAATCCACTGAGCTACCCAGCTGCCTCCACAGGTTTGTTCTTTTAAAATGTTCACATGTCAAAAATTAGCATCAATTCATATAGGACTAATACCTTTAGACTATTTCCATTAGATCACATTTTTGCTTATTTTTTTAAATGGATGATGGATGGTAGCTGTACTTTGCTAAATATCTCCTAACTGTGTTTATGGAATATTTTATTTGTTGGAAATATGTTCTTGAGGTTGTGAGATGCTTCAATGATATTCTGCTTGAATGCCCTGTCAAAGATGACAAAATCATATTTGTTCTTTGAGTAATTAATAAATGTATGATAATAATTACGGTCAAAATATGTAAGCCCTGACACGGATTGAGGAAGAATGGTTTGAATTCTGCCTCAAAAACATATTAGACATGTAACTCTGTGTATGTTGGTGAACTACTTTGAATTTCAGTGGTCCTTTCTGTAAAATGAGAGGGTTTGGGAATTGATGGCCTCTAAAAATTTTCAAATTCTCAGTCTATGATCTTAAGAATTTATCTTCAATGTGCTCATTGTCAATAGTGCTAATTAATCTTCAGTCTTTTAATGGTGCCTCAAATATCTAAACTGGTTCCTCCCATAATCTATCTCTTACCTCCTTTGATAGTCTTATCGTATAAAATTCCTTTTTGTCTACTCTCAGAAAACTCTTTATTCTGGAATATCACTCCAGCCCTAGAATGCACACCCTGGAAGAAATCTTAGCTCCTGAGACCCCTTCCCCTCTGATTGAATGGCTCCTCCCAGAACCCCATTGAAGGAGGATGCACAGGTACCTGATGGGCCAAAAACCAGTTGATGAGCCTACCAGTCTCAAGCAGGTAAAGTTCCCCTGAGGAATGGGAGGATGAGAATGAATTTTGTTTGTTCCAATGGCCATGAAAGTGGCTGTAGCAGGCATTATGAAAGCTTAGAGCCTGGTCAGACACTGTAGATGCAAAGCATTTTGGGACATTGTTAATCTTCTCAACTTTGGTCCTGTCCCTGGGCTTCAATTACTCTGGAAGAGAGAGTACTGGGGGCTGAACTTGAACAACTAACTGCCTCACTTCAATCCAATTCATTCACAAGTCAATTAATGTCCTTGGCCCTCTTCAAAAACAAAGGATGAACAACACTCTCTCTTCAGTTCTCACCAGATCACAATCTGGCCTCCACCATCATGTCCCAGAGTGGATGGAGTTCCTTCCCATTCCTCTCCTTTCCATCTTCCTTTTTTTGTCTTGTCTTCCCTCAGAATGTAAGCTTGTTGAGGGTCAAAACTATCTTTTTACTTGCATTTGTATTCCCAGTGCTCAGAATAGTTCCTGGCACACAGTAAAAGCTTAATAAAAGATTATTGGCTGACTGAGTATTCTTTATTACAGGCAAACTATCTTATTAGCTGTTCTCCATTCATAATCAGAATCTAAAAATAAGGATAAACTATAGTGTTTTTATTGTACTGGTTGTATTGTTTCTGGTATGTCTGATTCTTTGTGACCCCATTGGGGGTTTTCTTGGAAAAGATACTATAGTGGTTTGCCGTTTCCTTCTCCTGCTCATTTTATAGATGAAGAAACTGAGGCAAACAGGGTGGAATGACTTTTACAGGGTCACATAGCTAGTGAGTGTCTGAGGTCACATTTGAACTCAGGAAGATGTCTCCCTGATTTTTGTCCTAGTGCTCAATTCACTGTGCCACCTAGCTGCCCCTAATGGCTCATTGAAGGAAATAAAAGTAAGCCTTGAGTTCAAGTTTTAGAGTTCTGCTTGGGAGAGTTAAAGGATTATTCCTTAAATAAAACTATGACAATTACCCCTCCCTATAACCAAGTCTTTAACTTCCTATGCTAGAATTGCAAATAGTTCATGAAACCCCAAATTCCTCTGGGCCATCCCTATGCACTCCTTGACCTGAAGGAACTAGGTACATTCCTACAATGGGAATGAACCAATATGTAAAAAGAGAATTGGGCTTCCAAAATACTGCCAGCAGAGGTAGGTAGCAAAAACTGGGTATGTTGGTTTTTTATTTTTATTTATTTCCCCCCCACAGTGTTTATCTTTTTAGAATATTTTTCTATGGTTACCTGATTCATGTTCTCTTCCTCCTCTCTTCCATCCCTCCTTCCTGGAGCTGACAAGCAATTCCACTGGTTTATACATGTCATATTACTCAAAATCTATTTCCATATTATTCATCTTTGTAATAGAGTCATCTTTTAATAACCACAATCCTAAATCATATACCCAGTTAAATGTTGTCGTTTTTTAAAGCCCAGTCCCATTTTCATAGACATGGGGAAAAAGGAAGGAAAGGAATATATTCTTTTAAACGCAGTTCTCTGCTGTTGACAGAGAAAGAAGCCATTACCAAAGAGACCTTTCCTCCTATGAGGCTGCTGCTTTCTGGTTCCTGCAGTCATAGCCATGTCTTGGCTGTGCTTTTCCTCTACTCTCTTGTGTGCCCCAGTTGGGCCACCCCCACATCTCATCACAGCCTTGACAGATAGCTCCATCCTGCAGGGTAATCTTTCACTGATAACCAGAAGCTTATAGGAGAGACTAGGCATTCTATGAAACAGGTGAGGGTAGGATAAGCCTCTCTGGTGTGGGAATAACTCTCACAAAAGCATTGAGACATCCAGAGAAAGAACCGTGGGAGTAGAAATACAAAAGAAAACCAACTGCCTGATCACATGGGTCGATGGGGACATGATTGGGGATGTAGACTCTAAACGATCACCCTCATGCAAATATTAATAATATAGAAATAGGTCTTGATCAAGGACACAAGTAAAACCCAGTGGAATTGCTCGTTGACTATGGAAGGGGTGGGGGGACAATAGAAGAGAGGGAAAGAACATGAATCATGTAACCATGGGAAATATTCTAAATTAATTAAATAAACAAATTTAAAAATAAACAAAGAAAAACAAAAGCATTGAGATTGGGGAGATGTACAAGGATCAATGAGTAGGCATGCTTGTCTGGAATATAGAGTGCATGAAGGGGATTAATAAGAGATTAACCTAGGAAAGATGGTTGGAGAGGCAGCTAGGTGGTGCCCTGCGCTTGGAATCAGGAAGACTTATCGTTCTGAGTTCAATCTGACCCCAGACTCTTACTAGTTGTGTGACCCTAGGCAAATCTCTTAACCCTGTTTGCCTCAGTTTCCCTATCCATAAAATGAGCTGCAGAAGAAAATGGCAAATCACTCCAGTATCTTAGCCAAGAAAACCCCAAATGGGGTCATAAAGAGTCAGACACAACTGAAATGACTGAAAATACACATAAAATCGACGAGCCTTGAAAACTGAGTTCATAGCTTGGGTGACTGGGAAGATATTGGTGCTCTCCCAAGAAACAGGGAAATTAAGAAAAGAGGTGAATTTTGGGGATGGCGGGAAAGACAATAACTTATATTTTTGACATCTTAACTTTGAGATGCCAATGAGATATCTAGGTAGAGATGTTTCTCAGGTATTAGTTCTTGAGCTTGTCTTCCTATATATTGTCCTCCAAATCTGGAACTCACTGCCCTCACATCCATCTCCCCAGATCTCTGCCTTTTCTAAAGAATAGCTTATGTGCTACCACCCAGCCTCTCTTCACCATCCCTCCAAATTGTTAATGCTATCTCCTTGTTTAAAATACTTGGCATCATTCTAAATATATGTTGTGTTTTCCTTTCTGGGAACTTGTGGTAGCCCCTCAGTAGAATATAAATTCCTTGAGGTCAAGGACTTTTGTCTATGTATTCTTAATGCCTTACACACAGTAGATACTTAATAAATTATTATTGAATTGAATGAAATGAACCTTAATTTCCCCATTCTGGCTCATGCTCTTTGCAGCATAACTTTTTGAAGCTTGGAAACTTGCCTAGTTTCTTCCAGAATTCTCCACACAAACTAACCTTTTATGGTACCTGATTTGGGTAAAGAATTCTTTCAGAGTCCCTTAAGAAAAGCATTTGAAAAAATCAAATCTATAAGTGCTAAGTTATGTGCCTAGAAAAAATGCTTACTCTTTTCCAGTAGAGATGGTTTTCCTTTTGTCTCGCTCCATTTGTGTTCTCAGCTTGGGCTATGCCGCTGTGTTTGTTTTGAACCTAGGGCTGCTTTCAGTGGCATTTCCTATGAGCATTAAGCAAGAGACCATCTTTGGCCTTTCCATACTGGTTTTATGGAAAACCAAAAGGAGTTTCTCTTTCTATATTTACATGAGCCCACCCTTAAGTTTTGCATCCTCAAATATGAGAATATTAAGTGATAGGTAAACAGGATATAATGCAAAAACATTCCCAAGAGTTAAAGGCATCTTATATATCACATATATATGTGTATCTATATATTTTTTTGCTTGTTTTTCTTATAATATCTCTGGCACTCAGACAGGATCAGGGACTCTCTCTCTCTCTCACTTGCTCTCCCTCTCTCTTGCTTTCTCTCTCTCTCTCTTGCTCTCTCTCTCTCTCACTCTTGCTATCTGTTTTTATATGACTTAAAAAATAGAAATTAAACCAAGAAAGGATTTATATCTTTTCCCAATTATATTTGGCATGCCTGCCAAAATAATGCTATGTTAGTATGTGTGCTTGGCAGACTTTCTTTCCTTCAGGAGAGATGAAAAAAGTCCCAATTCGGTGGCATCCATTTATCATGTGGTGGTGAGCTGTCTAATACGCTTTACTTATGAGAACTAACCTTGTTTAGTTTTCTGCTAGGATATGTCCTTAAATTTTAACTGTATTGGGGAATAGTCTAGTCCATTTATTCCTTTCTTCTTGATTTATTGAACCAAGAAACCTAATGATAGGAATGAACAAAAATTTGCTAAGAACATGTATCAGGGCTGTCTGTCCTGCTTTACAGCTGTTCCTTTGTCTAACCATTGGAGTTTGAGGGAGACACTCCCTTTGCGAGACACATGGAGCATCTAGGCTTATGCCTGGACATAGCTGGTTTTAGAAAAAGTCAAGGCAAATCCCACTTTTATGACTTCAGTTTTGTGATCCCAGAGAGACTTCACAGAAGGAGACTGACAAGAGGGACAGGTGGATGTTGGCTCCAACTTGGTGACAAGTTTTCAACCTCTGTTGCATTCTTACGATGGCAGAATGAAGAGCAGCTGCTGGTGGCCCAGGAGCCTCGAGTCTTCAAGGGGAATTCCTGTGGCAGGAAGAAGAATGTTCTATTTTGCTCTTTGTGCCTCATCAGAGCCCATCACCACTGGAATTAGAGAGCCAGTGTTTGATCTGATCAGGTGAAGCCTTACTTTGTTATAGCTCCAGAGGCTAATTATAAACTTGGGTCCAATGGAATAGTAAGTCCATTTGGGAAACAGCATGAAACTTTCCAAATTATGATTACTTCTTGCATTTTCTGCACCCAAATGCAGAACCTACCTTTCCAACCTTATTTTATTCTTCTCCCACATTAAATACACTACATTCTGGATAAATTCCATGAGTACCCAGAATTCCTCTGCTTTTGTTCCTCAGTATTGTCGCTCTGCCGGTTCACATCCTTACTTGAAATTGAATTGAACTTTCATGAAATAATGAAGAGTGAAACAAGCAGAACCAAGAGAATGTTGTATACAGCAACAGCAATGTTGTTTGAAGAATAACTGTGAATGTCCATCTCCAGAGAAATTACTGAGAAATACATGACATGGTTTTCTCTCTGTCTCTGTGTCTGTCTCCATCTCTTCCCCTTCTCTTTGTCGCTGTCTATCTATGTTTATATCTATCTATCCTGTTTTATCTCTGCCTATCCATCTATTTCTTTGTGTCTATCTGGCTGTTTATCTCTCTCCCCCTCTGTCCATCCATCCATCCATCTATCTATCTATCTATCTATCTATCTATCTATCTATCTATCTATCTATCTATCTATCTATCTATCTATCTATCTATCTGTCTGTCTGTCTGTCTGTCTGTCTGTCTGTCTGTCTGTCTGTCTGTCTGTCTGTCTAGCATATACTTTTATCAAATGGTGAAAAGAGGGAGACAACTCAAAACTTTAAAAGTTAACAAAAATAAATAGAAAACTTCTAGGGCTAGCACAAATTCATTCACTCAACCAGCTATTTATTAAGTGGCTATTATAATTGTTATACAATGCCCCTTGCCTCACCAAGCCTTCCCCATTCCCTCCTGCTCCCTGCCTCCAGCTGATAGTAATCTCCCTTAGGAACTATTCTAGGTCCTAGTCAGTATTTCTTAGGTGCTTGTCATGATCTATTTTGTGTACATCTTATCCTCTTTTCTAGCTTTTAGGTTTCTTGCGGTGGCATCTTATCCATCTTAAGCTCTCCATGCAGTAGAATGGAAGTTCTTTGAGATCAGGGACTATTGGTTTTTGTCTCTATCTATTCAATGATTGCTTTTAGTAAGTGCTTTAAAAATGCTTCTTCATTGGAAATTCAATCCTCTTTCCTATTTCATCTAACAAAGCACCTTCTACATATAGGTGTTTAATAAATCTTTGTTAGAGGAATAGAAATCTTTTTTAAAATCTGTTCCAGTGCCATAGAGTATGATAATTTATCCATTAGAACCAGACATGGTAGATAGCTCCTCTCCTAGAGTCTTCTAGGATCACAGATTTTGGGGTCATCAGATCTACTCCCCTTATTTTGCAGAGGAGGACACTGACGCATAGGGAAGTTAAATTTCAGGTTTTTTTCTGTTTCTTTCCTAAGAACTGTTGCTGGTCGTAGGTCCAGTCTACTTCTGTCTACCATGTGTCTGTCTATTGCTCTATGTGTCACAGGCAATTTAAATATTTTTGAGGTTCAAGTGTTCCAAGATCTCTGACCTTGAAATATCACCACTCCTGGTGATGATGAAAGATGAGCTTTGGAAGATTTCTCCTCCCAAATTAAGGACCTGTCATGTCATACATACACTCTCCTTGTCTACATACACTCAGAGACACATATACACACGTATATTTTAAACATACAATCATGATGTATACACATCTATGTATGTGTATAAAATAATAAAGTATATACACATATAAGTATACATTTAAATTTTTATATATACAGATATTTATGATGTATATACATATATAACCATGTAATTATAATATATATTATCAGTTTAAAATTATAAAGTATATACATATTATTATAAGTATATAATGTATATACAGCACAAGTATCAATTATGTATATATACGTAAGTATATAATTATAAATTTCTATTTTTTATATTTTTTCCATATTTATATGATTCATTTTCTTTCCCTCCCCCCTCCCAGAGTCAACAAGCAATTCCACTGGGTTGTACAAATGTTATCAAAAGTATATAATTATAATGCATATGTATTATAAGTTTAAAATTATAAAGTATATATACATATTCTAAGTATATAATATATAATTATTGTGGTGTATGTAATCAATTATAAAGTATAAACACATAAGTAGACAAATAAAATTTACATACACACATAAATATACAATTATAATGTATATATACGAATATATGCAATTATAATCCAACATAAGTACAAAATTATAAAATGTACACATGCATTTCAAGTATATAATGTATATACACACAAGTATACAATGATAATGTAGATATACACTTATAAGTATATGATCATATATTATATGTATAAATAATATATATACACAAACATAAAGTTGTAATGTATATGCATATAGAATCATACAGTTATAATGTACACATTATGTGTATAAAATCATAAAGTGTACACACATATAAGTATACAATTATAATTTATGTATATATAATATATATAGATAAGTATATAATTCTAAATATGAATGGACTAATTAGTTCATTTATTCTGATTTTTATTTTATTTTATTTTTTAAATAAATTGACACTTTCAGTAATAAGTCAGACAATATGCCTCTTTTATTCATTTTTTTTCCTTTGGGAACTTCTAGTTGGATCTCTTTTTGATGGTCATTGCTGTCCCTGAGAGACCCAGCACTGTGCTATCCACAAGCAGAGCATCTGCCCTAGTACACAAGGGTTGGGATACTTTTTCGTTTGCACCCTCCTGGCTTAGCCTTCCATGAGGTAGGAATTTAATAATTGTTTAGTGAATGGAATTGAATTGCAAAGTCATCATGCACAAGAAATCCATTTTCCATTTGTATTCAGCATAGGGTATATGCCTCCTCCAACAATGAGTGATTTCATTAGGGAGAAACATCATTCCTTCATTCCTGCAGCACAGATCTCACTCTTTCTCCTAGCAAGGCATCCTTCTTCTTCTCTAGCATTTCCATAACATGTGGTAGAGTCATTTCCAGTGCTTCATGACCTCTTACCAGTTACTCTTGACAGCACTTCAGTGAGACTGATAAATGGCCACCATTGTTCCCATCCTATAAATCACAAAATCTGGGGGAAGGGAGAGGGGAAGGGAAAGGAAAAGGGGAAGGATAAGGAAGGGGAAGGGGAATGGGAAGAGGAAGGGAAAAGGGAAGGGGAAGGAGAAGGAAAAGGAAAAGGGGAAAGAGAAAGGGAAGAGGAATGGAAAGGGAAAGAAGGGGAAGGAGAAAGGGAAGGGGAAAGGGAAGGGAAAGGAAAAGGGGAAGGGGAAGGGGAAGGTGGGTCTTGGGGTCCATGTGCTCTGTCTTGCCTTTCCTATGCTACCTTTACTGTGCAAAATTATCTACCTTCCTCCATGTGGGGTAGAGAAATTTGGCTCCGAGCTGGAACATGTGCTGGAGAGACTCCATGGAATACTACCTGGAGCTGTGAGCATGACGAATATGAATGGAAAGAGAGAGTGGAGGGAATCACTGTTTATATTATATATAATATCCTATAGGAACGAGTGGCATAACATGAGGGCATCCTTACCCCCCACAGTGTTAGCAGAAGAGGTAGTGTTACAGGGGTCTTGACCTCAAATCCTGGGAGATCCAGCCAAGTGGAAAAACTAGCTGAGCTACAGTGGAAACCAATCACCTTGTTAAAGTGGACCCACCAGGTGTATTAAAAGAGAATGGTGTGAGGGACTGGTTTCTTTCACTGAGCACAGCTATTCACTGTGTCTAGAGATAAAAGAAATCTTTGTTACAAAAACAGGAGACAAGAGTATGTGTATTTTAAATTTTACAAATACACACGTGCTGCAAATCTGTTTTTGGTTTGATAGTTGGAGCTGTCTTGATGCTAAGAACCTTCTCAGCTGGAACTAGATCTTGGCTCACAGGTCTTTTTGCATAGATAGACCCAAGGATTTGTTTTAGTTTTCTTAAAGAAAATAATTTTCTATTTTATTTTTCTTTCCTTTAGAGAATTTTCAAATGTGAAATGTTATGGATGATTCAAAGGGAAGATGAATGCCAAAGTATACATTTCAAGGTGGTGGTAGAGTTAGAAAGTGAAAGAAAACTTGCCAAGGATCACAGCCTAATCCTATCAAGCAGTGATTTAGGTCAGATTGTTATTGCCTTTTATATAACTAGAGTGCTCAGCTCAAAAACTCCTACTTGCAGAGTGAGGTGTTTTAGGGATTCCTATTTATGCACATATACTGTCTAATTTTCACTTTACCTAGAGGGAGAGAATTAAGCACCTACTGTGTGCCAGGCACTGTGCTAAGCCCTTTACAAATATCTCATTTGATTTTCACAACAACCCTGAGAAGAATGGGCTATTTTCATCCCCATTTTGCAGTTGTAGAAATTGAGGCAGATAGAGATTAAGTGACTTGTCCAGGGTCATCAAGCTTGTAAGTATCTAAGGTTAGATTTGAATTCTAGTCTTCTCAACCTCAGGCCCAATATTCTCTGCCCATAATGTTACCTAGTTGTATCTCTCTTTAAAAAACCTTTAACTTCCATCCATCTTGGAGTCAATATTGTGATTTGGTTCCATGGCAGAAGAGCAGTAAGGGCTAGGCAATGGGGGTTAAGTGACTTGCCCAGGGTCACACAGCTAGGAAGTGTCTGAGGCCAGATTTGAACCCAGGCTTTTCCATCTCTAGGCCTGATTCTCAATCCACTGAACCACCTAGCTCCCCAGTGAGAATCAATTGTTAAAATTTCAATGTGAGCAATTATTCTTTAGGAATCAAGAAATGGTACAAATCAAGCCTTGATTTATTATTTTATTTTACTTTTTTCAATGTGCTAGGCATTTTACTAATTATTGTAAAATTGTAATTAGTGTAATTACTTGCATTTGTTGTACAATACATTGTAATTACTAATTATTATATAATTATTCTATCATTTGGTCTTCAAAACAACTCTTGGAGGAAAGTGCTATTATACTTATTTTACAGATAAGGAAAATGAGACAAATAGTAGTAAGTAGCTAGTGTAGAGTCATAGCCAGTAAGAGTCAGAGGCAGGATTTGAACTCATATCTTCCTGACTTTAGGCCTGGCACTCTATCTACTGGTCCAAAGAGCTGTCCCAGAAATATTTTATGAAACATACTTTGTATTTCACCCATATGCCTGTTACTATATCAATTACAAGAATGTCTAGTTATTTTGATTCTCTTAATTTCTTATTCTTAATTCTTAATTCTCCCCCTTCCGGTAGAGTGGAAAATAGACTCTAGATTTGTATAATTAGGAATCCCTAAAACACTTTACTCTAAATTCAAGGCTTTGATTTTATTGGTCCCTGAGATCATTCATCTCTGAAGTCCTGTTGGCATTTGTGCCTCTATAGAATGTCCCATTCCATCCTGGGGAAATATAAATGAGAACACGCCATGAGTTGATACTATTGTCTGCTCTCTTGTCTACTTCTGAAGTAAAGAATGTTCAAGGAAGGCAGAAATCCTTTTTCCATAGGTCTTGGGAGAAAAGCTCCTATCCTAGCAGCAGGTCAGCAGCCCTGGTGCTTCTGAAGAGAGGTCACTGTCCACCCATAGCCCTGGAGGGAATTTACACACCGAAACAAATTATGAGTACATGGAAATGTGTCTGGTACAGTAGTTAAGGACAATGTTTATGAAAAACACATTTGATTCCTTTATATATATCTTGGGGAAAAAACTTTGCATGTTCAGCAAGGACTTTGCTCTCTTGACCTCCTTGCCTTCTTTTTATTTTCTTCATCTAATTCAATCCCTTTATTTTAAGTTTATTTATTTAATTAAGAACATTTCCCCATGGTTAAATGACTCATGTTCCTTCCCTCCCCTTCCACCACCCCCCTCCCATAGCCAATGAGGAATTCCACTGGGTTTTACATGAGTCATTGATCAAGATCTATTTCCATATTATTGAAAATTGCATTAGGGTGATCGCTTAGAGTCTACATCCCCAATCATATCCCCATCAACCCATGTAATCAAGCAGTTGTTTTTCTTCTGTATTTCTACTCCCACAGTTCTTTCTCTGGATGTGGATAGAGTTTTTTCTCATAAGTCGCTCAGAACTGTCCTGGATCATAGCATTGCCACTAATGGAGAAGTCCATTACATTTGATTGTACCACAGTGTATCAGTCTCTTGGTATAATGTTTTCCTGGTCCTGCTCCTCTCATTCTGCATCACTTCCTGTAGGTTGTTCCAGACTCCATGGAATTCCTCCAGTTTATTATTACTTTTAGCACAATAGTATTCCATCACCAACAGATACTACAATTTGTTCAGCCATTCCCCAATTGAAGGGCATCCTCTCATTTTCCAATTTTTTGCCACCACAAAGAATGTGGCTATAATTTTTTAAAACCCTTACATTCTGTCTTAGAATCAATACTGTGTATTGGTTCTAAGGCAGAAGAGTGGTAAGGGCTAGGCAATGGGGGTTAAGTGACTTGCCCAGGGTCACCCAGCTGAGAAGTGTCTGAAGCCAGATTTGAACCTAGGACCTCCCATCTCTAGACCTGATTCTCAATCCACTGAGCCACCTATCCCCGGCTATAAATATTTTTGTACAAGTTTTTTCCTTTATTATCTCTTTGGAGTATAAACCCATCTGCCTTCCTCTCGCCTCTCAAACATGCCCCCAGACATGGTCCATTCTCACTCCATGGATTCCCCTAGTTTCCTTAAACTGGTCATTTGCTGGACTTCCCTACCTCCTTCCTTTCCTATAGAAAGTATTAACAAGTAGACACCCGCTCACGACATGCAGAATATGACAGATTCTAATTGAAAATATTAGCTTTATTTTTTTTTTATCTCTGGAGAATTCATGTCTTCTCTTGAATAGTTCCTAGGATGATGTCTTACACATATAGACACTGAGTTAATGTTTGATCTGAATGACTTTGAACTAACACTATCAAATTCAGTTTCCACAAATTCAGTTTTCATTGAAGATAAACTGTAATAAAAATATTTTGCTATAAATAAATTTTAGCATTTTTGGAAAATGATAGCTGACCAAGGAAAATTGCTAAGAGAGCATGGTATTAAACCTCTTTGAAATGTGTTGTAAATGTTGTTTGTAAAAAAATGTTAATAAAAGAATATGGCAGACTCTCCTCCCTCATGGCATAAGATGGTGGGCTGCTAGAATCAGTGTGGGAACATTCCTGACTCTCCCATCCATCTTCCACTGCAGGAATTGGCTTCCTGCTCCAGAGCACTAGGATGCCTAGTCCAAGATGGAACCCTACCTTGCATAGGCACAGCACTGGAAGCCTCCAGGGAATTCCAATCTCCCTTTTGTGGAGGTGAGAATGGTTGAGTTTGAAGAGGAATGGGGGATGTGGGTGTAGAGAAGGGTTCAAGGATACTTCTTTTTCCCCTCCAGCTTTTTTTTTTGACTATTACCTTGTGTAATATTTATTGGGAAAGGAAATAGGATTTGGAAAACAGGGGATAAATGGGAGGTTTGTATGGGGTATGGAGGAGGTTGAGGGAAGAGAGGGAATATTGCTTAGGTTTGGCAAGGGAGGAAGATGTCCCTTGCTGAGAGGAAACCGCAGGGGTCCAAAGAGGTCTGTTTGTCTTTGAATGACTGAAACTGAAGTTCAGCTCCCTCTATGATCAGTAAAGATAGTCCACTTATCTGACTGCATATTCAAAATATAACATTTAATAATTAGTTGGGATTGGAGTTTTTTCTCAGTTTCAGACCTGAGGCCTGGCCCCAGAGGCTGGCGGAGAGTTTGTCCCACTCCCGTCTACTCTCGTTGTTCTAATTCAGAATCTTAGCAGTACACAGAAAGCAAACAAGAACAATTCTAACCTTCAGAAGCCTGTGTCTTTGGGCTGAACCAAGAAGAGCACGCCACTCCAGACTGGGCTGAACAAGCTCCTTTCTCCTCCAACACCAGGACCCCAGTCTACCCCCGGCAGGAAGGAAGTGCTAGTCACAAGACCCAACTGCCACTCCCAGTTGGCCCTTCCCCCACACAAACTGTTAGTCTAGTTTCCTTTCCACACTTGTACACCGCATACAGGGTTCTATCCAGGGTCTGATCATGGATACCATTCAGTGTCTCCAGGATGGGTTGTGAGAGAGAAATGCCAAAAATGAAAGGAAAGACTGGATTTTGAAAAGCTATCTCAGAAAAAAGATGAGATGGAACTCTGCTGCCATGGAGTGATGGAACATTCCAGCCAAGTCAAAAGGTGGAGCAGTTGAAGAACTTGGCTTGAAGAGAGAAGGAACAAAACCCTTACTGAGAAGACAACCTATATCCATTAATCCTTTGCTGAGAAATAGAAGATCCAGACCATTCATTGGTTATATTATTAGGATAGAGACTTTTTCCTTAGGAAGACAAGAGCCTATCCTACAGAAGACTCATACCAACCATCTCACGTCTTGAACTCACCAAGACATTAAAATAGTCAGACTCCTGATTCAAACTCCCTGAAACCAGCTTTAGGAGGGAAATAGTCAGGGACTTCTGTGTCCTCTATCCCTCATTTATATATCAACCCCTTACCCAGTAAATAGATATTTTTGATTTTACTGAAGACTCAATCATCTTCAATGTGCTAGAAGGGGAATTACAAAACAAATCAACTGAGAAAAAAGAGACTGAAGGGGATTCCCTCTTATCTTTCAGCTCCAGTCAGATCTGACTCCATAGTCAAACAGCTCTACCTGGGAGAGCAAGAAGTGGTACTACTTGTCTATATAGGGGCTATGTCCATTCCAGAGATGGCATATTCCAGTTTGGCAGCTCTTGCCTCATCCTTCCCCAGGTTCCCCCAAGGGACTCCCTTATGTCCATTTGGGTGAGGGAGTAGTGGAAGGGACTGGGTCTCCGACATTCCCTCCCTCTGGGAAGCGAGCAACTTTTTATTCTATTGATATAATTTTCTTTCTTTGTAAGCTATTTGTTTTCCTCCTAAAAACTCCAATTTCATTCTTTTTTTTTGTTTGTTTCAGGACTTTATTATTTATGTGTATGTTTATTGTCTAGATTTAATAAAACAATAGAAACATGCTAATAATGAATATTAAACATAAAAGTGTGTCCTGTGATCCCAAGGGTCTTAGGAAAAGGAATACTATCCACATCCAGAGAAAGAATTGTGAGAGTAGAAACACAGAAGAAAAACAACTGCTTGATCACATGGATTGATGGGGATATGATTGGGGATTCTGGCATTGAAAGATCACTCTATTGCACATATGAATAATATGGAAATAGGTTTTGAACAATGACATATGTATAATCCAGTGGAATGGCTTGTTATCTCTGGGAGGGAGGAGGGAAGAGGGGAGGGAAAGAACATGAATCATGCAACCACAGAAAAATATTCTAAATAAATAAATAAATTTATTTTAAAAAAAGTGTGTCCTATGAATAGTTTTTTCTCCAAGAAGGGTTGTTAACTACTTATTAATTCACCTATGAAGGCAGGTGATCTTCAGTACAAAGGCTGAAGGCATAGGCAATTAAAGATAATACCTCATATAATGAAGAAATACTAAGGATTATGGGAATACCAAAAAAAAATCCAGCAAAATCCAGAAATTCCAGATAATTTTACAATATTTGCAAATAGGCACCAGGAAGAGAATGAATTTGCCTTATGGACTCCAGGGGTAGCTGGAAGAAATGATGGAAGCCTTAAAATAAATTTAAAAAATGAATGAAATTAAAGTTCTTAGAAGAAAAATAAATAACATAGAAAGTGAAAAACCTGATGAAAGCAGTGGACACTGAAAACTAAAATGGAATAAATAATTGAAAATTTCAAGAATACCAAAGAAAATAAAAATAAATCACAGCATTAATTCTCCTTTTAACTTTGCTTTTGTACTTTCTGGCATTTCTTATGGACTTACTCTCCCAACTTGTATTCATATTCATACTTTGGGTCCTCAGAGGATGGCTGGCTATATCTTATTTCAGTACTTTAGTTGCTGACCCCTATCTGTGTACTCCCTGTTTTTAGTCAACCAGGTGATATCAATTAGATTTTTTAAGAGGGATTTACTGAGAAGAGATAGCAAGAGTAGTTATTACAAAAACAATACCTTCCCTCCTTCCCCATTACTGGGATACACCAACCATTGCATGTAGGAGGTCCCTGGGGGAAATGGGCATAATTTTAAAGTCCAATGATGAGGCATATGTGTACAGAACAGCAAAAAATTTCCAGTTCCTGGACCACAAGTCTTTGTTCCTTTGTGAAATCTTAATGAAGTTTCCTTTAGTTGTAGTTCTCTTCTGGGTCCTGAGGTTCAATGCTTTCCTAGCTTCAAGGCTAATTTTCTCTTTGCCACTCCATACTATCTCTCTAAAGTGCTATATAAATGTCAATTTTTTTAATCTGTTGAAAACTCAGGACCACCTCCATGTCACAATGAGGCATCAGAGTAGGACTGTGAAGACTAAGAAAGAGATAATTCTATGTTTCTCTGATTTTATGTCTATGATGTGGGATAGCTACCAATATAACAGCTTAATGGTGTGTGTGTTAATTCCAGTCAACAGATGCCAAAAGAAAAAGATCTCTTGTCAATGACAATTGATTCCTTTATATGTTAGACAACCCATATGCTTTTCAGTTCATCGTGTGAATTTTAAAATCCAATTTCCCCCCAACACTTAGTCCCTGTGTGACCTTGGATAAGTATTTAAATATCTTTAAGCCTCATTTTAAAAAATCTTATAATGTTGATTATTTAACAGAACATCAAATTAGAAAATTGGTGTGAATATATGTTGTAAACTGTAAAAAGTACTATTTGAATATAATGTTATAAATTTTATGTAACATAGCATAAATTATGCTTAAAGTTAGAGAAATTCTTGGCATGGTCCAAGTATTTTTTTCCAGAAAGATCTATCTGTTACCTCCCAGTTCACCCTGAACTTCAATAAATATTTGTTCTTTTCTGTTTGTGTTATTATTAACATTATCTTGAAGGACTGCTTTTTGGGTAAGAATAACAGTATATTGCTTAGATCAGCATTATAACCAATAAAGTGACATTGGCCTTCTCCATGACCAGAGACACTGAAACTTGGTCAGGCAGATCATTAAATAGTGTTTCAGGAGCAGATTATTCAGTCCTTCCTTGGAACAACCCAAGATATCCACCCCTCCCCATCCCCATGTCATGGGGAGCATGTACACAGGAAAAGGACTCTTGTCCCCTTCATTTATTAGCCAAATTCTCTTCAAAGGAAAGGCATTCTTTGGGATCCCCAATGACTAAGAAAATACAAAAAGCAGGAGAAAGGAGGGAATCTCTGACCTAGAATTCAGACAGGTATACACAGAAATTCTCTCTCCTATTCAGGAATTGATCAGGGTCCTCTGGGGTAGGAATTAATACAGCTTATGAAAAATAAATTCTTACATGGGTGTGAAATAAATTCCATTAAACAATCATTTATTAAGAACTGCAAGAGCAAGAGGATACCTATCAATTGGGAAATGGCTAAACAAGTTGTGGCATATGATTAAGATGGAATAGCATTGTGTTATGTGAAATGAAGAGCAGGTACAATAATCTGAAGACATATATGAAATTATGAAGTATGAAACAGACAGAATCAAGAGAACATTATCTACTGCTACAGAAGTATTATTGGAAGAATGACTTGTATATGTCCACCTCCAGAGAAAGAACTGACAAATAGAAATAAATGAGAATTAATTTTCTACATAGATGTATCTTTTTGTCAAATGGTGCCTTCTCAAATGGGGCAAGAAGTGAGAAGGAGGGAGTTAACAGGGTATTTTAATGTAACATCTAAATAGATTGTTGCTTAAAAAATAGAGTCTATTATATACCGGATATTGTGCTAGTTATAGATACTAATATAAAAATGGAATAAAGGGAGCAGCTGGGTGACTAATTGGATTTAGATGCGAAAGTCCTGTATTCAAATCTGTTCTCAGACACTTCCCAGCTGTGTGACCCTGGGCAAGTCACTTAACCCCCATTGCCCAGCCCTTATTACTCTTCTGCCTTGGAGTCAATACACAGTATTGATTCTAAGACAGAAGGAAAGGGTTTAAAAAATGATATAGTATGTGTTCTCAAAGAGATTATATTCTACTGGTAGAAACAAAATGAATTCAGATATGCAAATATAAAAAATAATCAAAGTACAGGTATCCTTTCCATATCAGTCTTTCCCCTTCTCAGTTTTGATATATTGCATGCAGGCCAGCATAAGAAATTAAATGAGAACATGAATCATGTAACTGTGGAAAAATACTCTAAACCAATTAATTAAATAAATTTTTTATATAAAAAAGAAATTAAATGAGAATTTTTGGAGAGTTTTGTGGAAACCATAGATGACATAGGAAGGCTAGCAGATGACACAGAAAAAGTTTAGAAACTCAGAAATGTGTAAAATAGATATATAGTATTATATAACATCAACATATTTTTTCTTGTAGTGCCATAAATCTATGCAATTTCCTTTCTAGTAAACATGCCATAAAAGCAAATGAAAAGATTCAGACTTCTTTTTTATGAAAGGAAGGCCATTTTTTTAATGTGGATTTTCCAGGCCTTTGGGTCACCAGACTCCTAACCCCGTCATATGAAAGGGGATACTTGTACAGATATAGTAATGGGGGAGGAATCCAGATAAGCATCTAACAATTTAAGCCACACTTTGGACAAATATGCCTCTTTATTTTTTTTTCTCATGTAAATTTCTAGTTATGTCTCTTTTCACTGGTCATGGATGGTATGGAGATGCTCTGTGTGCTCAATGTCCTGTAATCAGTCTATCACTCACAAGTATGTTCGAGGCACTGTCTTCAAGGAGCTTACATTCTAATGGAGAAAGACAACAGAAGAGGGAGCTAAAAAGGGAACAAAGGAAGAGGACTGCAGAAAGAGTCCTGTGGAGATGAGTTAACAGTACAACCTAGAGGAGGAGGAGGACATCTTTGGCCAATCCATCAGAAATGGACTCTGCCTCAAGGGCAGAGAGTATTTTCAACATGAGAAGTCCTCCAGGGATGGAGTACGCTTCTAGGGTGCAGAGTTTTACACAATGCCATCCAGAACATCCGCTCTGGAGGGAAGGGAATTTTTTTTTCTGTTTCTATTTCTAGTGCCTAACAAGACCTCATGTGTGGTAGGAACTTAATCACCATTTGGTGAATTGACTTCAATTGGGAAGGACCATGGCTAAGGAATCCTTCTTCCTTTTGAACTCCACATCCATTCTCCAGCAATTAATGATTTCATTAGGAGATGGCATTTGAGCTGATCTTTGAGCAACTATAGGGATTCTCTGAGTCAAATGTGAAGAGGGAGTGCATTCAAGTGCAGGGGACAGCCTGTCACCCTGTGGAAAGGCATGGACAGAGGCAGAGAATAGAATGCCCAGCCTGGAATGAGCAGTCAGCCTGGGGAACTACATTTGAACCAGACTGAGAAGGATTTAAAAAGTCAAACAGAAAGATTTGTATTCAATTTTAGGGGTAAAAGGGATCCATTTGAACTTTTTTAGATAGGCGGTAATAGTGAAACTAGTGCTTTTGGAATTGATTTTTTTAAAAACATTGTTTTATTTGGTCATTTTCAAACATTCATTGGAAAAAAAGGATCATTTTCTTTTCCTACTCCTTACCCTCCTGCCACCCCTCCCACAGCCTATGGGTATTCCACTGGGTATCACATGTGTCCTTGATCCAGACCCATTTCTGTGTTTTTGGTATTTGCATTAGGGTGTTCATTTAGAGTCTCTCCTCTGTCATGTCCCCTCCACCCCTGTAGTCAAGCAGTTGCCTTTCCTCTGTGTTTTTACTCCCACAGTTTGCCCTCTGCTTGTGGATAGTGTTTTTTAGATCCCTGCAGATTGTTCAGGGACATTGATTGCATTGCCACTAATGGAGAAGTCCATTATGTTCGATTGTACAGTCTCTGTGTACAATGTTCTCCTGGTTCTGCTCCTCTCACTCTGCATCAATTCCTGGAGGTTGTTCTAGTTCACATGGAATTCCTCCAGTTCATAATTCCTTTGAGCACAATAGTATTCCATCACCAACATATTCCACAATTTGTTCAGCCATTCCCCAATTGAAGGGCATCCCCTCATTTTCCAATTTTTGGCCATCACAAAGAGTGCAGCTATGAATATTCTTGTACAAATCTTTTTCCTTATTATCTCTTTGGGGTATAAACCCAGCAGTGCTGTGGGCTGGATCAAAGGGCAGACAGTCTTTTAATGCCCTTTGGGCATAGTTCCAAATTGCCTTCCAGAATGGTTGGATCAGTTCACAACTCCACCAGCCATGAATTAATGTCCCTACTTTGCCACATCCCCTCCAGCATTCATTACTTTCCTTTGCTGTCATGTTAGCCAATCTGCTAGGTGTGAGGTGATACCTCAGAGTTGTTTTGATTTGCATTTCTCTGATTATAAGAGATTTAGAACACTTTTTCATGTACTTATTAATAGTTTTTATTTCTTTAGCTGAAAACTGCCTGTTCATGTCCCTTGCCCATTTATCAATGGGAGAATGGCTTGATTTTTTGTACAATTGATTTAGATCTTTGTAAATTTGAGTAATTAAACCTTTATCAGAGGTTTTTGTTATGAAGATTGTTTCCCAATTTGTTGCTTCCATTCTGATTCTAGTTACATTGGTTTTGTTTGTACAAAAACTTTTTAATTTGATGTAGTCAAAATTATTTATTTCACATTTTGCGACTTTTTCTAAGTCTTGCTGGGTTTTTAAATCTTTCCCTTCCCAAAGGTCTGACACATATGCTATTCTGGGTTCACCTAATTTACTTATAATTTCCTTCTTTATGTTCAAGCCATTCACCCATTCTGAGTTTATCTTGGTGTAGGGTATGAGATGTTGATTCAAACTTAATCTCTCCCACAGTCTTCCAATTTTCCCAGCAGTTTTTAACAAATAGTGGATTTTTGTCCCAAAATCTGGAGTCTTTGGGTTTGTCATAGATTGTCTTGCTGAGGTCACTTACCCAAAGTTTATTCCACTGATCCTCCTTTCTGTCTCTTAGCCAGTACCAAATTGTTTTGATTGCCACTGCTTTATAATATAGTTTGAGATCTGGGACTGCAAGGCCACCTTCCTTTGTATTTTTTTTTTTCATTATTTCCCTGGATATCCTTGATCCTTTGTTCTTCCAAATGAACTTTGTTATGGTTTTTTCTAATTCAGTAAAAAAGTTTTTTGGTAGTTAGATGGGTATGGCACTAAATACATAGATAAGTTTGGGTAGGATGGTCATTTTTATTATATTAGCTTGTCCTACACATGAGCAGTTAATGTTTTTCCAATTGCTCAAGTCTAGTTTTAGTTGTGTGGAGAGTGTTTTGTAGTTGTGTTCAATATAGTTCCTGTGTTTGTCTCGGGAGATAGATTCCTAAGTATTTTATATTGTCTGAGGTGATTTTGAATGGAATTTCTCTTTCTAATTCTTACTACTGAGATGTGTTGGAAATCTATAGAAATGCTGATGACTTACATGGGTTTATTTTGTATCCTGCTACTTTGCTAAAGTTGTTGATTATTTCTACTAGCTTTTTAGTTGATTCTCTAGGATTCTTTAAGTAAATCATCATATCATCCACAAAGAGTGACAGCTTGGTCTCCTCCTTGCCAGTTTTAATACCTTCAATTTCTTTTCCTACTCTAATTGTTACTGCTAGTGTTTCTAGTACAATGTTAAATAATAGAGGTGATAATGGGCATCCTTGTTTCACTCCTGATCTTATTGGGAATGCATCTAGTTTATCCCCATTGCAGATGATATTAGCTGATGGTTTTAGATATATACTGTTTATTATTTTTAGGAACGACCCTTCTATACCTATGCTTTCGAGTGTTTTTAATAGGAATGAGTGTTGTATTTTATCAAAGGCTTTTTCTGCATCTATTGAAATAATCATGTGATTTTTTGTTGGTTTGCTTGTTGATATGGTCAATTATGTGGATGATTTTCCTAATATTGAACCATCCTTGCATTCCTGGTATAAATCCTACTTGATCATAGTGAATGGCCCTCCTGATCACTTGCTGGAGTCTTTTTGCTAGTATCCTGTTTAAGATTTATGCATCTTTGTTCATTAGGGAGATTGGTCTATAGTTTTCTTTCTCCATTTTTGACCTGCCTGGCTTAGGAATTAGTACCATATTTGTGTCATAAAAGGAATGCGGTAGAACTCCCTCTTTGCTTATTATGTCAAATAGTTTATATAGTATTGGGATTAGTTGTTCTTTGAATGTTTGATGGAATTCACTTGTGAATCCATCAGGCCCTGGGGATTTTTTCTTAGGGAGTTCTTTGGTGGCCTATTGGATTTCTTTTTCTGATATGGGATTATTTAAGAATTCTATTTCTTCTTCTGTTAGTCTAGGCAATATTTATTTTTATAAATATTCATCTATATCACCTATATGGCATATTTATTGCCATACAAATGGGCAAAGTAGTTTTTAATGATTGCCTTAATTTCCTCTTCATCAGAGGTGATGTCCCCCTTTTCATCTATGATACTGTTAATTTGCTTTTCTTCTTTCCTTTTTTAAACTAAATTGACCAGTTCTTTGTCTATTTTGTTTGTTTTTTCAAAGTACCAGCTTCTAGTCTTATTTATTAGTTCGATAATTCTATCACTTTTGATTTTATTAATTTTCCCCTTAATTTTTAGGATCTCTAATTTGGTTTTCTTCTGGGGTTTTTTAAGTTGTTCGCTTTCAATTTTTTTGATTTTTATGTCTAATTCATTGATCTCTGCCCTCCCTAATTTGTTAATATATGCACTCAAGGATATGAATTTTCCTCTGAGTACTGCTTTGGGTGCATCCCATAAGGATTGAAAGGATGTCTCACCATTGTCATTTTCTTCAATGAAACTATTAATTTTTTCTATGATTTGTTCTCTAACCGATTTTGGAGTATCATATTATTTAATTTCCAATTGATTTTTACTTTGGCTCTACATGTACCCTTACTGATCATTATTTTTATTGCCTTATGATCTGAAAAGGTTGAATTTATTATTTCTGCTTTTCTGCATTTGTATGCCATGTTTTTATGACCTAGTGTATGGTCAGTCTTTGTGAATGTGGCATGTGCTGCTGAAAAGAAGGTGTATTCCTTTTTGTCCCTATTTATTTTTCTCCATATATCTATTATATCAAATTTTTCTAAGATTTCATTCACCTCTTTTACCTCTTTCTTATTTATATTTTGATTTGATTTATCTAAATTTGATAGTGGTTGGTTCAGGTCTCTCACTAATATAGTTTTACTATCTATTTACTCCTTCAATTCTCCTAGTTTCTCCATTAGAAATTTGGGTGCTATACCATTTGGTGCATATATGTTGATTAGTGATATTTTCTCATTGTCTATACTGCCTTTTATCAGGATGTATTTACCTTCCCTATCCCTTTTAATCAGGTCTATTTTTGCTTTGGCTTTGTCAGATATCATGATTGTAATTCCTGCCTTCTTTCTATCAGGTGAGGCCCAATAGGTCTTACTCCAACCTTTAATTCTAACCTTGTGAGTATATACCCGCCTCATGTGTGTTTCTTGAAGACAACATATGGTAAGATTTTGGATTCTAATCCACTCTGCTATTCGTCTGCATTTTATGGGTGAGTTCATCCTATTCACGTTCAAAGTTATGATTGTCACTTGTGAATTCCCTGGCATTTTGATCTCCTTCCCTTATTCTGACCTTTCTTCTTTTGCTATAACTTTTTTAATACAATCCCTTACCTTTTGTCTTGAGGCAGAAGAGTGGTAAGGGCTAGGCAATGGAGGTCAAGTGATTTGCACAGGGTCACACAGCTGGGAAGTGTCTGAGGCCAGATTTGAACCTAGGACCTCCCGTCTCTAGGCCTGACTCTCAATCCACTGAGCTACCCATGTGCCCCCACTGCCATAACCTTTTAAATCAGTGGTTTACTTTAAATAGTCCCCCTAGTCCCCTCCCTTGGTATGCTTCCCTTTCTAGCCCCTCCCTTTTTGTTCTCTTCTTGTTTTCTTTTTTTAGGGTCTGTTAGTTTCCCTCCCCCTTCTCCTTCCCTCCCTTTTTGTACTCCCTCTATCCTACCCCCCCTTAATTTCCCTTTCTCCATTACACTGTTGGATAAGATAGAATCCAAGATCCCAATGGATCTAGATGCTCTTCCCTCTCAGAGTTGATTTCACTGAAAGTAAGGTTTAAGTAATATCAATTAGCACCCTCTTCCTCTCCTTCTTATAAGAGAATTCTTCCCCTCCCCTTCCCATGTGTACCTTTGTGTTACAAAGATTATTCTATTTAATTTATTTCTATTTCTTCAAGTATATCTTGATACCATCATCAATTCCCCCCCTCCCTTTTTCTTTCTTTTTTCCCCCATTTCTCTATATCATCTTAATGCCCCAACATTTTCCTATGAGTGATTCTTCTAATTACTCTAATAATGTATACAATTTTTGAGTTACACATAACATTTTCCCCACATATTAATATATATAATTTGATCTAAATGTAATCCTTATAGAAGAGAGTTTGAATAAAAGAAATTTTTTTTTCTCCTTTTCCCTTTCTTTCATATTTACCTTTTCATGTTTCTCTTGCTCTTTGTGTTTGGATATCATACTTTCCATTGAGCTCTGGTCTTTTCTTTTCAAATACTTGGAAATCTTCTATTTTGTTGAATGCCCATACTTTCCCCTGGAAGTATATAGTCAGTTTTGATGGATAGGTGATTCTTGGTTAAAGACCCAGTTCTCTTGCCTTTCTGAATATTGTGTTCCAGGCCTTGCGGTCATTCAGTGTGGAAGCTGCCAGGTCTTGTGTGAACCTGATTGGTGCTCCTTTGTATCTGAATTGTTTCTTTTTGGCTTCTTGTAGGATTTTCTCTTTACCTTGGAAGTACTTGAATTTGGCAATTACATTCCTGGGAGTTGTCTTTTTGGGATTTAGTATAGAGGGTGTTCTATGAACCCTTTCGATTTCTATTTTGCCCCCTTGTTCTAGAACCTCTGGGTAGTTTTCTTGGATGATATCTTGTATTATGATGTCAAGATTCCTGTTTATTTCTGGCTTTTCAGGTAGACTAATGATTCTCAGATTGTCTCTACTTCCTCTGTTTTCCTGATCTGTCACCTTGTCAGTGAGATAGTTTATGTTTTCTCCTATTTTGTCAGTCTTTTAACTTTGCTTTATTAATTCTTGTTGTTTTGCAAGATCATTGTCTTCCAGTTGCCTAATTCTGGTCTTTAAGGACTGGTTTTCCTTTTCAGTTTGGCCTATCCTGCTTTTTGAGGCTTCCAGCTGTTTCTCCAATTGAGAGTTCTTGTCCCTCAGATTGTTTTTTTCTCTTTTTCATTATTTCCCATTTTTCCTGCCAGAAGGCCTCCATCTTTTTGATAACCTCCAATTTAATTTCTTCAAGAGCTTGTAGATAATTTCCATTTCTTTTGGAAGGTTTTGGAGTATTTATTTGGGTTTCCTCTTCTGCTATTTCCTCTGTAGTCTGTATTTTTCTTCCGTAAATAATATCCAAAGTCAACCCCTTCTTCTTGCTTTTCTTGGTGTTGGGAAGTTGTTCCTGGGCACTGTTTGCCACCTCTATGGTTTTTCCTTCCCTTTTCAGTCAGAAATCTGAGTGAGGAGGACTGGATCTCTGTGTATGGATCTAATGATCAAGGCTTTTTGCCTTGGGAAAGCTCTCGATTCTCTCAGCTGGGCTATCTTCTTGGGGGGGCCCGAAATCTGCCCTCCCCTGCCTGCTGGCATTTCGGGTATTACTGCTCTCAGGGATAAGTCCTTGGTGGTCTTAGTCAACTCCCAAGACCTATATGTGCCCCTTGCTTACTTCAGGGGTGCCCTTTGCACACTCATTGATTATGGTGTGCTGGTTCTGAGTGCCCTAGTTCTGAGTTCCCCTTGCCCGCCTGCTGGGGTTTCAGGTGTTACTGCTCTCAAGGGTAAGTCCTTGGTGGTCCTAGTCAGCTCCCAAGACCTGGGGTTGCCCGTTGCTCACTCCTGGTGTGCCCCTCCCTCCCTCGTTGGTTCTGATGCTCACTGATTTTAACTCTGGCTCCATAGGTGTGGTGGGGGAGGATAGGTCACCTCAAGTTTGGGTGGGAGCTTTTTTGTTCCCTTATAGTGTGGAAATGACCGAATCCCATGTACCTTCAGTGTTGCACCCTACTGTAGAGTTCCTCTGTTCTTATGAGGATGATTTTTTGGGGGTCTTTTGGAGTCATCTTTATCATTGGGTCTGAGGAAGGGAAGTGAGCCATGTCTAATTTGCCACCATGCTTACCCAGAAGCCCTGCTTTTGGAATTTAAATGGGTAAGAATGTGAAGGATGACTAAGAAGACTTATTAGTGCTCTTTACAGGTAGCTGGATCCATAACAGGAGCACATCATCTTTCAGGTGTCTGTGGGTCACTCCAAGCTGTATTGTATGCAAGTAACAAAGTCCAGTCCTAAAAAAGGATTCAGTCAAGGAAACAATGATCAGATCAGGAAAGAATTGAAGAAAAAAGGCAGTAGAATATTCCCGATTCTAGATAGTCACAAGTGATGAGTGAGCAAAGTACTTCTCTCACTGTCTCTCCCCTCTCTCCCCTCACCACCCCCATCTCTCTCCCTCCCTCTGGCTATTTCATCAATATCTCCTTAAATACTTTACCTGATCTGTCATCCCCTCAAACTACTGTGATAAAGCTCTCTTCCCTTTAATAGCTAAACTAAGAAAAAGTCATCTGTACTCAGGGCATTTAATTCCTCACCTTCCACTCCCTTATCAACCCCTTGTATTCCAGACTTATACAACAGAAACTCCCCTTCCAAAGTTATCAATGACAAAATGGCAAACTGACAGTCCTCACTCTCCTTGACCTCTCTGTAGCTTTGGACCTTATTGATATGCCTTCCTCCTGGTCATTCTCTTTTCCCTTGGCTCCTGTGGCTCTTTCCTGAGTCTCATCCTGTCTGTTTCTCAGTTTCTCTTGCAGGATCATCAGTCTATTTTTTATACTTTAAAAAGCCTCTTACTTTCTGCTTGAGTAACAATTCTAACACAGAAGGGTAAGGACCAGGCAAATGGGGTTAAGTGATTTGACCAGGGACACACAGCTGGGAACTGTCTGAGACCATATTTGAACTCAGGTCTTCCTGACTTTTGGTCTGGTTCTTCTACTGAGCCATCTAGCTGCCTTTCTCCTATACATGGGTGTCTAGAAAGATTCTTCCCTTTCTTGCATTTTCTTCTTTAGAAATCTTATCTGCTTCAATGGGTTCAATGATCATACATCCACCCCTTTTCTGTCTCCTGAACTTTAGTCCTGCATCAAGCTGCTTGTTGGGATTCCCCATCTGAATATATCACCAGCATTTCTTAAACTCACTGTGTCTAAAAGAAAACTCAGCCCCTGCCCCTAGTCTGTCCTCTTCACATCTTTTCTATTTCTGTTGAAGATGTTACCATCCTTTCAGTCACCTAGGCTGCCAACCCTGCAATTATCCTTGGCCCTTCCCTCTTTTTCATTCACTGCTTCCTATATCCAACCAGTTACCAAGTTTCATTCATTTTTGGTTTCACCTTTTCTGTTACATTCATTCGTTTCTGTCCACTCACACAACGATCATTACCATGGTTCAGATTCTCTCTTCTGGATTATTGGTTTATTTTTAATTTTTAATTGATTAATTGAGAACATTTTCCATGGTTCCATGATTCATGTTCTTTCCCTCCCTTCCTCCCACACCCTCCCATAGCCAAGGAGCAATTCCACTGGGTTTTACATGTGTCATTGAACAAGACCTATTTCCATATTATTAATATTTGCACGAGTGATCATTTAGAGTTTACATTTCCAATCATATCCCCATCAACCCATGTGATTGAGCAGTTGTTTTTCTTCTGTGTTTCTGCTCCCACAGTTCTTTCTCTGAATGTGAGTAGTTTTCTTTCTCATAAGTTCCTCAGAATTGTCCTGGATCATTGTATTGCTGCTAGTAGAGAAGTTCTTATGGATTATTGTAATGGCCTCCTTAATTAATTTGTCTTCCTTTTTTCTAGACTCTCTCCCTCTATAAATGTTCTTCCATACAGCTTCCAAAACAATTTCCCTAAGGCATTAACCCGACCAGGTCATCTGCTCAATAACAACTTCCTAATCTTCAACATGGGCACCTAGGTTGCACAATGGTTAGAGCTCCAGCCCTGAAATCAGGAAGACCTGAGTTCAAATCCAGTCTCAGACACTTATTAGCTGTGTGACCCTAGGGCAAGTCTCTTAAGCCTATTGGTCTCAGTTTCCTCATGTATAAATGAGCTGGAGAAGGAAATGTCAATCTAGCTGTGTGACTTTGGGCAAGTCACTTAACTCTGTTTGCCTCCATTTCCTCATCTGCAAAATGAGATGGAGAAGGAAGTGGCAAACTATTCTAGTATCTTTGCCAAGAAAACCCGAAATGGGGTCATGAAGAGTCAGCCACAACCAAAAAAATCAAACAGTTTTCAACACATTAATTAATATCCAGTCTCTGCTCAAAGATTTCCACTGGCAATTGCTTTAAGCATAAAATATCTCCTTGGACTGACATTTGAAATACTCTATAATCTGACTCCAGCTGCCCTTTGTAGACTTTCATAATCCCCTTCATATATTCCACAGTCCTGTCAAACTGGTCTACTTATTCCTCATGTCATCCCCTCCAAGAAATCTAGAGAGACAATGGAGGAGGATAGGAGAGTGAGCTCGCCTGGAAGCCAGGGAGGCCTAGAGTTCAAGTCTTGCCTCTGACATATATTGACTTTGGGACTGGGCAAGTTGCTTAACTCTCAGCGAGTTGGGACCTCTCTGAGATTATGAATCACAGAGAAGAAGATACCTACTTGATTTGGTAGACTTCAACCTATGTCAATGAAATTATAGATTCAGTTCCCTATTACCAACCACGAAGACTAAATATTCTTCTACATGCCATTCCTTCAATTGCCTGAAACTAGCATCACCTCCCTTCTAAGTCTTCCCAAGGCTAAACAATTTCTGTTTCTTCCATCAAAATCCTTGTAAGTGATTCTCTTCGGTCCTGTCTTTCCATCCTGGCCACTCTCATTTTTATGAACTCTATTTTATCCGTTTCTCTCCTTAAAATATAGCATCAGGGGAGAGCTGGGTAGCTCAGGGGATTGAGAGCCAGGCCTAGAGACAGGAGGTCCTGGGTTCAAATCTGGCCTCAGACACTTCCCAGCTGTGTGACCCTGGGCAAGTCACTTGACCTCCATTGCCTAGCCCTTACCACTCTTCTGCCTTGGAACCAATACACAGTATTGATTGCAAGATGGAAGGTGAAGGTTTAAAAAAATATAGCATCAGAAGGTACCATAGGGAGAAATGCTCAAATCAATGAGAATAGAATCAAGAATGAATAAAAGAGAGGCAGCTAGATAGCCCAGTGGATAGAGAGCCAGGCCTGGAGTTGGGAAGACTCAGGTTCAAATTTGACCTGATACATCCTAGCTGGGTAACCCTGGATAAGTCATTTAATCTTGTTGGCTGGTCCTTGGCCTTCTATTTTAGAGTTGTTACTTAGACAGAAAGTTTAAAGGGTTTTTTTTAAGTGAATAAAAGAGATGATTGACAGTTGAGGTGAAATATTTTAGTTGAACCCATGGACAAACTGATATGATTATTATTAGTGTAGTTCATAATGCATTTAAAACCTTATTCTGAAAAAAAATCATTATTCATGTCTTTCTTTAATTTCTCTATAGATCAGGAGTTCTTAACTTAGGGGTCCATAGATTTGTTTTTAAAAATATTTTTGGGACAGGTAGGTGGCACAATAGATAGATTGCTAGATCTGGTGTTAGGAGGATCTAGGTTCCAATCTTACTGCAGAAACTTTCTGGCTGTGTGACCTTGGGCAAGTCATTTAATCCCATTGCCCTTCTGTCTTAGAGTTGTTAAAACAGAAAGCAAGGATTTAAAAAATATTCTAATAACTGTAATTCAATTTAAGTGTTTTCCTTTGTTTTATATATATATATTTCAAACTCTTATCTTCCATCTTAGAATTGATACTGTATTTTGGTTCCAAGGCAGAAGAGTGGCAAGGGCTATTGGAAAGGGCTAAGTGATTTGCCCAGGATCACACAGCTAGGATGTCTATGTAACATAGATATATTTTAAAGTTGTTTTGAGAACGAGTCTGTAGACTTTACTAGACTTCCAAAGAGTTCTGTGGCACCAAAAAAGTTAATTTCTATTCAAATACACTGGTAATGAGGTGAATCAGTGAACGGAGTGATGCACTTGGAAGATTCCACTCTTGGACAATAAAATTCTGTGTGACTCTGGGCTTTCTAACTCTCCTTACAATTCCTTAATTTCACTTAATTCCTGTCTGCCTCAATTTCCTCATGTGTAAAATGAGGATAATAATAAAAAGCACCTCCCAGGATTGTCATGAGGATAAACTATGATTTTTGTAAAGTGACTTACAACTATAAAAATGCAAACTATTGTTATGCCTTTTTTGTACCAGTACAGCATTAAGGCTACTCATCTGTTACCCCTCATTCTTGCTATGTGGCCAGTACACCTCATACACTCAATTTTGGTGTGCAAGTTCTCATTGCTAATTAGCTTCAGTTTAGTTAAACTCATTTCACATTTTTTTGGTTGCTCTTTGCGTCACCCACCATTTTGAGCCTTCATGAATTGATATTCAATCATGTCCAGCCATATAGTACCAGAAGAAGAATATGGGTATTAAGAGGATGTATTTTTGCCTAGGGAACTCTGATCAACACAGTGACCAATGATGATTCTACAGGACTCATGATGAAGCATGTTGGTCATCTCCTGATGAGAAATGATAGTCTCAGAATGCAGACTGAGATATATATTTTTTGAGGTCGTGGTCAATGTGGGAATTAATTTTGCTTGATTGTTCATGCATATAAAAATAACATTTAATAAAAAGAGAGAAGGCTGGGCTTTTGGATAAGGGAGTAGTTTGGGATCATTAAAGGTATTTTCATGACATTGATTTATTTTGAACGATTTTGTCAAAGTCTTCCTTGAATTTCTTCTCTAATCTACTCTCTGTAGCAGATGTTGGTGAATAGGGTGGCTTGTTTGGTTACTCTCAATCTCATCCTTAGAATCCAATTCTACAGTTTTATAAACATCAAAATTGTGGATGACTTTGAAGCCAATAGAGAGTTGCATAGTGGGTCTTGCAGGAGATTGCGGCACATTAACAATAATGATTCACTTGTCAGAAGGGGATTAAAAGATGTCCTGGAAGTGTATGAGGGGAAAGGAAGGTGAGCATATCAGGCAGCAGGGCAAGGCATTACAGAGAGACAACTTGAATAGTGTTGCTATTCATGCCATGTTAAAAGACCTGGGGCAGGGAACCTGGGCAAGTCATTTAACCCCCATTGCCTAACTCTTACTGCTCTTCTGCCTTAGAAACAATATACAGTATTGATTCTAAGAAAAAAGGTAAGAATTAAAAAAAAAGACCTGGTGGAAGAATCTCATTACATAGCATAGATCCTACGAAGGATTTAGAAGCCCATATGGAAAGTAGTTCCACCGAATGAGAAACCATAACCCAGTTGCAATCTGAACCCTTGGAGGGAATACCAACATCTAGAAGATTGGAGATCCAATGAAAAAATTTTTTTCAAGCAGCTACCTAGTACAGTGGATAGAGTGCCAGATTAGAAGTCAGGAAGACCTGAGTTTGACTTCTGCAGCAGTCATTTATAAGTCCTATGACCCTAGGTAAGTCACTTAATCTCTATTTGTCTCAATTTCCTCATCTGTGAAAGGACAAATAATAATAGCACCTCCCTTTCAGCATTATTGGGGAGATCCAACAAGATAGCATATGTAAAGGGGTTTGCAAACCTTAAAATACTATATAAATATTATCTATCAATAAATAAACTTTTTAACAGCTTTGATGTCATTCTCACTTCATTCTCCCTCATTTCACATAGTCAATAAATTGCCAAATGTTGTCATTTTTAAACTCCATAGCATCTCTCACATGCTTCCCTTTCTGTTGACATGGCCACAACCCAAGTTTGGACTTTTATTCCTTTCACTGTGAAAGGGAATTCTTTATTCTCTTTGTCTATTTTGAGTTAACACTTGGTTAACACTAACTTAAGTGTCCCTACTTAGTACCTTACCAAACTGTTAAGTGTGAATCAGACTTTCTTTTAGTACCCCTACTTAGTACCTCATCAGACATTGAGTGTTCACAAGTCATTTGCTAAAATGGGTAACAACTCAATCAGGAAATTATGAATCATTGATAAGAGTTTACACCTCCAGATGATGAGAAGTGGATCCTGCAAGACACTGCCCCACCCTGGGCAGTGCTAGACAATTTGAAAGCTGTGATTGGCCCCTGTGAAGAGGGGAAGGGACAAGAAGTCACTATAAAATCCATGAATCCTTCAGCTTGAGGGAGTCTCTTGGGACTGTTTCCTGGAAATGGTCTTCTGGGGAGAGTTGGCTTGAGATCAGCTTCAGAAGAAGGTCAACTTCAGAGTTAAGTTGGCTTGAGGAGTCATCCTTCACAAAGCCTTCAGGTCAACATCTTGACCTACCTCTTGGAGGGAACTTGGGTGAGTGAATAGCTGGCTTTCCTTTACTGATCTCTGGAGAGAGTTTAATTCTGGTTGAAGGTCAACAGGTCCTGGCTGAGTCAAGCTCCAGAGCAATGCTTAGTTAGATAGGCTAAATATCTTCTCTACCTTTTGTATTTCTCTACTTTCACTCTTTCTACCCCTTTTGTAAATAAATGCTATTCAATGTCATTTTGCCTTTGAGCAATAATACTTTAAAATGGTAACAACCATTATTATTTTTAATTTTCATATATTTTAGTCAAACCATTAATTTTAATCCCTACACAGAGAATGGAGGTTAAGTGACTTACCAGGATTAAACAGCTAGGGAATGGCAGAGATCCTCTTTGGACCCAGGACTTCCAGCCTCTAGTCTTCTCTGACCAGTGAACCACCTTGTGTAAGTAGAAATCCAGAAGAAAACATATGATATCATTTGTTTATATGGATTTTTTTTAATTCATTGGGCATAATTCCAGATTATTTTCCAAAATGGTTGCATCAGTTCATAGTTCCTCATCTACCTTCCTACCATTATTTTCCATTACTCCCTTTCCCATCATCTGTGGTCCAGTCAAGCTGAAGTTTTTGCTGTTCCTTACACATAACAGCCCATCTCCTTTCTTGGTACTACCTGTCACCTAGTCTTTAAAATTGTTTCCTTCAAAACTTTGCTCAGGGGAGTCTCTGGGTGGCTCAGTGGATTGAGAGCCAGGTCTAGGGAAAGGAGGTCCTAGGTTCAAATCTGGCCTCAGACACTTCCCAACTGTGTGACCCTGGGCAAGTCACTTGACCCCCATTGCCTAGCCCTTGCTGCACTTCAGCCTTGGAACCAATACACAGTAGTGACTCCAAGGAAGAATGTAAGGGTTAAAAAACAAACAAACAAAACTTTGCTCAAAGAACATCTTGTACACGAAACTTTTCCTAATTCTGCAGTTGCCCATGTCCTATCCCTCCCCCTTCCACTTCATTTGCATTTACATTGCATATACTTATGCATGAGTCCCCTTCATGAGAATGTAGACTTTTTCACTTTTGTTTTTAAAACCCCAAAGTCTAACGGAGTGCTTTAGGTATGGTAAGTAGGTCCTTAATAAAAGTTCAATTGATTATTACATCAATTATCCTTGGAATTAAATTTGCGTATAAAAACCCAACCTGAGATCTAAAAAATGTTTTTTTGGATCATCCATGTAACTGTTATGGACAATTAAGAGGTAATTAACTCTATTACTCTGCATGGCTGAAAATAGGATGATAGATTTAGCACTTTACCCCTGAAGAACTATGCATCATATGAGCTTGAGGCTAAACAGCTTAGAATCTACTTCACAAAAGCAAAATATAGAATAAAATTAATTTATCATCTCGTTATTTACCCTAGTGATTCTTTTAGTGTGGTTTTGTGGCAATAAATCTAAGGCGTTGCTAGAATTTGGCAGGAGCTTTCCCATTTAGATGCTTGCCATGAGCAGCTCTCAGCTATTCCCCAGATGCTGAAAGTGGGCCAGTTCTTGGCACGTTAAACATATGTGCTCTGTACATTTTGTCCCACCTCAGCCCTCTGAAGATGGACTTCTTCGCCCTTTCCCTTCTCTCACCGGTGCTTTGCCCCTTCTTTCAGGCTGCGTCCCCTCTTGGGTCTCCAGTGGGCACCCTCAAGTCCCAGCTTTAAGCCACTGATGCAAATGATAACTGTGTCCAAATGGAAGATAAATTCATCTGACCAGCTTCTCTGATTAAGTGGAGGCAAACTACCATAGCTCAAAGCACTAAACTCTGCCTCTGGGAAACAACTCTGGGAGGTGTCTGCTGTTAGGGAACAAAGGCTCCACCTCTGACTTTTCTGCTAGGGGAGGAAGCTTTCCTGCAACTTACAGTCATAGAATGTTGTCTACAGGGGCAGAACATCAGGTCTGGAGTCAAAAGACCAGGGTTCAAATTTCACCGCTATGTGACCCCTAGCCCTTACCTCTCTTCTGTCTTAGAATTAATCCTAAAACAGAAGGTAAGAATGCTAGGTTAAGTGACTTACCATCAATGTGTGTCAGAGACAGGACTTGAACTCAGGTTTTCCTGCTTTAGAATTGATCCTAAGACAGAAGGTAAGAATGCTAGGTTAAGTGACTTACCATCAATGTGTGTCAGAGACAGGACTTGAACTCAGGTTTTCCTGCCTTAGAATTGATCCTAAGACAGAAGGTAAGAATGCTAGGTTAAGTGACTTACCACCAATGTGTGTCAGAGACAGGACTTGAACTCGGGTCTTCCTGCCTTAGAATTGATCCTAAGACAGAAGGTAAGAATGCTAGGTTAAGTGACTTACCACCAATGTGTGTCAGAGACAGGACTTCCTGCCTTTGAGGGTAACTCTATTCATTACATCAGAGGTGTCAAAAAAATGTAACCTACTGGTAGCCTACAACATTCTTGAGTGGGACCTGAAATAGATTAAAATATGAGCAGGAAATATTTAACAAAATCTATAAAAATATGATAGAACCTAGATAATGCTAATATGTGGTTTTCTTAGTCAATAGCCTACAGGAGTCTTCACATATGTTTTCGTGGTCCCATTTCAACTTGAGTTTGACAGCCCTGCTCTACATCATTGCCTCCCACTCAGGATTATTTGAACTAATTCCATTTTTCAAATAAATTGTTGATTTAAATAATAAGCAAGAAGCAATGGGAAGTAAATTAATGGAAAATAAAAGGGAAACTGTGTGGAAACATTGTTCCAAAGTCAAAGCTAACATTTTTCCATCCATGAAAGTCAGGGAATTCAAAAGTCATTGTTTTCACTGGCACCATTACACAGTCAGGCTTATTTTAATATTTGTTCTATCACCACAGTATTAAGACAGTTATTGTACTGAGAGAGTCCAGAACGCTATGTCAGAGTTATGGGGTGGAATCGGGGCTTAAGGTAAGAAATAAAGGAGGATTTGTCCTAACAGCCCATTCTGTCCAAGCCCTTTAAACTCACCCAGGACTCACTGCCAGGGTGATTTTGGCAAAGAAAGACGGAGATGAGGGGAGAAGGGCTATGTTTAAGAGAGGAGAAGGAAAGGAAGGAAAGTTAGAATGGAGAGGCAGAGGAGATGCTTGGAAGACTGAGGGTGGGAGAGAACAGGTGGGAAAGGGGAAAGAGGGAATTAAACCTGCCTAAAGTAGAAGCGTTTTGCTTTCTGGGTCATTGCTGTTCCCAGCAATTAGGATATTATTTAGGATATTATTAAGATCAATATTAATTAGGATAACCAGAAATTAGGATAAAGTATTTTTTGTTTCCTTTATAAGAAATATATAGTTGTTAATGTTTTAGTTTTTATTATAAAACTTCCCAATAATCCTATCCTTACTCTAGAACATTCTGTTGTACAGGGAACAGAGAGAAATTGATGTAATTTGCTTTTTTTTTTCCTTTTAAACCCTCACCTTCCTTCTTGGAGTCAATACTGGATATTGGTTCTAAGGCTTAGAAGAGTGGTAAGGGCTAGGCAATGGGGGTTAAGTGACTTGCCCAGGGTCACACAGCTGGGAAGTGTCTGAGGTCAGATTTGAACCCAGGACCTCCCATCTCTAGACCTGGCTCTCCATCCACTGAGCAACCCAGCTGCCCCCAATTTGCTTTGTTAATGGAAGAGTGGCAACCTTTTAGCCTTCTCCAACTAGCTCAATCTTTGGAATCCACATAGAACAGAGAAACAAGATAGAGATCAAATGGCACAGAGAGAGAAGGAGAGGTTAAAAACAGTCCACTCACTACAGTTTCACTTGACAACTTTTCTACTTGATGAAGTAGGCCCATGGGAATGCTTGCTTCATTCAGTCAAGCAACAACTAAGAATTTAAAATGTTTGTGACCATAAGCTAAATAAGAGTTCAACGGAAGGAAATAGAAGAGGGAATAGTTTAAAGATCAGGTGTAAATTTAATTTCTGCACCTGAATCCCAGAAAGAGTTAAATGATTTGTCCAGGTCATACTAGTAAGTGTCTAAACCAGAACTTGAAATGGGTCTTCTTTTTTTTCCCAACTTAAACATTATTTTATTTGGTTATTTTTAAACAATATTCTGAAATGGGTCTTCTGACTCCAAATCCAGAACATCATTCTGCTAGAATACATTTTACAAAGAATATTCTAATGCCCTGTTTTAATTCTAAGTAGGTATTGTTGGTCATAGAGGGAAAAGGTTCTTTTGTTCCATTGTTGCTGTTGTTGCTGTTGTTGTATGTATGAACATATATTGGTGTGCAGAACAACTAGGTGACTCAGTGGATTGAGAGCCAAGCCTAGAGATGGGAGGTCCTGGGTTTCAATCTGGCTTCATATACTTCCTAGCTATGTGACCCTGGGCAAGTCACTTAACTCCCAATCCTTAGCCCTTACTGCTCTTCTGCCTTGTAAACAACATGCCCACCTCCACCCCCACATATATATAAACAATCCATATATATATGGATATATATGTTAATAATAAATTATAATTAATATATATTAATTAATATATGTATATATATTAATTCTAAGATGGAAAGTAAGAATTAAAAAAATGTATGAGTGCTATATTTTGTGAAAGGCTTTTTCTGCATTTATTGATAAAGTCTTATGATATAGCCATCACTAGGTCACAGAAGGTGACGTGAATATTCCTTCATTTATATCCAGGCTTGGGTTTTGCATGAGGTTCAGTCTTGGTAGAGCCTGACTCTCTCTAAATCCCTTTCTCACACTCTTTATCCTGCTTGGGGAAAGTTGCTTAATGCTTCGGTTATGGCCCATATCTAGGTTTCCCCAGAAGGATGGAGCAGAAGAGGTACCCAGTGTACAATATGAAGCAGGTATGAGGCAGCTAATTTATTCTTCCATATGACAGAAATGCTAAGTGCAGGATACATAAAAGCACACACTTACAGAATGAAACAGGATTCACTAACTTAATTTGTAGCTATGGTTATAATATGTGAGAAGTCTGACTCCTGACCGCACAGGACTTTTAAGGAGTTATTTTTTATTTCACCTTGGCACTGTCTTTATGCCTCTGTTGGAAAACATGTAGGCTTGGGCCACTCCTTCTTGATGTCTGCCTTCTGTCCCCTGGGGTGTTCAGGGAGGACTAGCACCTCTGGTATGTGGCTTGCCAAGCTTTTGTCAGGACTATTTGGCTTCATTTGGTGTCCACTTGCCATCTTGCTCTCCCCTGTGGCTCCAAGAAATTGTAGCACATCCCAGTAAACCATACCGGGAGGCAAGATAATCCAGGCTGATGGAGATGACTGACAGGCTTCAGATCCCTCAGTGAATTGCTGGAGGTGTCTGCCCCTGGCTTGGGATGACTTCTCCCTTTGCAGAATGGGTAGATAAGAATAATTTGTTCCAGTGGCCACAAGGCAGCCGATGCAGGCATTGTGGAGTGCTTAGAGCTTGGTTAGACATCCAAGAAGCCAACGTTGCCATCACCAGATGTCTTGACTTTTATCTTGCTATTGGACTTCAAAGACTCTGGAAGAGAATGAGGCTGATGCCTCTGTGCAACTCTGCCTCACCAATTTATCCAAGAGTCTAAAGACATCCCTGGTAATGCCATTGTGGTCCTCTTCAAGTAGAAGGAAAACAACCAGCCAGCCAGCCCTCTGCAAGAGTGTTTGAGTAAGTACTCCAGCACTCTTGGACTCCTCCCATCTCCCAGACCAGGACCCCCTACCACCTCTATTCAGCTTTGATCTCCTGACAGGACCTATAGACTTCTCTAACTTACAAGGTTACCACCAACCCCTAGACTCATTCATGTTATTCAGTCATTTCAGTTGTGCCCAACTCATCGTGACTCTGTTTTGGGTTTTCTTGGCAAAGACACTGGAATTGTCTGCCATTTCCTTCTCCTTTTATAGGGTAATAAATCGAGGCAAATAGATTTAAATGACTTGCCTACAGTCACACAGCCAGTAAGTGTCTGAGGCCAGATTTGAACTGACTCCAGATGTGTTGCTCTATTGACTTCACCCCCACCTGCCCTTCAAAAGGAAGAAAAATAAAAGGGGTAACTGGGGGGTACCGTGATTTGCCTAGTCTTAAGCTCCTGCTCTAGCTGCCACTTGGTAGAAGCTGTTGTGATACTGGAGAAAAGAAGAATCCATTCTTTTTTTTATTTTATTTAATCAATTTAGAACATTATTCCTTGGTTACAAGAATCATATTCTTTCCCTCCCTCCCCTCCCCCCAACCTTCTCGTAGCTGATGTGCAATTCCACTGGGTATTACATGTGTCCTTGATCAGAACTTATTTCCATGTTGTTGATGTTTGCACCAGGATGTTCATTTAGAGTCTAGATCCCCAATCATATCCCTTTGATCCATGTTTTCAAGCAGTCGTTTTTCTTCTGTGTTTCTACTCCCACAGTTCTTTCTCTGGATGTGGATAGTGTTCTTTCTCATAGATCCCTCTGGGTTGTTCAGTATCACTGCATTGCCACTAATGGAGAAGTCCATTACATTCAATTGTACCACAGTGTATCAGTCTCTGTGTACAATGTTCTTCTGGTTCTGCTCCTCTCGCTTTGCATCAATTCCTGGAAGTCATTCCAGTTCACATGGAATTCCTCCAGTTCATTATAGAAGGACCCATTCTTGATGCCACCTGGAGAGTCAGTGAAGAGGAAGCTGAACTTAAAATTGACTTTTTTTTTTACTTTTGAAGAGATTTTTGGCTCTCTTCTCTCCCTCCTCCCTTCCCTCCCTTTCTTTTTTCCTCCCTTGTGAGATTGCTCACACTAAAATGCTAATGGGAAACCACATGGCTAGGAGTAGCCAAAAAAGCAGCCTGTCGTAATTTCTGACTTGTACAGATACTGAATGAGAAATCTGGCTGGCTGAAAGTAGGCAGGTAATATCTACATGATCTAGGGGTAGGAGTTATCTGTCATATCTGTCTAGACATTTTGTAAGATCTTGATAATGGTTTAGGTTCTCTTTTCAGTTTTGTTACACTTTTCTACCCTTCATGCATGCTATAATTCTATTGGTCAGGCTTTTTCTTTTCTGTTTCTCATACACAGAATTCTATTGTCCATTTCTGGAATTTTGGTATATCAACAAGGTCCTGCCCCTTCCATCCCATCCCAACTTTATAACACTTACTATGTGCCAGGCACTGTGCTATGTTCTGGGAATATAGATTCAAGAAGACAGAAAACTAGTCCTTGTCCCCAAGGAGCCTTTACTCTAATGGGAGGGGGTAGCTACATGTCTGACTACTTCTAGGTTATGGTTGTGATTTTACTGGGACCTATTCTCACTACTTGGGGCTACAAAGACCAAATATAAGAGGAAACTGAAAAGGGGGAAGGAAGGAGGGAGGAGACAATAGGAAAAATGAAGGAACCTGATTTGGAGGCATGGTAGAATATGTCTGGAGAATCCAAATTGTAGCTTGGAGAAGAGTGAAGATATGGTTTGCCTGAGCTAACTTGAACCTCCTTAAAATGGAGGTTCTCAGAGGAACTGCTCAATCAAAGAGAGAGGCTGGGGGGTGGTAGGGAGTATTACCCATATATGTAATTTAGGGATGAAGTGAGCCTCTAGCCTTCTATGGCTTAATAGAGAAAGTCTGGAGAATAAGGATAGTAGCCTGAAGAACAAAGGAGATAATGGACTATGAAGATAAAAATAAAAACAACCCTTTTCCTCAAAGAGCTTATATTCAACTTTGTGCTGGTTATTTTTCCTCCTTATGTTCACTTTTTCAAGTCAGGAGTTTCCTTTAAGACTCAGCTAGAGTGCCACCTTCTACACCTAAGTCTCCCCCCATCACTTCATATCTACTCTGAACATTCCCCTTCCACAAATGACACTGCCATGGAGATTGGTGGGGTGGGAGTGCTAGTATACAGGCATTATCCCTAGTTGTCTAACTTTCCAAAGTTCAGAGGAGACCTCATGATATGGTGGAATACGCAGGAAAGTGAGGAGAGACACAGTGAAATAACCCAAGGTCAGTGAAGGTATTAGACTTTAATCCACATTTGTCTCTGCTTTTTTTTTTCTGGAAAAATGCCAAATACTGCTTCACTTCCCATTTATCCTCCTCCCTATGGGATTGTGTGTGTATGTGTGTGTGTGTGTGTGTGTGTGTGTAAAATAAATTCAAACATCCCTCATCCCCATCCCCATGACAGCCACTGTGACCTACAAGTGGAAACCTGTTCCTTTAAATCAGTGGTTCTCAACCTTTCTAATGCCGTGGCCCCGCAATACAGTTCCTCATGTTGCGGTGACCCCAAACCAAAACATTATCTCGGTGGCTACTTCAAAACTGTCATTTTGCTACAGTTATGATTCAGAATGTAAATACCTGATATGCATTATGTATTCTCATTGCTACAAACTGAGAGGTTGAGGACTGCTGCTTTAAATGCTTATTTGCATTCTTATGCTATTTGAAAATGCTATTACAGTGAATGGACATCTAGAATTATTTTAGTTTGAGTCTCTAAGTGTATCATATAAGATTGAAAGAAAAAGAAAAAGAAAAAACTCAAAAGGGAGAACACATATTCTTCAACTGAAGCTGAAGTTGGGGCAAACTGATTAGAGATAGAATTTCTGAAATATGGAAAATCCATGAGATATCTATCCCAGATTGCTAATTATTATTATTTTTTTTGTAATCTCATTCCAAAAGTTCTTTTATTGCAGGTGGCTAACATTCTTGGCCATGTTACTTTGGTTTTGTTTGCACAAACTCTTCTTAATTTACTGTGGTCAAAATCATTCATTTTACATGTGGTAAAGTTCTTTATCTCGTTTGGTCAAAATTCTTCTCTTCTCCATAAATCTTATAGGTGAACTGTTCTCTGTTCCCCTAATTTACTTATGGTATCACCATGTATGTCTAAGAAATATACCCATTTTGACCATATCTTGATATAGGATGTGAGATACTAGTCTATACCTAGTTTCTGTCATACTGTTTTATAGTTTTACCAGCAGTTTTTGTCAAATAGTGAGTTTTTATCCCCCAAACTGGGATCTTTGTGTTTATCAAACACCAAATTGCTAAGGCCATTTACCCCTAATTGACATAATTGACCCACTAATCTATTTTTTGCCCTATTCTTTTTTTTTTTAATTTTATTTTTTAAACATTTTATTTGGTCATTTCCAAACATTATTCATTGGAAACAAAGATCATTTTCTTTTCCTCCCCCCCCCCACCTCTCCCATAGCCCACATGCGATTCCACTGGGTATCACATGTGTTCTTGATTTGAACCCATTTCCTTGTTGTTGGTATTTGCATTAAGGTGTTCATTTAGAGTCTCTCCCTCCACCCCTGTAGTCAAGCAGTTGCTTTTCATCGGTGTTTTTACTCCCACAGTTTATCCTCTGCTTATGGATAGTGTTTTTTAGATCCCTGCAGATTGTTCAGGGACATTGCATTGACATTAATGGAGAAGTCCATTACCTTCGATTGTACCACAGTGTATCAGTCTCTGTGTACAATGTTTTCCTGGTTCTGCACCTTTCGCTCTGCATCACTTCCTGGAGATTGTTCCAGTCTCCATGGAATTCCTCCACTTTATTATTCCTTTTAGCACAATAATATTCCATCACCAACATATACCACAATTTGTTCAGCCATTCCCCAATTAAAGGACATCCCCTCATTTTCCAATTTTTTGCTACCACAAAGAGCACAGCTATGAATATTCTAGTACATGTCTTTTTCCTTATTATCTTTTTGGGGTACAAGCCCAGCAGTGCTATGGCTGGATCAAAGGGTAGACAGTCTTTTATTGCCCTTTGGGCATAGTTCCAAATTGCCCTTCAGAATGGTTGGATCAATTCACAACCAGATTGCTAATTAGCCCAGAGAACAAATCACTAAAGAATTGAGTCAGTAGCAGTGAAAGGTTGTTTAGGTAACCACCATGCATCCTATTAACACCCCATCAGGTTACATATATATATTTTTATTACAACTATGTACTTACATGCTGTTTCCCCCCTCCCCAAAAAAGTTCATGGAGGGTAGGGACTGTTCCTCCTATCCTACATTTTAAAAAATCCTTACAATGGCACCTTCACAAAAATTTAGCATATAGTAGGAAATAAAAGCCTCACAACCAAATGCAGAAAAGCATAAATAGTAAATGCATCCTTTTCAGATTAAAATACTATAAAATCTATGCTAAAGAAAGAACTTAAGAAAAAAAAGACTAAAAATTAATTGGAAGCCAAATTACTTTATATTAAAGAATGAGTGGGTCAATGAACAAATCATAGAAACAATCAACAATTTCATTAAGGAGAATGACAACAAGAAGACAACATGCCAAAATTTTTGGGATGCAGCCAAAGCAGTACTTAGGGGACTATTTATATCTCTAAATGCTTACATAAAAAAATGGAGAAGCAGATCAATAAATTGGGTGTTCAACTAAAAAACTAGAAAAAGAACAAATTAAAAATTAGAAATCTTGGAAAATGAGGTGAGATTAATAAAACTGAAAGAAAACCTTTGAACTAATAATTAACTGACAAAAAGGAAAGGAGTTGGTTTTATGAAAAAATCAAAACCATTGATTAATTTGGTTTAAAAAAGAAAACCAAATTTCCAGTATTAAAAGATCTCTACAGCCTAGCATTCACAGTATACTAGGGGCATAGTAAATGCTTACTAAATGTTTGTTGACTGATTTGTTGATTTTGGAGGTGTCTTCATTTATTTTAGCTGGCTCTAGTTATCAAAGTGATCTTAACAGAGCACAGGTTTGCCCATGTCACACCTCCTCAATAAATAGTAGTGACTCCCTATTAACTCCAGGAGCAAATATAAAACCCTCTTTTGCTTTTAAAGCCCTCCACAACCTAGATCCTTAGTCCTCTATATACTCTATAATCTAGTGACACTGACCTCTACAAGATTCTCATCTGATTTTATTCATTTTCCCTGGCTGTCCCCCATGCCTGGAATGCTCTGACTCCTCATCTCTGTCTCTTGGCTTCTCTGGTTTCCTTCAAGTCTCAGCTAAAATCTTACTTTCTATAAGAAGCTTTTTCTGATTCCCCCTTAATGCTAGCACCATCCTGCTATTTATTATCTCCAAGTTATTCTGTATGTAGCTTGTTTGGATATTGTTGTTTACATGTTCTATCTCCCATTTGATTCTAAGTTCCTTGAGGGCAGGAACTGTTTTTTATTTTATTTGTATTCCAAGCAATTAGCACAGTCTCTGGCACATAGAAAACATTTAATAAATTCTTGTGGACTTGAGAAGATGGAAGAGAGGGCAAGTAATAGAGGGTAAATGCCAAATGTTTGTAAGGGTTAAAATTATGGTTGAACTGAATATATGAGTGTGGTCACCAAGAAATATATTACTCAAGTCAGAATGACTTTTTATGTTAGTTTATTTACAAAAGGAGAGAGAGAGAAAGTAAGGGGTAATGAGAGAGAGGATAGGATAAGATATCTAACCTAACACACTAAGTATTTTGCTCTGGCCCCTGGTTCAACACAGACAGGGCTAATTAGTCCTCAGCCAAAGGGGCCTCAGCCTTGAGCTGAGGGCCCAGGGATGAATAAAGCAAGGGCTTCAGCCAGGAATTGCATCTATCTCCTAGGATTGTTGGGACGATCAAATGAGATAATGTTTATTTAGACCACAAGCCATAAAGTACTAAAATACTAGCTATTCTTAAAATAAAAAATGGTACATAGGTGTTGCTAGCCAATAAATAAAGAGATAGTAAGATACTATCTAGATACCTTTGATGAATTCATATCACCTGACCGAGATGATATACATGCTTGTATCCCAAAAGAACTGTATGATCTTCAGTAACAGTGACATGAAAAAAAAGTGAAGTATATATTATGCATTATTGAATTAGGATGTATCATTAAGGGGACATATAACAAAGGAATCAGTAATCATAGAGACAGAATGATTTCAACAAGAACTCACGCTGTATTATTTATTATATTTAATATATACTTAATATATATTATATACTAAAACTAAAGCATCTAGCTTTAGCTAGATGGTATAGTTTAACTATAGTATAGATAGAGTTTAGTTAGATACAGCCTCTGCAACAAATAACCATATAAAAGCTACAATAATGTTCATGGTTGTATTTTTGCCTATGTTTTATTTTTGCTATCATATAGTACAGTAGATATGGTGTGTGTATATATATGTATTGTAAGGGGGGGGAAGGGATTATTCTTTTTTTTTTTTTTTTTTTTTTTTTAAATATATTTTATTTGGTCATTTCCAAGCATTATTCGTTAAAGACATAGATCATTTTCTTTTCCTCCCCCCCCCAACCCCCCATAGCCGACGCGTAAGTCCACTGGGCATTAGATGTTTTCTTGATTTGAACCCATTGCTTTGTTGATAGTATTTGCATTAGAGTGTTCATTTAGAGTCTATCCTCTGTCATGTCCCCTCAATCTTTGTATTCAGGCAGTTGCTTTTTCTCGGTGTTTCCACTCCCATAGTTTATCCTTTGCTTATGAATGGTGTTTTTTTTTTTTCTCCTGGATCCCTGCAAGTTGTTCAGGGACATTACACCACCACTAATGGAGAAGTCCATTACGTTCGATGATACCACAGTGTGTTTGTCTCTGTGTACAATGTTCTCCTGGTTCTGCTCCTCTCGCTCTGCATCACTTCCTGGAGGTTGTTCCAGTCTCCATGGAACTTCTCCACTTTATTATTCCTTTTAGCACAATAGTACTCCATCACCAACATATACCACAGTTTGTTCAGCCATTCCCCAATTGATGGGCATCCCCTCATTTTCCAGTTTTGGGCCACCACAAAGAGCGCAGCTATGAATATTTTTGTACAAGTCTTTGTGTCCATTATCTCTTTGGGGTACAGACCCAGCAGTGCTATGGCTGGGTCAAAGGGTAGATATTCTTTTGTCGCCCTTTGGGCATAGTTCCAAATTGCCCTCCAGAATGGCTGGATCAATTCACAACTCCACCAGCAATGAATTAATGTCCCTACTTTGCCACATCCCCTCCAGCATTCATTACTTTCCTTTGCTGTTATGTTAGCCAATCTGCTAGGTGTGAGGTGATACCTCAGAGTTGTTTTGATTTGCATCTCTCTGATTATAAGAGATGTAGAGCACTTCTTCATGTGCTTGTTAATAGTTTTGATTTCTTTATCTGAGAACTGCCTATCCATGTCCCTTGCCCATTTATCAATTGGAGAATGGCTTGATTTTTTGTACAATTGATTTAGCTCATTATAAATATGAGTAATTAAACCTTTGTCAGAGGTTTCTATGAAGATTTTTTCCCAATTTGTTGTTTCCCTTCTGATTTTAGTTATATTGGTTTTGTTTGTACAAAAGCTTTTTAGTTTGATGTAGTTAAAATTATTTATTTTACATTTTGTGATTCTTTCTATATCTTGCTTGGTTTTAAAGCCTTTCCCCTCCCAAAGGTCTGACATGTATACTATTCTGTGTTTACCCAATTTACTTATGGTTTCCTTCTTTATGTTTAAGTCACTCACCCATTTTGAATTTATCTTGGTGTAGGGTGTGAGGTGTTGATCTATTCCTAGTCTCTCCCACACTGTCTTCCAATTTTCCCAGCAGTTTTTATCGAATAGTGGATTTTTGTCCCAAAAGCTGGGATCTTTGGGTTTATCGTATACTGTCTTGCTGAGGTCGTTTTCCCCCAGTCTATTCCACTGATGGAAGGGATTATTCTTAAAGGGTAGACTTGATTATTGAAGAGTTTGGTCACCAGAAATTTAATTAATTCCAAAGAGATTTATTTACAAAATATAGAAAGAATGAAAAAGAAAATCAGAGAGAGGATAGGGTAAGATATCTAGCCTGAGCACTAAGTAATTTACTCCCAGCCCCTCTGGGCAGGGAGAATTAGTTTCAGCCTTCCTCAGCAAAGCCAAGGACCTGGGGAAATCTCTTCAGAAAATCCAGCAGTTAAGAGTCAGCTTTTTCACTGACCACGTGTCAGTCCAGTTAGCAGATCCTTCTACCCCTCTTCACCAGCCTGAACTTGAAAGCATGAAGGATTCCCTCCAGCAGAAGTGGAAGTTCAAGTTGAACTCTGCTCCAAGAATCCCCAAACTCTGTATAGCAATCTCTCTTTTAAAGGCATTTTCTCTTGCATCACTTCCTGTGCCTTCCACTAATTTTACATCTACCAATCACAGTTGACACTCTGCTGTAGGACTGCCCAGAAGGCAATTAGTAGATTCTGATTTGTTACCCACTCTCACACATGTGGGCCACAGACCTCCCACTTCATGATTAAGTGGGATATTTGCACTTTTGGTAATTAGATCTAAATGGGCAGATCTTCATACTTAACTTTTAAGTACTATATTTGCACTTTTTGTGATTGAATCTAAAAATAGGGTTTAAGTGACTTGCCTAGGGTCACACAGCTAGGAAATGTATGAGTTCAGATTTGAACCCAGGACCTTCTATCTCTGGGCCTGACTCTCAATCCACTAAGCCACCCAGCTGCCCCCCCATTCATAACTTTTAAGTAGGGTGTTTACACTTATGAGGATTAAAATCTAAAAATAGAACTGAGTTACAACTTAAATCTTCACAATCAGCGAAGAACCAAGTACCTTCATTGTTTTAATCAGGGGAGAATTAAATTTAATCTTCACAGTATAATATACACTATTAGAGAGAGAATCTTAAAATTCTGGTAATACTCATATCCTAGACTATTTATGAACTGGGAGAATGAATCAATAAAGAACCAAGCTGGTAGCAGTGGAAGGTAGATTTTGGTGTGTAACCACCCTGTGTCCTATTAACACCCACCTAGCTACAAGTATCTGTTTTGTTCATCACTATCTACTTGCCCCAGGTGATGATGATTTTTGTTGCCTTTAGTTACAGAATGAAATAGTTCCTTTAATTTGGTTGCCACCTTTTTATATCTTCTAGTTTCATTTACAAACTGAAGCTCTGAAATGAGGTAGTCAGTTTCTTGCTGGAGAAGTTATTAATGCTTTCTATAAGCCTGGCACTATGCTAAGTGCTGGAGCTATAAAGATAAAAGTGAAAACAATCCCTGCCTTCAAGGAGTTTACATTCAATTTGTAGTCATTGGCTCAAGCACTCACAATTAGATTACTAACTATTAAGCTGGTAATTATAGAAAGTCAACAATCTTTGCACCTTCTGACTTTTGGGAAGCTTTTTTTTCCTTTTCTTTTTTTTTTTTTACAATCATGGCGAGGGCCAATACAACAGCTGAAGGCTCTTTGTTTCTTGGTTGTTCTACCAATGAGGAGATTCTCTGTACTTAGCTAGCCTGCTTTTTGGACAACACAGAAAATGGCACCAGGGTAGAGATTAAAGCCTTTGAAGCTTGGTAAAATCTTCCAGAACTTGTGCCTTACTGGCAAAGCCTTCTAAAACTCAGAGTTACCTCTGGGCCAAAATGAAGCCTTAGAGGAAGATCTCTTGTTCAGTTTCTCTAATTTATGAAATTTGAACCATGGCATTTTATTTTATTTTATTTGTTTGAAATTTTATTAATTTATTGAGTCCATTTAGAATATCATTCCTTGGTTACAAGAATCATATTCTTTCCTTCCCTCCTCTCCCCCCAACCTTCCCATGGTAGACACGCAATTCCACTGGGTTTTATATGTGTCCTTGATCAGAACCTATTTCCATGTTGTTGATGTTTGCATTAGGATGTTCATTTAGAGTCTACATCCCCAGTCATATCCCCATGGACCCATGTAACCAAGCAGTTGTTTTTCTTCAGTGTTTCTACTCCCACAGTGTTTCCTCTGAATGTGGATAGTGTTCTTTCTCATAGATCCCTCTGAGTTATTCAGGATCATTGCATTGCCACCAATGGAGAAGTCCATTATATTCAATTGTACCAAAGTGTATCAGTCTCTGTATACAATGTTCTCCTGGTTCTGCTCCTTTCCTCTGCATCACTTCCTCGAGGTTGTTCCAGTCACCATGGAATTCCTTCACTTTATTATTCCTTTGAGCACAATAGTATTCCATCACCAACATATACCACAATTTGTTCAGCCATTCCCCAATTGAAGGGCATCACCTCGATTTCCAATTTTGGGCCACCACAAAGAGTGCAGCTATGAATATTCTTGTACAAGTCTTTTTACTTATTGTCTCTTTGGGGTACAAACCCAGCAGTGCTATGGCTGGATCAAAGGGCAGACAGTCTTTTAGCACCCCTTGGGCATAGTTCCAAATTGTCCTCCAGAATTAAACAATGGCATTTTAGAGCTGGTCTAATGTCTTCATTTTGCAGAGGAGGAATTAAAACCAAGCTGAATTTCAAAGACCATTAAAAATATTAGGTTCTGAGAAACAATAAAAGGTTGCCCATTTCACCAACGAGGAATAAACCAAAAAATGATTGAGAGTACAGAGTCAGTGTCTTTTTACCTCTCCTCCTGCTGATTTACGATTTCTGTAGTCCAGTTTGTTTTTCTGTTTCTTGACTTTTCTAAATTTGTACTGCTACAGTCTTGGGTAATAGGTGGTATTTGAAAAAAAATCTAAAGTATAAATAAATAAAAATATCATAAAGTAAGAGAGTACTAAAATATGCCTATTTATTTTTATGTTCATATGGAAAAATCCACTTTAGCCTCCTGGGTAAATATTCATTATCTTAATTGACTTCTGGCTAGTCAAGTCTTCAGCAGGATAAAAAATAGTCTGTGGGCTTAAATATACTTGCTGAAAAGTAAATGACTGGAATGAAAGCAACATCTGAAATTCACTCTGAAACCAGAAAATCTAATACAGTAGAAATGTTTCAGTCATGCTGCTTTTTCCAGGAATTATCAATAAAGGAGGGGAAGTCAAGTATTACTTTGAGCAAAGGGGTTCAATAAGCAATAAACTGTAAGAGCTGAGAAAAAAATCTGCACCATTACATGGCAGCATATATTGGAAAAAGGAAGACAAAAAGGGGAGCGAGGAGAGAAATGGTAAGAAGCTAAATTGTTTCATTAAAAATGTGTTTAAGAGGCTTATTCTCCCTAGGTGTGCATGCATATAAATGCCATTAGTGTTAATGGGAGTGAAATGCATGACTCAAAGGAAGAATAGAGTGACTTGTGTGTGTTTAAATGAAGTCTAGAAAAAGTCAATTAAGACCCACAAATGGTCATTTAAGAGGCTGATGAAGTTATAGGTATCTATAAGGGAGGCCCTTAATCTTAATTAATGGAATTGTGAGTTTCACTTTTGCTAAGGCAATAATCATAAAAATGGCAAGGGAAAAATAAAAATTTAAGAGTCCAAATTTGGCTGTCAGGAGCATGGGTTGAAGTTGTGGGGGGCATGTACTTGAATTTCATATGGCAGTACTGCATACCCTCTCGACACCATCTCTTCCCCTTCCATGAAAGCATTATACTTTGCAAGTAAATAGGCATATTGACTTCTTGAGGTAGACCCTCATCATTAGAGAGGGTCTCAGAGGACCCACCTACCAATGGCTACAGGGAGTGTCTTGATAGCATCCTAGACAAAGAAGCATTCAACTTCTTCATGAAGACCTCCTTCAGTGAAGGGGAGGGGGTGGAGGGAAAGGTCCCTTTCTAAGCGAGCCCATTCCACTTTTGGACAGCTCTAATGATTGAAGAAGTTTTCCCTTTTATCAAGCCAAATTCTAATTCTCTGCAATATCTACTCTTTCTTAAATTTGCTCTCTGAGGTGAACCAGAATTTGAATCGCTCTTCCATAGGACAATCCTTTAAATTCTGGAAGATGGCTTTTATGTCCTTCCTAAATTGACCCATCTCTAGACTAAGCACATCTCCATCTTCTTCAAATGAAGGTTGGGTGGTATGTACCACACATTCTCCAGTGAGCATTCCAGTCCCTTCATCTGCATGAGAGTCAGTTGGTTCATGTCCTTCCCAGACGTGGTACTCAGAACTGAACACAATACTCCATGGAGAATACGAGGGCCGAGGGTAGCAGGACTATCTTTCCCCATGTTCTGGAAGGTGCCCCTCTCAGTGCAACTCAAGGTCATTTATTATGTTTTGACTCAAGTGTAGCATTATTTACTCTATCTAGTACTGCTTTCCACTAACCCATTGATCCCCATTTTTTTGCAGATTGTAAAGGCATGTCTCTTTTATCCTGTATCTGAGAAATAGATTTTTGAAAATCTAATGTCTATCTTTCCAGTAAACAGATGAAAACAAATAGAAAAACCATATAATTAAATGTTGATAATAATAGAAAATATTCTGGTCTCTGGTTATTTGCTATAAATCAATGACTTAGTCAGACCTCCAAATAAGAAACAAATGCCTAAATAAATGCTAGGAGCAGTGGGGTTGGAGTTAGGAAGACTCATCTTCCTGAGTTCAAATCTGACCTTACAATTACTAGTAGTGTGACCCTGGACTGTTTGTCTCAGTTTCCTCATCTATAAAGTAAGTCGAAGAAGGAAATGGCAAACCACTAATATCTTTTTGAGAAAACGTAAGGAGTCAGATGTGACTGAAATGACTGAATAACAACAGGAAGTGCTACTCAAATAGACTCTAGGTGGCTCAGTGTTTAAAATGCTGAAAACAATCAGGGAGATCTGAGTTCAAATTCAAATTCAGTCTCAGATACTAGCTATGTGAGCATCATTTTCCTCAGTTTCCTCATCTATAAAATGAAACTCATCACAGTACCTACCCCTCCAGGATTGTTGTGAAGCATCAAATGAAATGCACTTCGTAACATCTAGCTATGATTAAGGATAAAATATTAAGGATAAAAATAAGGATAAAGTGATTAAGAATAAAATAATTAGAATTTAAATTAATAATAATCAATTAGCAATAATTATTCATTTCATGCCTGCTTTTCCATTGTGACTTTTGTCTGTGTTCTCCCCAAAGTTCAGAGGATCCACCCAATATCCTGGAGGCCTTTCTCACTTTCCCCCTAGCGCATCCATACCTTTTATCCCTGGCTCTTATCATATGACCAGCCAATCTTCTCTTTGTGACATACTCTACTACTTTGATGCCATACTTCACTCCTGCATGTCTTTGGGGTTCCTCCTTGCTTATCATTTGCAGACTGCTTATACCTGCCATTTGCCTTTCCATTGATTTCTTGTTCATTAGAAGTGGTAGTATTCTATGTCTTATTGTCATATGGCAACAGGAAAATGTTGTCATGGAAAAGATGGGCCATCGCTTTCATGGGAATCTTGGGATCAGTAAAAGAGCTTTTCAATTTCCCAAAAGTAATCCAGGAACTTCCCCATTTTTTTTTTACTCTGAGCTCAGCTCACTACCCATTTGTATTGTCCATCCCAGATAGAGTGTCCAATTAGATGCCTGTTGAATCTATTAGGGTGTACTAATCTGAAGCTGGCTTGTTTCAGCTAAGATAGGGTTTCAAATACAGTTGGACCTCTTTAAATAGAGAAGATAGGAAATTAAAGTCTTCTCCCCTTTATAGAGACATCTGTGAGATTTAGACCTTCTTGTTTAGTTCTGGGATTGCTGAAGAAGCTTCCTTTTATCTTAAAGAGCTGTGACTAGAAGGAAAACCTTAGGGCCTGACAAGACATAATTGCTTCGTTAGAGAAAATGAACAGGCAGCATGTTCACTGGAAAAAGTTCTAAGTTTAGAATTGGAGGACCTATGCCTGAATCTTCATTTTGCTACTTACTGCATGTATGACCTTGGGAATGTTATTTTGCTAGCCAGCCTCAGTTTTCCCAAATTAAAAAATGAGGGAATTGGATGTGATGAATTCTAAGATCTCCTAGTTTTTTTCAAAGCCTATGAGCTGAAAGATAGTTTGCAAGGACAGGACCCAATACTGATGTACTGGATCGCCCATTAGTTTTGACTTGTGAGAGTGATTTCGCCTAGGGAACTTGCATTCCTTTTCTTCTAGATTTTATTTTTTCCATAGTTACATGTTAAAACAATTTTTAACCTTTTAAAAACATTTTGAGCTGAATTCTTCCCTTCCTTCCTTCCTCTCCTCCTTCCCTCAAATGGCAGTCAATGAATAGAAATTTTACATATTCAATAATGTAAAACACTTTCCCATGCTAGCTATTTTGACTTGCACTCCTATTCAAAGAAGTTCAATTCCCTCATTTAGCCCACAAAATAACTGGAGCCCACACACGTTGCAGGTGACAGCTAGTGCGCCTTCTATTGGTATGCTGTTTATTTGGAAATCTATTGTGGGATAGTGGGTAAAGTGCTAGATTCAGAATCAGGAAAACCCAACTTCAACCATTTACCTAGGCATGTTATGCTGAGCAACTTCCTGAGTCTCTGTTTCCTCATATAAAAATTAGGTCCAAAAGCATCATCAGCTTCACAGAGTTGACCTAAGAACCTAATCAGATAGCATATATACTGTACTTTGCAAATTACAAAGCTTTGTTTAAATATCATTATTTGATGTATGATATATAATATACATAAAATTATAATTTATCATTATATAAAGAACAAGAGGCCAGGCCAGTAAGTATTTTAGTCCCAGATTTGCCTAGCCTTCCCCTTTCATTCTGCTTTGTCTAGTACCCAGATAATCACATTCAGACCTTGTGTGTCCCTGGGACAGCTGGCTACTTACTGGTGTTTGCTGAGTGTTACAAGGTCTCAGGGATCACTAACTCACGTGGTGAGTGATAAATCACTATTGGAAACCATTAATTATTATGATTTAAAATTTAATATATTAATGTTTCTATGAACAACATTGACAATGAAAACAAATTAGCCAGTAATAAAAGCAACCATGGAAGGGGCAGCTAGTGGATTGAGAGCCAGCCTAGAGATGAGAGATCCTGGGTTTAAATCTTGACTCACACACTTCCTGTGTGATCCTGGGCAATTCACTTAACTCCTATTGTCTAAGCCTGTGTTGGCATATCTATGGCAGGCTGGCTGGAGGGGGATGCTGCCCTCTCCCTCTCCATGCACCTGAGGACATTTCTCTCATCACCTGCTCCTCTACCCAGCAGCTCAATGGGAGCACTTCCTCCCTCCCCTATCTGGGGCAAGGCAGGGGACTCACATGCGGCATGAGAGTTACAGTTTGGGCACTCAGTTTCTAAAAGGTTTGTCATCACTGCTCTAGCCCTTACCACTTTTCTGTCGTGGACCCAATACCCAATATTGATTTTAAGATGGAACATAAGGGTTTTAAAAATGCATATATGGAGTCAATCTTTAAGCAGAAGCAGGCTATTTATGTGACTCAGCAGATAGAAATCCAGACTTAGAGATGAGAAGACCTGGGTTCAAATATGATCTTAAACACTCCCTAGCTGTATGATGCTGGGCAAGTCACTTAGCCCAAATTGCCTACCTCTTACCTCTTTTCTGCCCTGCAACCAATACTAGTATCTATTTTAAGACAAAAGGTAAGGGTTGGAAAAAAATCTTCAAGCAGAAGAACCATATTTGAACATTAGCTACAAAATGTTTTAATCAGGCCATTTCTTGACAATGGAAAATAAGAGATAGCATGACCAAGTGGAAAGTGTACCACCTATATATTCAATGACCTGTTCAAATTCTGGGTCTGATTCTTATAAATGTAAAGGTTAAAAATGGTTTGACTAAATTTATGAGTTATAAAAGGCTGTTTTGGTTGCCATTTATAAAAAATTGAAGTTAAACTATGAGTCAGTAGGCTGTTTAGTAGCTTTATTTACAACAAGATAGAGATATTAAAGTAGGAGGTAGAAAATATCACCTAGCTAAAAATACCCTAAGTCCTAATCCTAGTGCCTCCAGAACATGAATATGAATATGAATCTCACCAGTCCACAAGAGTGTCTCCAGTCAAGTGTTCCACAACCAAAAACCGATGCCAATGAGGCTGAGCCACAAAGGGCAGTCTCTCATGCCACGGAGGCAAGAGTGTCATCAGAGTAAGCATCTCTCTTCAGCCTGAGTTTCCAAAGTATAAAGCCGGAACCTCATCAGAATTCAAAGTCTAGATCAGAACATCGAAATCTGAAGAGCCAAAAGAAGCTGAAAACTGCTGAGAAACTTCAGCACACATGAGGCTAAGACTGCCAAGAATCCCACCAGAGCTCATGCTCCTGAGGCTAAGAGCCACCAAGAATGAAGAGCCCAACTCTCTCTCAGGCTCCTGTTTATATACAATTTTCTCTGCCCATCAGCTCTCTTGGTCACATCTCAGGAATCAATCACAGCCTTTCAATTTGCCTATAACTTTAGGGGTGAGGGGCAGTGCACAGTGCTTGTGGCTTTTTAGCATGTGAACTTTCTTTGTTAGTGACTTACTAAGTGTTAAGTAGGGATACTTTAAGTTCTTGATTGATTAGCTTAAAATAGAGAAAGGAAATAGAAATTCCTTTTCATGTTATCTAAGTAATCTTAGTCAATCCTTCAGATTCTCTGGGTTTCAGTTTGCAAATTGAGGGCACTTATTATTGAATTGAGCCGACAAACAAAAACAATTATTCTGTGTCTCCTTTCAGATCTGTCTGAAGGTTCATTATCCTTTTTTCTTTCTTTATACACATATACACATAGCCATTATTATAGACAACGTATGCCCTTGTCTAGTTCTACAAATCCTGCTTTCTATGACTTCATCCATCTTTCCTTGTTTGTATCATATTTATTGTTCTCTACAGAGCCATGATATTCCATTCCATTAATTAACTCGACTTTTTTTCAGCCATTTACCAATTGTTGGACTTGTAGGGTTGCTTCTGGCATTTAGTTACCACAAATAAAGTAGCTATGAATATTTTATACAGATAGATCTCTTTTCTTTTTCCTATTCTTTTTCTTAGGACATTCAAATCTCTTCTGATCTTAGGTCCTGCATCTCCAATTGCCTGTTGAACATCTTGAACTAGATGTTTCATAGGCATCTTAAACTTAATGTGTCCCTAATTGAAATCATTATTCCCACTTCTCTGTCTCATATATTAATTGTGTATAAAAGTGAGATCACCATATTTATCCTCTCTAGGGAAGGACTCACCAAAGGATAGTGATTAGACAAAGACCAAGATGGTCACAGGGTGAATCCCTGTCCAGAAATGGAAGAGAATTCTGAATTAGAATTCATACAAGCATAAACTACAAGGCCAAACTGGGTTGTACCAAAGTTTCTTTGGAATGCTAGAGTTCAAAGGGGTAAGAGAATAATAATCAATGACTCATAGTATTATAGCATTTCTATAACTCCTACTATATGTGCTAGGCAGTGTGCTAAGCTTTTGATCTTCACAAGGCCCTTGTGAGGTAAGTGCTCATTATTATTCCCATTTTTATTTTTAATTATTTATTATTTAAAAATAATATTATTTATACATAAATAATTTATTATATTATAATATGATATATTATACATGTTATTGTCTTTATTATTATGGAATTATTATTTAATTTTAATTATTATTATTTAATTAATGTACTTTTATTTTTTATTGTTATTTAATTAATATAATTATTATTCCCACTTAATCCCCAGTTTCCTCAAGTGAGGAGGTTAAATTACGTATCCAAGTAATTACATGCCTGATTTTTTTCTTTCTGAACAATCTGGTTTTCACACAGCTACTAAGTGTCTGAAACTTGATTTAAACTCGAGTTTTCCTGACTTCAGGCCCAGGATTCTACCCATTGTGCTACCAAGCTGTTCCGAAGAGGAAAGGGGAAATGCAGTTGTAGGAAGGGAGATTCAGGCAAGCCCATTGGTGCTGAGTCAGTAGACAATATTTTTTATCGAAGTTATTAAGCATTTGTATAACTCACCGTCTCCTGAAATCATCAGACCTATATCCTTTGAGTTCCTGGTCCTTGCTCTGCCATGCCAACATGACCCCCTATGGGATCTATCATGATCTCTTCTTATTCACCCCTGCCAGTTGGGCTTAAGATGGTTCTCTGTGGTCTTCCATGCTACTGGAAAGTGTCCTTTCTGGAATTTAAAATGCGACTAATGATGTTGTCACTACAAATTTATGAGCTTTACTGCCTGAATATTCATTACCTGTTTATTAACTGGATTGGAATCTCTCTTGTGGTCTCCTCTATTTTTATTCTTCTCAGACAGGGTGTTACATTAAGTAGGTGTTCAATATGCTTGTTGAATAGCCTCCGATGAATGTATAAACAAATATGAACGTGGGTGGAAAAAATGTATCATGTAACCTTCTTTCCATGTTAAGTATACTTATCCTCTGCACTTTGGAAAAAGTCAAAATTAGCAAGGAATTTGGATTTGGTAGGAAAGAGAGGCGAGAACTAAGAGCTTCCTTGATTTCTTTTCCAGTGAAAGCAACTGAATTTTTTGAGAAGGATATGAATGAATTCTCTTTGGGGTTGATTTAATAAGAAACTGATCCTGGAGAGACTCAGGGCTCTGCACATTCATTGAGTTCTAATACTGGACTAGAGGGTATCACTGACATTATGGTATTAAGACTGTACTTCTGGCTGTACAGTCACAAATCCTCAGCATCCTAGTATTCTTTCCATCTTAGTGATGATGAACATTTTTTATTCTGTCATTTTAAATAGCTCTTTATATCCCAGGGTCTAATAGAAATGCTATTTTTAAAAATAGAAGTATTATCATAAAATTCAGCCACTTACCTGGAGTCTTCATAAAGCAAATTAGGAGACAATTGCTTTTGTGTTAGATGTTGATATTGGAATATAAGGGAGTGATCCAAACCCTGTCCCCTCAACCCACCCCGCAAACAACTTTAGGCTTTCTATCTTAGTTGCTCATGACTTCTCCACCAAAATTTTCCTCTATCCATTTTTTATTATTTATTTATTTATTTCCATCTAACATTTGTTAGGCTATTTTTTTTAAACCCTTACCTTCTGTCTTGGAGCCAATACTGTGTATTGGCTCCAAGGCAGAAGAGTGGTAAGGGCTAGGCAATGGGGGTCAAGTGACTTGCCCAGGGTCACACAGCTGGGAAGTATCTGAGGTTGGATTTGAACCTAGGACCTCCCATCTCTAGGCCTGACTCTCAATCCACTGAGCTACCCAGCTTCCCCCTTATTAGGCTATTTTTAAAAAGCATCCCTAAACAACAAACAAAAAGAAATTATTCTACAAAGAAGGTTGTGAACTAAATGACAATTAGTTTAAGATCTGGTTGCCATGGATAGTCACAGTTAAGTAAGTTTCCTGTATCCATTTTTTAATAAAAGACCTTACTTTCTTCTGTCTTGGAATCAATGCTAATTATTGGTTCCAAGGTGGAAGAGAGGTAACAATGGTGATTAAGTGACTTGCCTAGGGTCACACAGCTGGGATGTGTCTGAGTCTTGTATTCACTTTAAAAAAAAGTTCAAGTAATTCAATATGTATTATTTTTATTAAAATTTTTTTTCATTTTATTGCAGAGTGTGACAGAGGCTGGCACTGGAGAAAAAGTGCCAAGCTGAAGAGTATGTGAAATTGATCACTTTGATGGGGGAGGGGACCCAGGGGTGGAATCTGAAGGAGGAGAAGACTCTGGCTGGGAGAGCAGTGAGTCTCTTGGACTTGAGAAGCTGAAGAGAGGAGTCAGGAAAAAGACTTTCTCCTGAGGGTTATCCATTTTTCCTGCCAGTGACTGGAAATCTTTCCCCCAACACTTCCCAATTGAAGGGACTTTCTGAAGAGAAACCTGAGCAGACTTTACCTCAGGTCCTGACTTTCCCTCAGGGGGCTCAAGCTGCCAAGGCCTGAGGTCCCCCCAGACTTGAGGAGGGAAGGGAAAGGGTTTAGATAGAGACAGGGACCCCCCTCCCTTTCCACATTCCTTTTCCCATTCTTTCCCTGCTCATTATTCCTTTTGTATTACCTGATTGAATTAACATTAAAAGTTATCTGTTCCCTAAGCTGAGTGTGAGTGAATGGATCAAGGGGAGACCTTTTGGTCTCGAGTAGTGGAGGGGAGACAAGAGTGAATTGGGGAGAACAGCTTTAGCTAAGGAGAGAAGGTAGAAGGGGGAAAATCTTCAAACCCCCTCTCCTCTCTCTGAGCCAACCCGTTACATTTGTTGTCTCCCCTGTACGCCACTTTGAGAAGGGGGGGTTCTCTCTTTCCCCCTCTCCATACCAAAAGTCCAAACTTCCTTTGGGGTACAAAACTTCCTCCTTTCATCTTTTTTTTAATATGAGTGACAAATTGACACAAAAGTTTTCCAAGGTTACATGATTCATGTTGTCTCCCTCCTCTCTTCTCTCTCACCTCCCAGAGTTGGCAAGCAATTATTCACTTTTATACATGTTCAGGTTGTCTCTACTGATAGAATGTAATTTCCATAAGGGCAAAGAACGTTTCACTTTTTATCTTTGAATCAAGAGGGCCTAGTATAGGACCTATATTCAGTAGGCACTTAAATGATTTGTTGATTATTTTATTTGAGTACTAAAGGGTTAGGAGGGGCTGCTGGATGGCACAGTGGATAGAGCAGTAGGTTTGGAATCAGAAGGACTCATTTTCATGAATTTAAACCTGGCCTCAAATACTTACTAGCTGTATGACCCTGGGCAAGTCACAAGTCACAAGTAACTCTGTTGAGAGTTTTAGTTTCTTCATCCATAAAATGAGCTGGAGAAGGAAATGGAAAACCACTCTAGTATCTTTGCCAAGAAAACCCTCAAATGTTGTCATGAAGAGCTGAACAGGACGGTAATGACTCAACAACAACAAAGACAAGGGATGGGGTTATCCAAGTAGCAGACAAAAGGACTTAGCCCCCTAGTTTTAGGTCATTATTGAGCCTAAGTTGGTGAGTTTCTCTACCCACTTATCAACATGGTAGAACAGAAGAGACTTGAGTTGGAAAACTGGGACATGAACCCCAGAACTGCTTGTAGTTATTGGGTAAATCATTACCTGGTTTATAGTTTAGCTTTTAGAGACCAAAACTTGGCAGGTATGTGGAATTTTCAGTCTAAGCCAACAAGAGATACCTTCTTTGGGGTAGAGGGGGAGGTCCATCCACAGGACCAGGAGGAGGAGTCTGAAGTGAGGACAAAGCCTAAAAGCATTAGCCAGACTTACTGATCTTTCTCTTTGTTCTAAAAAGCTAGGCATCTGGGCCTGAGAATCTCCAGTGGGGTAGATAAGAGATCTCAGTAGCTAAGACTTTAAGTGGACAAGACAGGGAAGGCCCTTTTCTAATTCTTGGGAGAGAGTTTCTGCCTTTTCTGAAAGAACTAGAAAAACCTATTTGCCTTCATTCAAGGAGCTGTGGCTCAGAGGACTTAGAATCAGAAAATCCTGAGTTCAAATCCAGTCTCAGACATGTCCTCATTGTGAGACCTTGGGCAAGTCACTTAACCTCTGATTGCCTGTCAAAAGGATCCACTGTATCCACTGGAGAAGGAAAGGCAAACCACTCCAGTGTCCTTGCCAAGAAAACCTTATAGATGCCTATGGTCCATTGGGTCAAGAAGAGTTGGACATGACTGAATAACGATAGCAACCAAGCTAAGTGACCATAGCAGCACCGGTTCTTTCTTGAAGAAGTATTAGCCGAGGATCTCTGCTGAAGTAGAGGCTGGAGGCAGCAGACTGTTACCAAATATGGCAGATTCTATGTAAGTTCATTTCTAGTTTTATTGATCTTTTTAGTGAGACATTTGCTACCAGTATTTATGGTTTTTCTTTCCTTGACATCTTCTTTACTATGATCGTATTATGAGTCTTCACGTAAAAGAAATTATATCAACTAATGTTGCTTTTTCTATTTACCTAGTCACAGAGTTTCTTAAGAACATACTTGACTGTTAGAGACCTGCAATAAGATATGGTTATTTTTCTGCACTAATATATAATTCTATGATGAAATTAAACATTGAATGTTTTCTTTAATGTTTCTATAGTACTTTCTTTGTGATATTTCTCCCATCTTCCCACTTGGGCCAGCAGGTTGGATCCCCAGAAATGAGATTTCTTTTCTCAGGGTTCTAGGGATAACTTTGATGGGTTCAGGTTGACTTCTATTAGTATTACTTAGGAGTTCCCATTTGGTGTGCCCCGATATTGATGATCAAGTTGATATCAATTATACAGTCAGATTTAAATCATTTGTAAAAAGAGATGTTTACTAAGATTGTGTGGTATGAACCATTGATACAAAAAATTTCCCAAAAAACCCTCTGAAATAAGCTTTCCCACAAGTACATACAATCCACAGAAAGGAGGCTTAACTTTAGAGAGTACATATGGCAAAGGGTCAACAAACAACTTTTGGTAGGATGGACATTTCCCCCCTCTTTGTGGAGTTCTGCTGAGGTTTGAGGGTTGGGGACCAGAACTCCCCTTTGTGGAATTCTGAAAGCTATTCTTTTCTTCTCCTGCCTAGTTTGTCTTCTCTTAGCTCCAAGAAGGATTCATTGTTCATTATGGGTCTAGTCCTCCTTTGACCAAGTCAGATGGTTGAGCAATGAATAGTCTTTCAGGACAGTTCCAATCTCATCATTCACCTTTATACTCTCTGGTATAGGTAAAAGGGTATTTCTCAAGGTGCTATTGAAACTTGACTGCTGAAGTTGTTGCTAGAATGCTTCTGCTGTAATTTCCTCTCGTGTACCTGGGTGCTTTCCTCTGTCAAATTCTTTACAATCCCAATATACTCCATTATTGGAGTTCATATAATGAGTGAAGCACTTCATTCTTTATGCCTACTTTACACCTTTCAATGGTTAGTTCAACAGAAGTGTCTAGGAAGGGTTGAGAACCAGACCTAGAGATGGGAAGTCTTAGGTTCCAATCTGGCCTCAGACATTTCCTAACTGTGTGACCCTGGGCAAGTCAATTACCCCCATTGCCTAGCCCTTACTGCTCTTCTGTCTTGGAATCAATATACAGTATTGGTTCCAAGACAGAAGATAAAGTTTTAAAAATAAGTGTCTAGGGATTATTCACATCTGGTTTCCATATTTGATTAATTAATTGGGAACTCCTTAAAAAGAAGTTCTTAAGAGCTAAAAAATATTAGGATAGAGCACAAGTATCAAACTCCCAAGTAGTCCTCACAATTCCCTAGTGGGAGGGGGAAGCAGATTAAAAGAGCATTGGAAAATGTTTAATAAAATAAATCAAAATGTGAAGAACAAATGAAATATTTTGAAGTGCTTAGCATAGTTTCTGGCACATAGTAGGTACTATTTAAATGCTTATTCTCTTGCCTTCCATTCTCTACAACTTAAAACTCATGACTTCCCTCTTCTAGGCAAGACTCTACATACCCTCCCTTCCCCCAAGCTCTTTCAACCAATATTATTTTTGGTCCCATACAGATGAAGGATTAAACTTGTTCTGTTTGATCTCCAAGGGTGAAACTGGGAATGATGCGTAGAAATTGCAGAGAATTAGATATTAGCTCATTGTAAACAGAAAATTCCAAATAATTAAAGCAATCCATGAGTGGAGATGCATTGCCTCAAAATGATGTGAATTCCAGGTCCCTAGAGGCAAGCTAAAGCTGGATGGCCATCAACTAGAGATATCATGGAAGGCTGTCTTGTTCAGGTATAAATGCCATCCAACGCCGAGGTCATGTACTGTAAACCAGTACATGTATACATGTTCTAGTGAAGGGAAGCCAAGCATTGCAACTTGCTTCCACAGAGTTGCCAGGTAGGCAGAAATAAACAGTAAAAACTTTGGGAATGGAGTCTGATGCCTTTGCTAAATGCTCTTAGGAAACTCTTCTGAGTTTTTAGTAATTAACTTTTGGAAGAAACTCATAGCAGCCATAGTAGCCATAACATCACCTCCTAGCCTCCTAGATTAGAGGGTTCTTTTCCAATGTAGCCTCTGTTATGGCTGGAACTGATTTCCAAATAAATTTTTCAAAGATGGATCCATATTGTATCCCTTCCTTCTTCCTGATCTCCTCCCAAAGCCGATAAGCAATTCAATCTGGGTTATACATGTATTATCACGCAAAAAAATATGTAAGATTTCAAAGGAAACCCATTATATTGAAATACAGTTATCAATATATACAGTCTTGGTGTAGTTTTAAGTTTAAATTACATAAAGTCCATTGATTGTTGTCCTTTGTACTTGAAGAGGACCAAAATATTTCATTGGAGATGTCTTTCGACTCAAATATAAATTGGATTTAAGTGAGACTGAGTTGCACAAAGTCATTGGCCTCATTCTCTTTTCCAGAGTCATCAAAATCCAATGTTAAAACAAGTCAGGATGACTGGTGAAAATCTAGAATGCAATGAATGATCCTGGCTTCTTTGATGTTTGAACAATTTTGAACTGCTCCACAGAGCCTGCTTTAGCTGCCTTTATGACCATTGGAATAAATTGTTCTCATTTGTTCTTCCCACTGGTGGATATCTTCACATGCCTGGGGTATGCCCTTCCTAATTCATCAAGGCTTTTGAGGACTGTTGGTAACCCTCAATCTGATTTAGCTTGCCTCACAAGATAGTTTACTGGGTTACGGCTGCTATGTATGCTATAGATTCTTGGAGTCATGGGTGAGAGCTAGGTGGCAGATGTATACCAAAGGAGGAAAGCAGCCCTGAAAAGGGTTTGATAAGTCCTCTGACTGGAGATATAAGTCTTCTCTCAATACCTTTTGGAAGGCCCTGTATGTGTGTGTATCAAATGTGTAGTCTATATATATATATATATATATATATATATATATATATATATATATATATACATATTCTATGGTAGCATATGTAGGAAACATACATATACACAAGTTTGCATGTGTAGAATGTATATTCTATAGACTGTTATAGAATACATAAATGCCTGAATTATCCCAAGAATAGAAAGTTCCAGAAGCCTAAAAAAGTTGGGAGAGGTAGGAACTAGCACAAATAATAGATATGGTCAAAATTCACAAGGTCTGAGATAAGAGGTGGTAAAGAGTAAAGTCTAGTTTCCATGCTGGTGTTGGGGAACAGAAGAAATGTCTAGCTAGACAAAACAAGATTAAATTTGTTGTACAGAAAGAATGCATAGATCCATACCTGCTGGGAGCCATCAAAGACCACGCTGTTTAACACACTCCACATGGAAACCGGGGACTGCAAAGCAACCCTCAGGAAGGATGGAAACACCCACTGAAAGCTCCCTAAGTGACTTTCATTATTAACATCCCCTTATTATTGGAATTGCTATGATTATTATTCTTACTTAGCCCCAGGAAAAATAGATGACAGCAACATGCTTGCAGGGTTAATATAGATGTCCCACTCTGTCCCCCTAGGATATTACCAGGAGAGCCCACTTACAAAATTAAACCTAAGGATTCTTATATACCCACTTAGAAAGGACCCTCTTTTCTAGGCATAAAAACTTCTGGCAAATCTGTGCTCTGAATACTCATATCTGGGTCATGTTGATTCTACCCTCTGATCCTGCACTTAGCAACAATGTTTCATTGACTGTCTTCCTAGGCTTCCTGTCTGTTGTTAGGTTCCATGGAAACATGTATGTTGAGAATGAAACTCTGTGCCAAGTATATGTGTGATCATGAGGGTATAAAATAAAGCCAGGCCTCAGCCAAGGTGGAGCAGTTTGTCCTGTGAAACCTGTGCTGCAGGTTGAATGTGAAAGCTGTGTCCCATCCATTATTTCACTGACACCATCCCACCTCCAAGATCCCATCCCCTGTGGGAGGCTGGCCCACCCCACACATTCCACTTTTAGATCCAGCCCTGTGCCTCCTCTGATCTCCAAACTTGCCCAATGCCCCATTAAATACCTAACTACTTGGTCTTCCATTGTCTTTAACTCTCATGTTTTTGTGGGACTAAAACCTTACTCATTAGCTTGTCATTTGAAGGGGCCTCTGTTCCACTTCTGCATTTCTTAACATCAATGGAAATTATAGGGCAGTGGATGCCAAGTAGAATTTACATTTCCTCTGGAGAGATCATGACCACAATTCCGAAAGCAGGATTTTTAAGCTGAGGGACTGGGAAGGCAGCCACTGACAATAGATCTTGATGAAAGATCTCTACCATCTTGGAACTCATGGGGGGAAGCAGGGCTTCCTTGCTGGTGTTGTAAGCTGGCCCTTTATATTGTTCTTGCAGAACTGGTTGACCTTGGGAGGAGGAAGAGAGAAAACCAATAAACTTCTTTGTGGTGGCTTATCTTGATGTCATCGGTCTTTTTGGAAAATGAAGGATCACCACTACCACCACCACCACCAACAACAACAACAACAATAACAGGGTCTGGTGTTTTGGGGAATCTTTCCCTGTGTGTCCACGTTTGTGTTTTCTTGTTTTTATACATTGGGATTTGCTATCCAAGATACCAGGAGTGGATAACACTGAATGACTAGGCATGACTGGGCTATGTCACTTGGTTACAGCAGTTGCAGCCTTGATGACACTTTCTGAACCATCTTCTCTTCTTTCAGGCATATTTTTCAGTTGGTGCCAGAGGTCAAGGGTCCCCTGTAGTCAGAGGTCAGAGGATTGTGAGACAGTCTTAGGATCTCAGAGGGGATCACAGGAGACATGCTGAGAAATCAAAAGCAATGAAAAATAATGTAGGATTGCATTCATGGCATGAGTAAAAGAAAAGTCAGAGAAGGGAGAAATCATGCCCATGCTCTAAAATCCAGCCAAACAGACCTTTTTGTTCTCTTGTACACATTTCATCTCTCTTGAGTGTTCTGGCACAGGTTGGCATCTTTGAACATCCTCCACCCTCACCTCTTTCTTTTGGAATCCCTTGTTATCTATATCTATATCTATATCTATATCTATATCTATACCTATATCTATATCTATATCTATATCTAGAAGAGTAGGGGTCAGCTAGGTGGCACAGTAGATAGAACACTGGGCTTGGAATCAGGAAGACTCATCTTCATGAGTTTAAATCTGGTCTCGGACACTTATAAGTTATGTGATCCTGGGAAAGTCACTTAGCCCTGCTTGCCTTAGTTTCCTCATCTATAAAATGAGCTGGAGAAACAAATGGCAAATGCTCCATTATCTTAGCCAAGAAAACTCCAAATGGGGTTATGGAGAGCTAGGCATGACCAAACAACAACAAAGAAGAGACATGACTTTATGATAAAAATATATTTAGAATTTCATTGGGTCATGTAGTTCCATGCTCTCTTTTTTCCTTCTACCTCTCTTTTGTCTTAATATAAGGTTAATAACTTATTTCCCTAGATTGATGAACTCACCTATGTGGGTATCAGCTTTCATCAATGCAGCTCATGAGTAAATCATGACTTTTCTTACTTGTGTGAGTTTTGCCCTTTACTCAAGATTTATCCAATATAATTGATTATTAATTATTGATTAATAGTTGAGTTTTATTAATCCTAGCATTAACCATTGTAACCAAGTTCTCAATCTCTTAAATTCTGAACAATTTTATGTAGGCTTCATGACAGTTATTAAGAGATGATGAATATAACTCAATAAGGAACCATGTCCCTTGAGGGAGATAAAGAAGATGGATGCAGGGTGATGATTCAGCTTGGTTAGATGTTTTTCTAGTACTGGGTTGTGCTGGTGCTGGTGCTGGCTAATTGGGGACTTTCCAAAAGATGTTCTGGAGAATGATGACTAACTCTATGCCCTCCTGTTACCATGGACCCTTTGAAGACATCCTCCCTATAAGTCTATGGAATTATGAACCAATCACAGTCTTAGTTTAGTTTTTGTCATTAAACTATTTCAGGTACTCTATATAACCTGCTGCCTTTACGATTGTATAAGCTGTTCTGTTAGAGGTGTCTCTGCTCACTGAGGGACCATTGACCTCCATTGTTGGTAGCTGCTAGCCTTGCCAATAAATAGATTATGCTGACTCTTTGCGCCTCAATTTCATCTAGATACCACTAGCTCTTTTATTTTATTTTAATTGTATTGAAGTGTTTTGTTTTCACATTACAGACTTTTTTATAGATTACCCCTACTTAATGAGAGAGCTCTTGTAATGAAATGAAATAATTAGGCAAATTAACAATAGTACTCTCATCTGAAAGTATCTGCAACATTTCATATCTGTGCACTCCTCTATTTTAAATGTCTTTAATGAACAGAAATCAATGTTTTCTTTCTCCTCCACTTGAACTCTGTTGAAAATTAAAAAATTCAAAAGAAGAGAATATAAATCATGGAACCAGGGAAAATTTTTCTTAATCAATAAAATTAAATTAAAGAAAAACAAAAGAAGATAATTCCTTATAAGAAACATGAGTAATCAGGTAAAACAGTTCTCTCACTGGTTGTATACTATATATATGTAACATATATATATATATATTATGACCTTTGACTTTGATATACTACTTCTAGTTCTATATTTAAAAAAGATAAAAGAAACAGAGAAAGGTCCTTTTTAGGAAAAAAAATTATCCTTTTTGTGATAGTAAAAAACTTGGGAACTAGTAGAATGCTCCTTAGATAAGGAATGACTTTGTAGATTGTAGTATATGATGTGATGAAATACTATTATGCTGTAGCAAATGAGGAAATCAAAGAGGCATGGAAAGACTTGTGTGATCTGATTCAGAATGAAGTGAGTTGAACCAGGAGAATAATTTATAAATAACAGCATTATAAGTATAAGCAACTTTGAAATTTGTAAGAACTTTGCTCAATATAGTGACTGTCCATTATTCCAGAAGACTAAAGAAACATATCATTCACTTCCTCATAGGAAGGTGATATATTTCGGTCTACTATGTCTTTTAAAAATAATTTTAACATGTAATCATCCATCTCTGGTTCTTTGTATATGACTGTCATATATCCTTTTTCATTATATATATGTATAAAACATGATTTTTTAAACATTACTTACCATCCTCAAGTCATATGCTACAGCCTATTTGGATCAATCGCAAATATTTCTGTATCATGCTTTAGATTTTTTGAAAAGAAGTGTTTCATGATCACAGGCATAGCATTACTAGGATAATATTGGTGCTAAAAAATGGCAGCAGGGAGTACCTTGGTATTATTGAATGTACAGTTTATTTTCCCAAATACTATCCAGACTTTTTTACTCCTTTTAAAATATGGACCAAGTTTATTATATCTGCAATGCTTGTTGAAGGCATATGTAATAGCTGACTAACACACTGGGACTTCTGTCTGATTAATGCAATAATTTTGCAAATGTGTGTTGTGTTCTTCTCCCGCTCCAGTTGTGTGTGTGTTTTTTCCCTGTGTGAATTGCTATGTTTGAGTAGCTATGGGTCTCACTGAAAGGGTCCTATTATTTTTGAAGGTTCAAGGCAATATGTAAAATATGCAAACGGGAACATATGGAAACAATGCCATCTATAAGAAACACGGCTTCTATTTGGCTCAATAAATAAGTTCTCTTCCATGACAATATCAGTAACCATTTATTTCCCTGATACATATTTTAATTAGTATTGATAATCAGAGGATTATTGAACAGCCATTTCTTTGGTCACATTTGTCAAGATATTTTTTATAATCAATATTTATGGAAGAAACAACATATTGTTGGAGAGGCTCTAAGGCTTCATTTTATTTTTTAGTAATTAAGAAACAATAAACATAATATATTTTATTCTCCATACTCTCAGTTAAGTGAAAGTAAAAATCTGTCGATTTGAGGAGAAGACTAAGTGTTTCCTGGTTGAGGTCATTTTAAGGTCCTTTGACCTTCTCATTGTGATAATTGTTTCATAGAAGTCAAGTTCTTCTAAGGAATTCCAAAAGTCAGAATAAACATCTTTACTTTTATCCATTTCATATTTTTTAGAGCTAACAGCCTATTTAAATAGGTCAGGTTAGAACTGTTATCACTGAAAGCAGTATATATTTGTCTATTCTTTTTAACAATTGGGAATTCATATTTCTATTTATTCTAACCATTAAATAATATGACTACATAGAGACAGTTGATAGTAAAATGATTCCCACATCAACAGAAAGTTACATATATTAAATTAGATATAATTAATTTCACATTTTTGTGATATTGTTTAGTACTCATCATATCTAGCACTTTCCAATTCTTCTTTTTAATCCCTTAATTTCTCTCTTAGAGTCAATACTGAGTATTGGTTCTAAGGCAGAAGAGTGGCAAGGCCTAGGCAATTAAGGTTATATGACCTGTCCAGGTTTACCCAGCTAGGAAGTGTCTAAAATCAGATCTCTAATCATCAAGTCACTAAACTGTCCTTCCAATTATCATTTTTTTAATTTAATTTTTATTTTTTATTTTTTAAAATTTTTATTTGGTCATTTCCAAACATTATTCATTGGAAACAAAGATCATTTTCTTTTCTTCCCTCCCCCCCCCCCCCCACCTCTCCCATAGCCGACGCATGATTCCACTGGGTATCACATGTGTTCTTGATTCAAACCCATTTCCATGTTGTTGGTATTTGCATTAGAGTGTTCATTTAGAGTCTCTCCTCAGTCATATCCCCTCCACCCCCGTAGTCAAGCTTTTCATCGGTGTTTTTACAAATTCTTTTTTTTGAAGAAAGTATTTGTGATATAAAGTTGGGGAATTTCTGAGAGATCTTTGAGACTTTTTGTGACTCATTTTTTGAATCCCAATGTATATTTTCCAACAGTATTTTTCTTTTTTACATGAAAACTTATTTTTCTCCAATGAACAAAAATCACTGTTTTTTCTCTCTCTACTCCCCAGCCCCTTTTGAAAAAGAAAGAACAATACCTTGGTAACAAGTCTACATAGTCAGGCAAAATAAGTTTTATAATTGACCATATCTAAGAAATATAGATCTCAATCTGATGCTGTCAGTCCATTAGTCAGTCAATCATCTAACAGTTATTAAGTGCCAGGCACTGTGCTAAAAAAGGGGCAAAAAAACCAGTTTCTGATTTCTAAGAGTTCTTAGGCTTTTAGGGGAGACAACATAAAAATAACTATGTACAAACAGCATAAATATAAGATAGATAAATTGGGGGTAGTCTAAGAGTGAAGACACAAGTAGTAAAGAAGATTGGGATAAATTTACTGCAGAAGCTAGGATTTTATCTGAAAAAGCATCTCTATCTATAATCATAAGGATGGCATTTTTCATCATGAATCCTTTTTTTAAAATAAACCCTTACCTTCCGTCTTGGAGTCAATACTGTGTATTGGCTCCAAAGCAGAAGAGTGGTAAGGGCTAGGCAATGGGGGTCAAGTGACTTGCCCAGGGTCACACAGCTAGGAAGTGGCTGAGGCCGGATTTGAACCTAGGACCTCCCGTCTCTAGGCCTGGTTCTCAATCCACTGAGCTACCCAGCTGCCCCTGTGAATCCTTTTTAAATGTGACTTCAACACTATAAAGTATAGGAATAGAAGGGCCTTTCCTAAAAATACTAAACAGTATATATCTAAAACCATCAGCAAATATCATCTGCAATGGGGATAAACTAGAAACCTTTCCAATAAGATCAGGAGTAAAACAAGGATGCCCATTATCACCTCTATTATTCAACATTGTACTAGAAACACTAGCAGTAGCAATTAGAGAAGAAAAAGAAATTGAAGGTATTAAAATTGGCAATTAGGAGACCAAATTATCACTCTTTGTGGATGATATGATGGTTTACTTAAGGAATCCTAGAGAATCAACCAAAAAGTTACTCGAAATAATCAACAACTTTAGCAAAGTTGCAGGATACAAAATAAACCCACCTAAATCATCAGCATTTCTATATATCTCCAACATATCCCAGCAGGAAGAGGTAGAAGGAGAAATTCCATTTAAAATTACCCTAGACAATATAAAATACTTAGGAATCTATCTCCCGAGACAAACACAGGAACTATATGAACACAACTACAAAACACTTTCCACACAGTTAAAACTAGATCTAAACAATTGGAAAAACATTGATTGCTCATGGGTGGGATGAGCTAACAGAATAAAAATGACCATCCTACCCAAATTAATTTACTTATTTAGTGCCATACCCATTGAACTACCAAAAAACTTCTTTACTGAATTAGAAAAAACCATAACTATGTTCATTTGGGAGAACAAAAGATCAAGGATATACAGGGAAATCATGAAAAAAAAATGCAAAGGAAGGAGGATTTGCAGTCCCAGACCTCAAACTATACTATAAAGCAGTAGTCATGAAAACAATTTGGTACTTGCTAAGAGACAGAAAGGAGGATCAGTGGAATAGACTTGGGGTAAGTGATCTCAGCAAGACAGTTTATGACAAACCCAAAGACCCCAGCTTTTGGGACAAAAATCCACTATTTGATAAACACTGCTGGGAAAATTGGAAGACAGTGTGGGAGAGATTAGGTTTGGATCAACACCTCACACCCTACACCAAGATAAATTCAGAATGGATGAATGACTTGAACATAAAGAAGGAAACTATAAGTAAATTAGGCAAACACAGAATAGTATACATGTCAGACCTTTGGGAAGACTTAGAAAGAGTCACAAAATGTAAAATAAATAATTTTGAGTATATCAAATTAAAAAGTTTTTGTACAAACAAAACCAATGTAACTAAAATTAGAAGGGTAGCAACAAATTGGGAAACAATCTTCATAAAAACCTCTGACAAAGGTTTAATTACTCAAATTTACAAAGAGCTAAATCAATTGTACAAAAAATCAAGCCATTCTCCAATTGATAAATGGGCAAGGGACATGGATAGGCAATTTTCAGTTAAAGAAATCAAAACTATTAATAAGCACATGAAGAAGTGCTCCACATCTCTTATAATCAGAGAGATGCAAATCAAAACAACTCTGAGGTATCACCTCACACCTAGCAGATTGGCTAACATAACAGCTATGGAAAGTAATGAATGCTGGAGGGGATGTGGCAAAGTAGGGACATTAATTCATTGCTGGTGGAGTTGTGAATTGATCCAGCCATTCTGGAGGGCAATTTGGAACTATGCCCAAAGGGCGATAAAAGACTGTCTGCCCTTTGATCCAGCCATAGCACTGCTGGGTTTGTACCCCAACAAGATAATAAGGAAAAAGACTTGTACTAGAATATTCATAGCTGCGCTCTTTGTGGTGGCCAAAAATTGGAAAATGAGGGGATGCCCGTCAATTGGGGAATGGCTGAACAAATTGTGGTATATGTTGGTGATGGAATATTATTGTGCAAAAAGGAATAATAAAGTGGAGGAATTCCATGGAGACTGGAACGACTTCTAGGAAGTGATGCAGAGCGAAAGGAGCAGAACCAGGAAAACATTGTACACAGAGACTCATACTCTGGTACAATTGAAAGTAATGGAATTCTCCATTAGTGGCAATGCAATGTCCCTGAACCATCTGCAGGGATCTAGGAGAAAAAATACTATCCACAAGCAGAGGATAAACTGTGGGAGTAAATCAAAGTATGGGTTGACCTGGGAATAGGCTCTCAACAAGTTCTTGGTAGAATTTTTCTACTCTATTGGATATTGTTCCATGAGCTATTATCAAGTATGATTCTTTCTTTCTCTCTGTGTACAAATGCACACACAGATATTATATAAAATATATATTTATTTATATATGCGACATATATAACATAGAAATATACACAGTTATTTATATAGGCTATATAAATATATAATATAAATATGTACATTTTTATTTATATGTGCAATATACACACATATAAAACATATACACATACACTCATTTATTTATATAGGCAATATCCATATATAATATAAAACATATATGTTTATTTTATATTCAATAGACATAATATACATATACACTTGTTTGTTTATATATGTAATATACATATATCACATAAATATATATGTTTATTTATATATGCAACACACATATACAATACACTATATAAATATACACACGTTTATTCATACAGGCAATATACATATGATATAAAACACACATTTATTTATATAAGCAATATACACATGTAATATAAAATATACATTTATTTCATATTTAATAGACATATAATATAAAATATACACTTGTTTATGGGGGCAATATACATATATCATATAAATATATATATATACGTTTATATATGCAGCACATATACACACATGCCATATAAATATACACATCATGTTTATTCATACAGGCAATATACATATGATAGAAAACATACATTTATTTATATAAGCAATATTCATACGCAATATAAACTATACATGTTTATATATGCAACACACACATATAATAGAAACACACATTTCTTTATATGTAATATGTACATATATTAATATAATATGCAATATTTATATATTTACATGTAACATTTATTGGTGCATAATATATACACATATTTATGCCTATATGCACACACACGAGTATGTATTTATGTATGTTACACACATATGCACACGTTTGCTTTGTATAGGCCCATTATGAGCACTGTAAGACAAAATGAACCAAATAAGCTTTGAAAACATTTTGTTGTCTTGAGGAAAATTTCACCATTTACATGATTTTTTTCTATAAGGAGAACCTTTGAGCAACATTTCCATGGAACTGCAACTTCTTTATATTTTTCTGACAATAGCACAAATGACCATGTCGCTGTGACGTTTTTATCGAAGCATCAGCTTTGTTGATCATCGGTCAAACTCACATGGCCAGTGTCTACACCTGAGTTAATCTTGGCAGCTTGTCTAAAAACTGTACTTCTTAGCACTCTTGGCCCCTTTTACTCTGCCACGGCCATTGTCTCTGCAGAAGCATCAGGTTTAAGAGTCATTTTGTGTTTTGATGGATTTGCGGTGGCTGAAGAATTCGTCACCTAGTGGGCAGCGTGTCGGTTATAAACTCTCAGTATAGAGAAGGGAGACAAGTTTAGACTTCGGTGCAGTGGTTCAAAGCAGTAGCAAGAGTTTGCTGTACTTAAATTTGGAAAACCGCTGATAACCAGTAGGTGGCCCTGTTAAGTAGGGCAAACCAAGCGGTCCATAATTGAAGCATGGGTCCGACAGTTCGCTCCCTTTCAGGAGTGTGACTTTTCCACTTTCTCTCCCTTCATGGAACTATGACTTTGCTTTTAAACTCCAGTGGGAATATGCCACTGGGCATTCAGAGACATGGCAACCCACTTGTTCACTTGTTTAACCCACTCTGGAGTTCATTTTATTAGTTCTTTGTTCTCATTTGGGTCTCAGGGGAATCTGATCGCAAGGATTTTGCTCTCCCTCTAATGCACTCTTATCTCAGTTCAATCCCATGGTTTATGAATTGCCCAGCAGATTTATTTCTCTGGCAGCTCCTGTTTGTTTTGTAGATCCTCAGTAATTTAAATCTGCTACCTTTTGAGTTTTCTTCCCAATCTCCTGTATATACGCAAGTAAGCAAGACTGGCACAGATTTGGTTACTTATCTGGCTTTTAATACAATTTCACACGCACAGCGAGAAAACCCAAGTGGAAAACGTAAGCTTAAAGAGATAACTTCTAAAAATCTCTCTCTGTTTCTCAGAAAGAGGTGAGGAGGCAGCAGAGTGGGTGAGAAGAAACAGCTCTGCTGCTTTCCCCTTCCTCTTGCTTTCCATGGGAGGGGCTGGTGAGGGCTGAGAGTTAATAAGGCAAGTTTGTGGGGTTTGGGTACCTTCTCAGAGGAGATCTGAAGAGAAGCTTCAGTGAACACCCATTCTTCCATATTATTACATGATCCCTGACAGACTGTCAATTGTACCCTTTGCAGGTTAATATTGTAGCATCTTCTTCCAGTTTCCCTAGCCCTCGTTACATTGTTCCTGACTCAAAGAATGCCTCTCTGGTACTCCTGTTATGGAAAGCTAAGAACCATTTGGCACACAGTTAACTCATGCAAGAAAAGTTTAGCCTAAGGACCTTGGATTCTCCCATGATTCGCTACCATCCTCAGTGTCAAAACTCATGTCCTTCTTAAGTCATGGAGGTGATGAGTAGAATTTTATCACTTTCACCCCAAACTAGATGGAGGCCAGAATCCTGCCCAATATACCCTAGAGCAGTGATGATGAACCTTTTAGAGCCAGATTGCTGGGCTCTCCCCCATCCAAGCATGCCACATACCTCTTTCCCCCACCAAATGCTGGGGGTGTCCTCTCCCTCACAGTAGAGGCAGAAAGCACTCCCATTGGGCTGCTGGGTGGAGGGTGGGTGAAGTAAGAAATGTCCGCAGAGAGTGTAGAGACAGGGAGGGGAGTGGCCCAAGATCTACACTTCCCTCCAGCTCTGCCACCTGTGAGCTGCCCACCTTACACCCTGTGCACTCCCATTGGCTGCTGGGCAGAGGAAGAAGGATGTGAAAAAATGTCATCAGGGGACGTTTCAGAGTCCCTCTGCCTTTCTAGTAATGAACTCTGGTGGGGGGTAGGGGAGGGCAGCTGCATGCCCACAGAGAGTGCTCTGTGTGCCATCTTTGGCACCCATGCCATAGGTTTGCCATCACTGCCCTAAAGAGATACTCCTTCTCCCATCTTTTTTGGTTATGTTCTATTTTTTTCATAGTAGAGTCCTTCTGGACCAGTGAGTGGTATTGGGCTCCCATAGATGATAATGATGATAATATATCTTGGGAATATCAGGCTTTTAAAATGTTCTAGAAATATCATTGTTATGAGGATCATGATTGTTTTTATTATATGAGGCAACATGGCAGAATAGATAGATATTTGGCTTCAGAGTCAGAAAGACTATCAAGTTCTGCCTGTGATAAATCCAGGCTATGTGACACTGGTTATATCCATTATCCCTTATTAGTGTCTCCAGGTAACTCTAACACTTTAAAGAGTGGTTGCTGACTTGCATTAGGAAAAGTGTTTCTTTTATTTTTTGAAATTTATTTATTTATAATATTTTTCCATGGTTACATGATTCATTATTTTTCCTACCCCTCTTCCCTACCCCCTCCTGGCCCTGACAAGCAGTTCCACTGGGTTATACATGTATCATTGTTCAAAACCTATTTCCATGTTATTCATCTTTGCAGTAGAGTGATCTTTTAACAGCAAAACCCCAATCATATCCCCACTGAACCATGTGATCGATCATATGATTTTATTTTGCATTTCTGCTCCCACAGTTCTTTCTCTGGATGTGGATAATCCCTCCAATTGTTCTGGATCACTGCACTGCCACTATTGGAGAAGTCTATTACATTCAATTGTACCACAGTATGTCAGTCTCTGTGTACAATGTTCTCCTGGTTCTGCTCCTCTCACTCTGCATCAATTCCTGGAGGTTGTTCCAGTCTCCATGGAACTCCTCCACTTCATTATTCCTTTGATCACAATAGTATTCCATCACCAACATATACCACAATTTGTTCAGCCATTCCCCAATTGAGGGACACCTCCTCATTTTCCAATGCGTGTGGCTATAAATATTTTTGTACAAACATTTTTTTTTATTTCTTTGGGGTATAAACTAAGCAGCGCTGTGGCTGGATAAAAGGGCAGACAGTCTTTTATCGCCCTTTGGGCATAGTTCCAAATTGCCCTCCAGAATGGTTGGATCAATTCAAAACTCCGCCAGCCGTGTATTAGTGTCCCAATTTTGCCACATCTCCTCCAATATTTACAAAGGAAAGAGAATTTCTGCACTGGTAATTCCTTTTGCCAATGAATTCATGGCATGGATACTGCATATGGTTTGCCATTTCCTTCTCTAGCTCATTTTACAGTTGAGGAAATAGGGTGAAGTGACTTGCCCGGGGTTACATAGCCAGTAAGTATCTGAGGCCAGATTTGAACTGATGAAGATGAATTTTCCTGATTCTAAGCCCAGTGCTTTATCCAGTTTGCCACCTAGCTGCCCAATGAAAACACAAGTCAGTTTTTAAAAAAATTACTAGAATGTTTGATTGATTGAACTAGATTGTAATAAAATGATGGCGTGAACAGGAATGATAACAAGAAATAAAGTATCTTCAGTTACATAGAAAGAAATATTAAGAGAAAAACTTATCTCAGTAAATATGTATTTTTGTCAGTTTATATCTCTATTTTTTCGTCCAAACAGATTTTTAGCGGTGTTGTCTATGGGGATGTCTTATGCTGGGGAAAATATATTACTAATTAGTCTAGTAGTTCTAACAATACATAATGTAATATGAACTACATTATGGAATGGATGTTAATTTTCTAATGGGAATTCTTGGACCTGGAACCTGTATGGTCTCTCTATAAGCATGATGGAGAAAGCAGGTCATATTTTCTGTAGATTCTATTTTTACAGCCACCTATCTTGCCTTAGGTAAAATTGCATCTTTAGAATCCCCTTTCCTGGGGCAGTTAGGTGACTCAGTGAATTGAGAGCCAGGCCTAGAGACAAAAGATCCTGGGTTCAAATCTGGCCTCAGACACTTCCTAGCTGTGTGACTCAAGCCCCCTTTGCCTAGGCCTCACTGCTCTTCTGCTTTGTGACCAATACACATTATTGATTCCAAGGCAGAAAGTCAGAGTTTAAAAAAAAAAGAGTCCCCTTACCCTTTCTTGATATCTCAGCTCTTTGGTAATAGAGTACCTTCATAGGATCCCTTAAAAGATCCTCTACTTATAATGCTCCTTTTTAACCTCTTCTCCCTAGAAAGACAATGTCCCATGTTCTAAATTAAGTCCTCTCCTTTGTTCTCACCAAAAATTACGTGTCTCATGTCCCATTCCCTCAGAGAATATTCTTTTTAAGTCTAATGATCCAAATTTGTACTAAGGTTCCATCTAGGTGGCAAACTGGATAAAGATTGTATTTCTACGTCCAGGAAACATATTTGCACTTTAAATGTTCTTCAGTGTCTTAAGTAGAAATTCCAGATAATTAGAGGAATTCATTTGGAGGCACATGGATCTTGGGAACTAACACATACTTCACTTATGATGACTCTTGGAAAGAAGAGGTAGGACTCTTCAACTATGAATGAGGATGGAGAGGACCCCAAAGGACAGTAACAACTACTTTATCTGGAATTAAGATGAACTAAAGTCCATTAGGAATGTCCCTGGGTATAGGGGAAGGGATGCTTTTTATAGTGATACTATTTTAGAGTAACTATGTTGATCACAGAAACTGGCATTTAAAATTTTGTCTAAGCTCTAAATACACGTCAGCAGAAGAACCGGTTGATTGGGTAAATTTAGCTACATAGTCATTTGTTTGAATCAACTAACCTATTCAGGCAAAACCCAATAGAGACAAAACTATATTATACAAAGTTATTCTTTTTAATTTAAATTTGTTTATTTGTTACATTAAAATATCCAGTTAACTCCCTTCCTCCTTCCCCTCACCTCATTAGAGAAGGCATTGTTTGACAAAAAGATAGATGTATATATAAAATTATTTCTTGCTTATTTTTATTTATCAGTTCTTTTCATTAGAGATGAACATATATGACATCCTTAAAATAATATTTCTGTTGCTCTACATAATATTCTCTTTGTTCTAATCATTTCACTCTGCTTAATTTCATGTAGGTCTTTCCATATTTCTCCAAAATTAATCCGCTCATCATTTCTTACAACACAGTAGTATTCCATCACAATCATATGCCATAACTTTTTAGCCATTCCCTACCTAAACTAATCTGCTTATTCAGTGCCATCCTAATTAAATTACCAAAAAATATTTTATTGAACTAGAAGAAATAAAAACAAAATTCATTTGGAAAAACAAAAGGTCAAGGATATCAAAGGAATTAATGAAAAAAAATCTAAAGGAAGGAGGTCTAGCAG